>NW_017306417.1:1321675-1343614 GCF_000935625.1 Nanorana parkeri
AAGAATAAAAAAAAATATATATATAAATATATATTTTTTCACTTTCAAACTTCCTGCCGGCTCCGCCCCCCCTGCGACGCAGCCACTCGCAAGGGACGGAAGTCGGCAGCCACAGGAGTACACAGCGGGGATGGCGGACAAGGTAAGACCTGTACGCTGTATTCCCGAGTGTGGCTCGGGGTCACCGCTTTGTTAACCCCGATCCACACTCGGGAATACCAATGGAAACGCGCGGAAAAACGCCCTAAAGAAGCTCCAGTACTTCTTTGGGCATAGAGCGTTTTTCAGTGCGTTCCTACGCGCTGTAGAACACCCAGGTGGGAACCGTGCCCATAGGCAATTATCGGTTTTCACATGTTGAGCGTTTTACAGCATGTAGGAACGCGCTGTAAAACGCCCAGGTGTGAACCAGGCCTTAATACCTCAATTCCCATGTAACTACTGTATGCTGTAGTAATAAAGGGGGTGAAGTATTGAACCACAGAGCACTGGCAGGCACATAGATATCCAACAGTCCAGCAACTCTTGAATTCTGAAAATTATTTTTCAAGCTTTAGCTCAAGAGAGCGCGAGTCAGTGGATAAGGATACAGGTAGCTATTAAAGATACTGTAACTGTAGTAATGGACCTGTAATACCAAATGTATTACAATAGGTTTTTCAGTTCAGTACGGGATAACCATAATTTCGTCCTATTGTCCTTTGTTCAGGAACTGTCTTACTTGCGTGCTCTCCTGGCTATGAAGAAGCAGAAAAAGGAGGAAGAAGTTATTCATTTGCTGAACGATGTCTTGGACAGTCATTTCACTTCGCTGCAAGGGCTGCCACTTGGTATTCAGTATTTTGAGAGACTTAATCCGGATTTCTTGCTGGAAATTATAAGGACATATCTCAATTTCTGCCCTAATCAGGTAGTTTTTATTCTCTATTGGTAAAATACATTGGTGAAAATATTGTGTTATATAGTTTTGTGAAATCAAATACCTGCAAACCTGGCTCAGCTTGTGTATTGACCTAAATTAAAACACTTCGGTTAATAATTATGTAAAAGTGTGTTTCCTCTTTTTGAAAGAAATTTACTTCAGATCACAATCTGGATATGACTAAAAATATATAATCAGCAGCCTATGAAATCACTCTAATGCAGTCATTTTGGTGCGTTGTATGTGTGTGTTGGGGTATTATTCAAAATGAATGACAACACACACGTGTTGCAATACCACAGCACACTAGGTGTGATCCTGCACTTAATGTGAGTCTTAAAACTTTGCTGAAAACTGCAAACAACAGAAGAAAACCGGTTTGAAATCCTTCTGCTTAATGTTTGTAAACTGAAGCTGAGTTGTCACTGGAACAATGTGAACTATTCTTCCTTTTTATTTCAGCCTCCCATTCCAGGGCAGCCAGCATCCCCTCTATTGAAGCACTGTGCTTCTGTTCTGGAGACAGTAGTGAACGTAGCTCCAGGCCTTCAGCAAGCTGTCTTTTTGGTAGCAAAAGTGAAATATTTAACAGGTATGTACAAGAATAGTATCATATTAATAGCATTTTGTCCTTTTACTCTGTCAGAGAGCTACCAACTAATCGATAATGAGAATAGTTGTCAACTATTCTCATTATCATTTAGTTGGTTGGATCCCCTAGCTCCTCATCGCTGGGAGACAGTGTTTCATCGGCTATGTGTCCACTCCGATCGGAGGGCACAGTAAGCAGTGAGCAGGTGCAATAGCCAGCCTGCTATTGGCTATTGCAATTTGAAATAGCCAATAGCAGACTGGCTATTGCACCAGCCCACTACCTGCTGTATTTACATTCAACTGCTGTCTGCAGAATCTTGCCACCGGCAGCTGTCATTCCCTGGCTGGAGATATTCAAGCACCATGTGCTTACAATACAATTATTAATTTCCATGGCACCCCAAATGCGTCTCCCACCTGCAGTGTGATTGGCCGCACTGGAATGCGCGGTACCGTAATGCCATGCATTCCAGTGCAGTGGGATTGCAAAAAATTGTGCATGCAGTTTTATTCTGAAGTAAACTTTATGTTTGTAAAACTGCATTTGTGTATTTTATTTTAAATTAAAGATGATATTTTTTTAACCGCTTAATCGAAAATATAATCGCGCAACTAATCGATTGTGAAAATAATCATTAGTTGCAGCCATACAGAGAGATATTTAAAAGGGAAAACATATTTTTTTATTTTTTTTTAAGGGCTGATAGGTCAGATGATAGGTTAATCAGCCCCAGCCAAAGGTACCCTTAGCAACCTCTGGAGAATTAATTAGCTGGGTTTTTATCTACTGATGTAGTGCTGCTCTGTTGTGTGGGCAGTGTTTGGGTGGGAGCTGGTTATTCTGTGAGCCCTCGTTCACACCTGAACGTTTTGTAGCGCGCTCTACGCTCGACGAACGCTCTACAAAATGCTCAAACATCTAAATCCCATTGTATTCAATGGGTCTGGTTCACACCTTGGCGTATTTCAGCCCGTCCCTAATGCGCTACAAAACGGCCCACGCCTGAAAAGGTACATGTACTACTTTGGGCCGTTTTTGTTGCGCGTTTCCATTGGGATACAGCCAAGTAGCCCGAGAATCGCGGTAAAAAAAACGCGCGACAGACGCGCATATGCAATACGCCTAGGTGTGAACCAGGGCTGAGTGGTTTTTTTTTTAATGGATGCCTGTAAACTGGAAGCCCATGTAAAAACAAAAATATACGAACTCCTTACAGAGAGAATCCCTTGTTGGTGTTCTTTAACAGAATTGATGTCTTTTTAAAGGTGAAGTGGAAGCAGCTCAGAGTAATCTTCAACATTGCCTGGAACATAACCCTTCTTATGCTGACGCTCACCTTCTGATGGCTCAGGTGTACCTGTTCCAGGACAATCTAAAATTGTGCTCACAGTCACTGGAGCTCTGCTTGAGCTATAGTTTTGAGGTGAGTTGTGGAAATATTTGTTGGAATCTTGGATAAAATGTCCAGGTGAACTTGGGTTCACTAGATAGTAATTAAACGGCAAGATAACTAATGCTACCTAAAGGTTAAGTCTTACATCTCCTAGAGGTCCTCTGGAGCCCTGACACCTGTAGAAATCTAACAAGCAAATACTGACTACAGCTCTTGAGGTTCTTCTTGTTTCCCACTCTCCCACTACTGTGCCTCATTGCTGGTCCATCACTGGGATGACTGGACTCACTGACCATTAGTAAAAAGGTGCCAAGCATGACTTTGGAAACTGAAGTCGATACGGCATAAAGGAGCTCCTTGGGCTCCCAGGTGAACTGAAAGGTAGAATAATATACATGCAGGAAACGTTAGCTGTCTGTTTTATTTATCTCAGTCCATGTGCCCATCGCACTCCTGACTGCTCTCCTATACAGTTTTAGGTTTGTGCAATGGTAGTCGACGGATGGCAGCCGTCTCTATGCGTGAATACGAATATGGACAACGGTGTTCTATTAAACTTTGTGACTGTGTTAGAATGTGTGACCGGTGACGTGGTCACACATTTTAACCTAATCCCGCCCAGTTTTTCGGCGGTGGAATGTGTGACTGGTCACGTGGTCACACATTTTAACGTAATCACGCCCACTTTTCGGCGGTGGAATATGTGACCGGCAAAAGGTGAAGAATTCTAACACTTTCTCAGCTGTTCCAGGGCAGATCAGCATCGTAGATCGTATGTGCAGGAGAACCGATATGCCCTGGAACAGCTGAAATGTCACTTCTATGCGACTTTGTGGAATGTGAGATCGCACTCACAAAGTTGGATAGAAGTGACATTTCAGCTGTTCCAGGGCAGATCGGTTCTCCTGCACATACAATGCCGATCTGGCCCGGAACAGCTGAGAAAGTGTTGGAATTCTTCACCTGTTGCCGGTCACACATTCCACCGCAGAAAAAGTGGGCGTGATTACGTTAAAATGTGTGACCACGTGAACAGTCACACATTCCAACCCAGCCACATTCTTTGATAGAACACCGGCACTCCAAATGCAAGTCAAATACGTCTATTTATTGACGTACATGCAGCAATTTTACACTCAGGGGCTCGCAGGAACCCCTTCATCAGGCAGAACTAGTGCTCTTGTTCTGCCTAATGAAGGGGTTCCTGCGAGACCCCGTCTATTTATTGACATTGCTACATGTATGTCAATAAATAGACGGATTTGACTTGCATTTGGAGTGCCGGTGTCCATATTCTTGTGTTTTATATATCTGCCTGCAGTTAAGTAGCTTTTGGGTGAGCACAAGTTCACTTTAAGTCACTGAAAAGTTTTTAGCGTGGGAGTTTGTTACTGGCAAAAGGTAAGACTAAAGTAACGACATTTGTATATGACTGATTATCTGAATTTGTTGAATAAAGAATGTTTAAAGGTTTGTGATTTTGAGCACAGAAAATGATCTGGTGAGCAGATACATAAGTATTAAAGCACTCCGGAAAGCAAGAAAGCAACCTAGATCTGAAAGTAGAAGTCTAGGAAATGGCCTGGTGGGCCGGATTCGGCCCCTGGGCCTTGAGTTTGACACATGTGCTCTAACCCATTCTGCAAAGGGTTATATGCTTCTTACCTAATGAAGCAAGATACACTCACCTAAGTCCCCCGTGCCACCATTTTTCGGGTACAAGGAACCACTAATCCAGCGTTGCAGGTAAACCCCAGACTGCCAGTCCCCTACCGTACCATCATGCTGAAATTACTCCTCTTCAGCATTCTGAGAGGGCCCAGTCACTGGACAGTCAATAAGAAGTGTCTACCACATTAAGGACCCTGGTGTAAGTAAACAAAGATAGAAGACTCGAGACCTGAGCATCAAATGGCCGCAGCTTTAGGTAAGTAATAAGGGCATTTTGTTTTTCTTCTTTCTTCTAGCGATCAGTTAGAGGGGGTGGGAGGTAGGTTATGTGTATCCTGGAGATCTGGCCAAGCCATTTTTGAATTTTCTGCAATTTTTTCCTATTGGTTTGATTTTCAACTGCTGCGTTGCTAGCGTTTGTAAAAGACCCCCCAAACCATATATTTTCAGTCAGTGTATGTATCTATTATGTGTTATGTGTTCTTTGGATAATCTTCACCATGTTCTACTTTTTTCTTTCTCTCTAGCTCCTGTAAATGTTCTCGGATTGAAGGCCTGATATCATGTGACTTTTTAATCCATCTCATTTCAAATGTATCAGTGACTGCAACTTCTTTTCTTACAGATACGTGAATATCCATTATACAATCTCCTGAAAGCACAGACCCAGAAACGGATGGGAGATGTTCAGGAAGCCATTAAAACGCTACAGATGGCAATGAACTTACCTGGAATGAAGAAAGGAAGCACTACTGCAAAATCAAAAGGGAGGAAAATAGAGATCAGTGCCAGCGACAGGGTGTCCATCTTCCTGGAACTTGTAGACGCTCATCGTATCAATGGCGAGCAGGTAAAAGAGGGTTTTTCTGTTGGAACTTATGGCATACAGCATTAATGGCATTTGACAAAAAGCATATTATGCGCATCTTCAACCTGAGTAGCCAAAGTCATCATCACAAATCCCTCATTCCCAGGCCTTCACACATCTTTTGCATTAATATGCAAAACCCTGCCTACTTTTTTTTTCTAATTAAAAAGAACACCGCCCTCTTCTCATCCTCATAACCCCTCTTTGTGCACAAACAGAGAGCACAGAAAGTTGTCAGTTCATAAGATTTCTGGCAAAATCAACAGGTATTTATTGTGCTTATGCAACAAATACAACAAAAACATTTCAATGTTATATTTAAAAAAGTAGCAAATAAGAGAAATTGATTGTTGGGGTTTACATATACTTTAAAACTGATTAGATCACTTACAATGGAAGCTGTTCCTTGATGTTTAAAAGTTCTAGTTTCCTGCAACATCAGCTGGTCCCCGAGGGCTAGCTCTGTTATCCTGCTTAAGGGTGGATGCTTTCCCTTGCAGGTTCATATTGAGCCACCCTTGTGTACTAGTAAGCTGTGCGTGTCTCCACAAGCACACAGGTACAGCAGGGCAAGCCACTCACCTCCTCCTCCTCTCTCCTCCTTGCTCTCTCCTTCCTTCCCCTTCTCCAAACTAGTAGATGACAAGCTGCTGGAGACTGTGCTGTCCCTTGTGATCTTGTACCTGACAGGAAGTTCAGTGAAGCTGAGCTGAGAGTTGGAGCCAGCTGTTTGCAAACATGATGACTGTTAGTGCTTGGACATCAATGTAAAGAAATACTTTGAAGGGCAACATGTATTTGTTTGATCTGGATTCATTATTGAAACAAAGATTTAAAGTGTATTACTACTTTAAAGCAAGCCTGACATTTCAAAGATTTAATAGGAGACACCACAGTATGCCTCCTATTAACTTCTCCAGCCATAAAATCATCTTTATGCATATGAATAGGTTTTATTCCCTTTTACAGCTACATACACGAATACAGAAAAAAGTATACACACAGCTAGTGACTCCTAGATGTGTACAGAAGTTAGGGGCACACACTACTGATCATCATCATTGTGGCCTCAAAAGTCTGATTAATACAAGATTAATGGGGTAAATTACACAATACCTCCTCATGTATCACTTGCCCCTCCCTTTTAGATTGTAAGACCTCAGGGGCAGGGCCCTCCTTACCACCTTGTCTTGAATTGTATTGTGATTGTAATGTCTTCCTTACATTGTAAAGAGCTGCGCAAACTGTTGGCGCTATATAAATCCTGTATAATACAATAACAAAGACATGGGGGGGATCAAAGTGGGCAATGACCTATGTCCTATTGTCATAGCGAAAAGTTGTTCAAGAGGCCGTGAGAGGGTGCAGCACTCCAATTCTGCACAAGACTAGGGGTAGAAGGAATAAAGACAGAATAGAAAGGGAAGGGATCCAGTCGTGGCATAACTTAGGCTAGGTCGTAAGCAAGGCCTTGGGCACGTCATGACACCTGAGATAGATAGGGTTGGAAGCAATCAGCACCTGAGTTGGGCTATGAGTTCTTCCATTCCCATAATAAAGTTAGCTTCCTGAACCCAATCTGTAATTAGTGGGATGAGGAAAAGAAGATATACCGAGAACGCTTGTTTTTTTGTGTAGATTCGCACAGAACGAGCGTACACAGAGATTCACAGGGCAAATGGCTCTGCAAATTGTTTATAAATAGACCCTATTGAGTTTTCCTTCTGTAAAAAAAAACCTGACAGGCTCAGGAATTAAAAAAAGGAAAGCCAAGTATTCACCTGACACTAAGGATTTTGTGTTTTTACTTGATTTTTCTTTTTGAATTATCTTTTTTTTCTGTAGATGGCAGAAGGATTTTTATGTATAATCACAGTTGAGGTTGTACGTTAGGTTTCACACTTCTCCTTTAAAGAAGAACTCCAGGCATTAACTGCACGTTTTTCTCTAGAGGCGAAAAAAGTAGAATTACTCAGTTAATCCCTGATCCTTTGTCCTGCAGCAGTGACTGCCCCCCCCCCCCCCTTTTGATCTAGTTGTGGTATGTCCCTCAGCGTCTTCATATTAGACGTGATGATGTGATGGGTCCTTAGACTGCTGGAGCTCAGGGGAGAAGAGGCTGAGGGGACTGGCCTAGCAGCCTGGCAGCACCAATCATCAGTTGAGTATTTCTTCTTTTTTGCTCCTAGAGAAAAAACAGCAGTTAATAACTGCAGTTAACCCTTGCAGTGGTTAATTTTTCTAAACCCTAGAGTTCTTATTTAATTAGAAACATTACAATTTTCTAATACAAAGTGTTTTCTTGTTGGCTGTAGCAGTCTGTCAGGCTCTTGTTTCCTTTTTTCTGACCTGCATTGGAAAGTAGAATTTCTCACTGATTCCCTTTGAAGTTTTCCTGTGTGAGGACCTACATACTATCCAATGTTATGTTTACTCGATAACCTTTCCTTATTGCTATTTCTGTACATATATCTACAGCACGAGGCAGCAAAGGTATTACAAGATGCTATCAATGAATTTACTGGAACGGCAGAAGAATTGCGTCTCATGATTGCGAATGCCGAGCTGGCTCTGACTCACGGCGATGTGGAACAAGCATTATCCATGCTTCGAAATGTCTCTCCAGAGCAGCCTTACTTTGTGCAGGCCAAGGAGAAAATGGCTGATATTTATCTGCAGCACAGAAAAGATAAGAAGCTCTACGTCAGTTGCTTCAGGTGAAACACGTTTATTTCTGGGGGAGATTTACTATAAATGTCACTGCTACTTACTAAAGAATCGAGAAACAATAATAGCATTATCTTAATAGGAATATTGCACTATTTACTGGCTTTTAATAATATTAAAGAGACCCTTGTATACAGCATTGGGACATTTGTTATGTGTTAGGCTTTGACAGGTGAGGCTTTTTTCATTCAGTGCACTGTATTACATAACCTCTCCAAAGCTTGTGCACTACAGTAGATCTTCTACTTAGCTATTAACTCTTAAAGTGACACAAAACTCAGGAGTTAAATCTCAAAAATGCGTTCAAGTACCTTAAAAGAGAACTATGGCCTAACCTTTTTGGCCATAGTTCTCTTCAGGGCCACAGGAGGACATATACTAATGTCCTCCGGTGATCCAAAACTCAGTATATAGCGGGCTAGTGCCTGCTATGTGCTGAGAGCGCAGAGCCGCAACCGGGGCAGATCCCGACAGTCTTGTCGGTATCCACCCCGCTGGCTGATTGACAGCTGGCTCTGCCCCCCGCCCCATTCGTTCCTCCAGTCAGTGCTGGAGGAATGGAAAGGGGAGGGGGGAATCCCTGCGGGGGGCGATGACTGACAGTCACTGCTCTCTGCAAGGAAAGGTTTGGGAAGTCAGCAATTGGCGGTATGTGTCCACTGACTTCCCAATCAATAGGGCCAACCTGTGACAGCTTCAGGGTTACAGGTCAGCTTGAATTATGGGGAGTATTTTTCACTCACCCCATAATTCTCCTTTAACTATTAACAAAAATGTATCTTATTTGTGTATCAGTCGGCTGTAGATCCCCAAATCATCTCTGAATTGGTGCTGACACTGTCCTTCCTTCTGGAGGGTGGCTACATTTTGTTTCAGGCTGCAGCTCGGCCCTGCACTGTCAGCAAAGAGCGAGCAGTAGCCCACTAGCTGCTGATTTTTGGGTCACAGGAGTACATTAGTAAATGTATTCCTTTGAGAAAAACAAGGACTAAGGCCCAAAAAAAGATCTGACTCTGGTTCTCTTTTAAACATATCACATATCTTCCACTTTTATTATTTTATTTAAAATGTTTAATGTGCATCTGTTTTTCAGGGATCTGGTTGAGAAAGTTTCAAGTGCTCATACGTATCTCCTTCTTGGAGATGCCTATATGAATATTCAAGAGGTAAGGTTTGTAGCACAGTTTGTCCATTTAATAAATATCCATCTAAAATAAAGAGGCCATATGCTTATTTCATTTTAAAGACATTCATTTCTGTTCAACAATCATATAGACAGCAGAGTTTTGGAATAGCCCATGGCAAGTGATCGGGAATTAACCTTCAGCAGTTCTGTCCAAGGAGATTGAATGTTTCTTGATTGGTAGATGTGAGTTATTGCACTTTGCATGGTATTAAAGGATGCCTGTACTATAATAGCAATAGCAAGCAAAGTAGCACTGACCTATGACACCCTAAAATGCCTCCTGCTACTTTCACAGCATCACCCACCTATGCAGTGCATATCCAGAGCCCCTTAACAGCGTAGACTTCTGTGTATTCAAATCTATTGTGCTTCCAGTGCTTGTTATATAAAACAAATTAGAGATACATTTTAGGTACATTTTGGGACCAATTTCATTGTTTACTTTTTTGCTTCCTTGCTTTTTTTATGGTATATAAGTAGAAATATAAATCATTATTTTACCTTGTAATAAAGCCAGAGAAAGCCATTGATGTTTACGAGCAGGCTTTAAAGAAGAACCCCAGAGATGGAACACTTGCCAGTAAAATTGGTAAAGCCCTGATCAAGACTCACAACTATGCCAAGGTACTTGCCATGCTTTCTCCTGATCCACAATATTTTCATGTATATAGTCACACATCTTTGACAATCTCTTTTGATCTTTGACAGGCTATTAGTTACTATGAAACAGCTGTGAAAAGCGGTCAGCAGAGTTTCCTCTGCTATGACTTGGCCGAGCTCTTATTGAAACTAAAGCATTATGAAAAGGCGGAGAAAGTTTTACAGCAAGCACTGGATCACGAGACCGGTATGACTGAATCGCTAGTTTGTATGAAAATAATTACAATTGAAATGTATTCTGGTGAATGAATACATTGCAACATTCATGGTTCTGACTTAAGTTTGTTTTCCCTTTAAGCCAATGAACTGTCTCCTCTTATGGATGACAGCCGTTATCATGTTCTGCTTGCAAAAATTTACAGCAAGATGGAGAAGACAGATGATGCCATTGTTTCCTTGCAGAGGGTAATTTTTGAAAATCTATATAGTCATATTTTTCTGTTCACTATCAATTAAAATGGTTGATTATCCCCTTCAGCAGTCAGATATGAAGGACCTACAATAATTATGTTGAATACATCAATAAATTAATTTCTTTTAAATGCAGGCAGTTCCTGAATTGGACATAGAATCAATGTCTTGCAATCTCTGTACAATCTCTGTACAGCAGAGCTTTAAATAAGAGAGGGAGCAGAGGGATGAAGAAATGAACTCATCACTGTGCTACTTCTCCTTTAAACTGGCTTAGGAAGGGACAAGACCTATAATTACAACACTTATCTGCAGCAGAGAAGACTCAGGTCTTCTGCTCTGCCAGACAGGGCTGTGCTGTGTGACAGATGTCAGGACTGATATGTATTTAGAGATGCAGGTGTCAGGGTTTCACTAAATACCCCCTTCCCTGGGACAGGGTTCTCTTCCTGAAAATCATCAAACGTCAGGGCTTTGGAAGATGGAAGGGTACTTGCATACTCACTTTTTTTTACTTTTTCTCAGATTGGCACAGCAGGTTTCCAGTGTGAGAAACTCACGCAGGGATGGAGGTTACCCCTTATAATAAGTACAGCAAATGTGCAGATCCAGGAACTCTGGATGGATGGTGGGATCCACTCATAAAGGGCACAGCAGGCGTGAAGACCCAGGAACTCTGTGTAGGGATGGTGTGATCCACTCTTAAAGGGCACAGCAGGCGTGAAGACCCAGGAACTCTGTGCAGGGATGATGGGATCCACTCATAAAGGGCACAGCAGGCGTGCAGACCCAGGAACTGTGTGTAGGGATGGTGGGATCCACTCATAAGGGGCACAGCAGGCGTGAAGACCCAGGAACTCTGTGTAGGGATGGTGGGATCCACTCATAAGGGGCACAGCAGGCGTGCAGACCCAGGAACTGTGTGTAGGGATGGTGGGATCAACTCATAAGGGGCACAGCAGGCGTGAAGACCCAGGAACTCTGTGTAGGGATGGTGAGATCTACTCATAAGAGGCACAGCAGGCGTGCAGACCCAGGAACTGTGTGTAGGGATAGTGAGATCTACTTATAAGGGGCACAGCAGAAACCTGGAACTCAAGACAGAAATTGTGGAAGCCTCTCATTATGATCACAGCAGATCTGGGAACAGTGCAGAGCTCTCACCAATAAAGTCCCTGGGAGGTAGAAGAGAATCTGGGGCTTTAACTCTGGAGCATCAAATATATAAAGCCCATAGATTCCAAGGTTCCCTGCAGCACCAATAATCTGGATAAAACTCAGTCTCCTCACTTTAGCCTTGGTTTTGGATAGATTTCTAGGATTTGTTTTGCTTTCTAATCTCAAGACCTGCAGTCTACACCTTGTACAGGCCACTTATGAAACCAAGGAGTGTGCTACATGATATGGCCGTGCTGGGACACTGAAGTGACGGATACAGAAAGGCTTTTAAAATGAGAATCTCAGTAAATAATGAAACTTTGTGAAATAAACTGAACTTCTGTTTCCCTTGCCAGGCCCGAGAACTGCAGGCCAGGGTACTGAAGAGGGCACAGCTAGAGCAACCAGATGCCGTCCCAGCTCAGAAAGTGCTAGCCGCAGAAATCTGTGCTGAAATTGCCAGACACGCCGCAGCCCAGCGTGACTATGAGAAGGCAATCAAATTTTATAAGGAAGCTTTGGTGTACTGCGAAACTGATAATAAGGTGAGAAGTACTGAACTGTATCCTTTTGTTTAGTAGGAAAGGTGTGCAGTCTCTGCATTGGTAAAGTCCAGAGAAATTGGATGATTGTAGGATGTGTGCATTTTCTTTATCATTTTATGCTTTTAATACCAAATAACTAGTTTAACCTTCTTGGCGGTATTCCCGAGTGTGGCTCGGGGTTAATTTTCTGTACCATAAGCGGTAACCCTGAGGCACACTCGGTATACACAGCACGTCTCTTACCTTGTCCCTCGAGCCAAGCTATGACCTCCGGCCGATGCCGGCATCCGTCTTCCGGGTTCCGTCCCTTGCGAGCGTCCACATCGCAGGAGGGGCGGAACCGGCGGGAGATTCAAAAGTAAAAAAAAAAAAAAAAAAATCATACCGCCAGGGAGGTTAAGGGCACATACATTGCCAATTTCTATAGGTCATGGAGTATCGCATATTGGATCAAAACATCCCATGAAGCAGCCTGTTGGCAAGGGACAGATACCTTTCCTACATCAGTCTCCCTGGCATTCTTTTGTGTGACCTGGGTGATCCTTGTGAATTGGATGAGCAAAACATATGAGATGGATTTAATATACAAGACATTTATCTTGGATATTCACCTTATTCATGTGTTTTGATGAAGAAAACACTGCTCAGTGAATGCTGAGCCTTCTACCGGTGATTGCATAATAATGAAAGTCCATTGTGCAGTATTGTGATGGCATTAGGGATGCACCGATACCGGTATTTCGGTATCGAGTACGAGTGAGCATGGAGCCTGCTTCCCGGCCAATCAGGAACCCGGGCAGCGTGTAATATATGATAAATGTCACCAGCACACCTATGTCTTGCGTCAATAATCCATCTTCTTATTGATGCAGACTGTCACAAAACAACGTTTCGGGGCCAAGCAGGGTCCCCTACATCAGGTTTTAGTACAGCACCCTCCTTTGTGCATAAGGGTTTTGGTAAGGAGTGCAGCAGTTCCTCTCCAGGGCAGCGTGTAATGACGCGCTGCCTGACTTCCTGATACCGGAAGTACCCAAATACTCGGCATCGGCACCAATACTGATACTAGTATCGCTATCGGTGCATCCCTAGATGGCATGATTTATAATATGAGAAAAGATAGAGGTTGAGATGAACTAAAGGTGCAGAATTCATTTAGAATTATTCATTAATAAAAGGAAGTGATTTTAATGTTATTATATTTGAATTGTTGCTACCTCCTCATGTATCACTGGCCCCTCCCTTTTAGATTGTAATCCCTCTTGGGCAGGGCCCTCCTTACCATCTTGTCTTGAATTGTATTGTAGTTGTAATGTCTTCCTTATATTGTAAAGCGCTGTGCAAACTGTTATATAAATGCTATATAAATCCTCTATAATAATAATAAATGTTATGAAATCCAAAAGCCACCATTTTATTTGGATGTGTTGTTTGTTGACACCTTTTTATGCTTTTACTGTCAAGGTCCTAATGGAGCTTGCACACCTATATCTGGCTCAAGATGACATTGACTCATGTCAGCAGCAGTGTGCCCTCTTATTGAAGAATGACCAGCACAATGAAGCTGCTACAATGGTAAGTGCAAGAATACCTGATATATGGTAAACTGAGAGAGACTGGTGTGTTCTGCTCATGTGGACATGGAGTGTCATTGCCATTATAGCAGAATGGAAAGGTTGAGTTAATATAAAATCACAGCTGCTCCTGAGAGGTGAAAATATTCTTAAATGACTTCTGTTCTGTAAATATTGAATCAGGCCTTACAATAATAATTATGGGAGGATCTGCCTTGTATATCAGGTGACCAGCCGTTGTTGTAATAGGTAAAGTATTGAAATAGATGGTGCCTGGGTGTCAGGGCCCGGCTTTGGAAGTGTAAGGTGGATCACAGCTGCGGTTCCAACAGTGTCTCTAGTGCGGTGGTCAGGCTAAAATCCCCGGCGGCTCTCTCAATCATAAACGGAGAGTTGGGGATTTAGTCATCATGGACCGCTAGTAATAGTCGGCAGTAACAGGAGAAGTAGTTTAGTGATTATTAATTTATACGCCTAATCTTGGCAATCCTATCGTGATACAGTATCTATGACGGATATCAGAAGCAATCCCCTTCACACAGCATCTATATCTTAAGTATGGCAAAGCAGGCAGGTGATACCCAAAGTCTCCACCAGAGGGCAGCGTATATGAGCCAAGTCAATTGCTGAGTTCAAATAGCAGATACTTGCGGTTTGGTGATATGAGCGATCAGCTGCATGCGAGAGGAGTCCAGTGGCGGCTGGTTGCAGGGGAGCTCTGAGGATCCGTGTAGAGAGGTTCGAGGCTGAAGGTTGGTGTGGTTCCTGGGGTGTTTGGGCTATGATCCCACTCATCGAACACCCCACAGCATCTTTGACAGGTTTAAATAGCCCGCGGCCGTGGGCTGCTTCCGCGTTCCAGCTTGGAACGCATAGTACTTCCGTCAAGGGGGAGGAGGAGTGCGGTGGTCACCGCGGCCGATGCGCCCCAGCCTGGAACGCAGTCGGGAGGAGCCAGGAACCCGTGGGACATTACACGGGGAAGCCTAAGCACGTCATGCTCTGTGTAGACTTTTGGAAAAAAGCATTGAGCAAAAAAGATATGCAGGTAATGAAATTCTTGGGGTTTTACGTGCACAGATTACTCTCACTGTTAAGGGCTCTTGCACATGGGTGGCTTAACCTGTACAGGGTACATTCTGCCTCCATGAAACCTCAGGTACCACGTACAGCCTCCCATAGAAGTCAACGGCTGTACGTGGGTAAACATGCCAGTACTTCTGAACAGCCGTCTATGTGTACAGATGCACATCGCTGGATGCAGACAACTGGCATCCAGGGATGTGAGTCTATACATATACAGTCTATACATATACACAGCTCTATGCAAGTATCGGTGTATAACCTCATACACCCATTGATGTCTATGGGTGACTGTACGCATCACCTTTGGCTCTCTGGTGGGTGAAACATGCTGGTATTAAAGTTATACGGGTTCAGGGTCCAGCCACCTGTGTGCATGAGTGCCAAAGTGATACTTCCACCTACTAATCAAATAAAAACAGAGAGGTTTGTTAGCTATGCTGCTGTACCATCCCAGTGAATCCAGTGTTGTCCCCTTCACACCTGCTGCTCACTGAGTGGAGGTGCTGTCCCGCCATGCTATCTCTTTTTCAAAACTGACTAGTGGATTTCACAGGGATGTGATGATGTGGCACATCCCTGGCACCAGATCTGGCACATTCATCATGCATTTTACCAGTTACACAACCATTATAACAGGGAATTATGAGAAAGTTTTAGACAGCCATGACGGTACATGGCAATCTTCATTGTGACACTGCACTAGTTCACTGCTGAGTCCTCTTGTGAGGTGGAGTTGGAGGAAGGGACTATGTCACACAGTAGGGGACATGGGCAAAGAAACTCCCAGAAGTGTTGAATTCCAAAGACACAGACAGAGGCTGCAGTGGTGGAACAGATACACAGGCTGCTGGAGATGTGTGTATTATACATCTTCTGTTGCAGGGTACTGCAGGGACAATATTTTACAGACTGAGAATTTTAGAGACTTTTTAATGTCTGTCTGCCCTCTTTTAGGGCAGGTTCACACCATTTTCCGGACCAGATCTGGTCCGGAAAATGGTGTGAATCTGCCCTCAGTTCCAGTGCATTCCAGATCATACAAATTGAGACAAGCAGTATTTTTCTAGTATGGTCTGGAACGGAGTGCGCTGGTGTGAACAGAGGCCAGAAATAGCATAGGGATACATTAGGATGCATTTTGGGTCTGGTCTGGAGATGATCTGGATGTGCTGTGAATGGGCCCTCAGAGAGGAAGGAAGCATTAATCCAGGTTATAAGACCTCTGGGTGTGACATAGTGTTTCCATTGATCATTGCTAGAGGGATCCCTAAACAACAAGTCTGAGTGTTGGGTCGGGTTGATATTGAGCTGGTAATGCGCAGCGTTAAATGAGCTAACTTTACACGTAGAGGTCTATTTATAAACAATTTGTAGAGCCATTCGCCCTGCGAATCTCTGTGAACGTTTCTTCTGTGTGAATAGATGTGATGTTATCTTTTCAGGTCCAATGTAATGTAATACCAGATTATGGCCACTAGATGGAGCATAGGAAATAATATTTCTTGTGTTCCTCACCTCTGTCTAGTGCCCATAATGCGTTATTACATTTTATTCGATCTGCAAAAAAAATGTACTCATAACATTCGTTTTTGCCCTATTCACACAGAACACATATTCACAGGTTTGCAGGGTGAATGGCTCTGCAAATTGTTTGTAAATAGATCACCTAAAACTGCCTGTTTTTTAGTGTGTCTTAATCCTAAAACAAAAATTTCATCTATTGCAGCTTGAAAGTCATTAGATGTGGTGGCTGCAGTTGTTTTTTTTTTTCTTCTTCATTTAACCACCTTAGGACTGGAGCAATTTTAAAATTTTTGCAGACACATGCTCAAATCTGAATTTTTGGACAGAAATCCTCCCAAACAATTATATAGCAGCCGTCATCTTGGTGAACGTTTTCAGGATGACAATATATGAACTGTATGTATTAGGGATGCACCAATACCGATACTAGTATCGATGCCAAGTATTTGGGCGAGTACACGTACTCGCCCAAATGCTCCGATGTCTAGCCCAATACCTCCGGTATCAGGAAGCTGGGCAGCATATAATGACTCGCTGCCCGTCTTTTTGATTGGTCAGAAGCTGGCCAATTAGGAAGCCGGGCACCGTGTAATGATGCGGTGCCCAGCTTTCTGATTGGTCGGGAAGTGGGCTTCATGTTTCCTCGTCACCTCATGATGAGGGAACATGGAGCCAAGAAAGGTGACAAGAAAGCATGGAGCCAGCTTCCTGGCCAATCAGGAAGCCAGGCGCCGCATCATTACACAGGGCGCCGGTTTACTGATTGGCCAGAAAGCCGGCTCCATGCTTTCTTGTCACCTAGTGACGAAGAAACATGGGGACAGCTTCCCTGCTAATCGGGACGCCGGGTGACGAGTCTTTACATGCTGCCCGGCTTCTTGTCTAATCAGGAAGCCAGGTGGCGAGTCATTACACGCCGCCTGGCTTCCTGAATGGGACTTCCGGTATTCGGTATCGGGGGGAAAAAAATCGGTACTTGATAGCGAAATACCGGTATCGGTGCATCCCTAGTACGTACGGCTGTCCTGCAGTGGTTAATTTTCACCAGGTGCCAATAAACACACTTTCGGTCCCTGGGTGACTACACTCCTCCACTGCCATGGTTGTCACCCGCTCTCCTAATTTGGACTACAAATAGGTCTTTCTCTAATTATCTCCATTACATGTGGATAGAAACATTTGTAGTTTACAGTAGTTTAAGAATATTTGTGCTTTCAGTTCAGTCTCACAGGAAAAAACAATGAGACTGAATTTCAGGGAGGACCATCAAGTGTTTTCTGTACTTGGAGAAAATATGAAAACGAATGCGGCCACAGCATGTAAGGGTTAGTAAGCTGGTAATATATTCCGTTTTTTGTTCTTGGCTCTAGATATCCTTTAAGACCACTATACTACCTCTCTGGGCAGCCCGATTGCATGCTCAGTTAACAGCTAGCTGGCCCCTTTAATGTAAGCTCATTAACCCTTTCACTGCCAAGGACGTACGTCGTACGGAGCTACAAAAGTGCTTCCAGCTGGCCAGCTCAATAAACAGAAGTTATGAGAGGATATGATGGAAAACGCATTACTTCATGGTGATACGTTCGGTTTTACTGTTAGTTATGCACCGAACATATTGCAGCACTTTTTCCGTCCAGAGGAGATGGAGTGAAGGAAGTCTCTCTGCACACTGGAATGATGTCATTCTGGCCCCTGGTCTGGCAGCTTTAATATGTTGATGTCAATGTCTGTTTACAGCGGACTCTTGTTTTTCTGGAACACCTAATCTTTATTTTTTCTGAATATTTCTGTCACTGTGTCAGGCTGGTGCAAACAGAACTGAAAGGACCGCATCGCTTTTCACTCGTTTGGTAATGTGTAGTTTGCAAATAAATGATAAAGTAAACAGTGACATCATGTATATGACGTCATATTCATTTGTTGGTCTTGTTGGTACATTTATAGATATGTGACACTCTTTTGTGTGTAAGTAAAGACTATTAAAAAGGAGGCTATCATAGAATTTTACTGACACCACATCCAATTACCATTATCTATTGGGGCTCAATCCGAAAGGGGGAAGTTTAACTGTAGAATGTTTAAGGTGTTTGTTGTATCTCACATAGTATGTATCATAACATAAGTAAAAATCTAATAATTTATTGTTCAAGCATCATTAAAATAAAGAAAATATTCACATACACATAAAAGGCATGTCATTGACAGTAATATATTTTTCAAAAACAATATTTAATATAGTTCATATAATGCTTATAGTTTATATAGTCCTCTCCAAAATACGCCCCTTCCTCACCAATGAAACCGCAAAATTACTTATTCACTACCTTGTTATCTCCCATCTTGACTATTGGAACTCCCTCATTGGCTTACCTATACACAGGTTATCCCCCCTTCAGTCTATCATGAATGCTGCTGCTAGACTCATTTACCTACCGCTCAGTGTCTGCAACCCCCCTCTGCCAATCCCTCCACTGGCTTCCGTCCTCCACCCCCCTCTGCCAATCCCTCCACTGGCTTCCAAAGGATAGGATAACATTACAAATATTAACAATGACTTACAAAGCCATCCAAAACTCTACCCCCGGCTATATCTCAAACCTTGCCTCAAAATATCACCCTAACAGTCCCCTCCGCTCTTCAAAAGACCTCCTGCAATTCAGCTTCCTCATCAACTCTTCCCATGCTCGCCTCCAGGACTTCTCTAGAGTCTCCCCCATCCTCTGGAACACTTTACCCCAACCTGTCCGACTATCTCCCACTCTAACTGCCTTTATTCGATCCCTTAAGATTTATCTCTTCAGGGAAGTCTATCCCACCTCAACCTAACCACTCAACCATCACATTCTCAAACAATTCATTCCCACACAGCTACCTCCTCATGTATCACTGGCCCCTCCCTTTTAGATTGTAAGCCCTCTGGGGCAGGACCCTCCTTACTATCTTGTCTTGAATTGTATTGTGATTGTAATGTCTCCCTTATATTGTAAAGTGCTGCTCAAACTGTTGGCGCTATATAAATCCTGTATAATAGTAATGCTCATACAATATAATGTTCATACAATGCTCTGGGGCCATTCCCTGTTTTTTTTCCCCCCAATTGTCAGAGTGTCAAATCTCTTGTATCATGTCTCAGTCATCGGACCATGTTCTCATGAGATCTTGCCAATATTGCATTGAGGGGGGGGGGGGGTTTGTTGGGTAACGTTAAACGTTTTGCAGACTTCTTCAAACAGGGTTGAGCATTATCTAAATTCTATAAAAGTACAGAATATATCGATGATAGCCATATGAGCATAACATTTTCCATTTTTGAATAGCCATTTAATGTGTACACATACATAAGAAAGAAACTATCCAAAAGTGTAATGTGTATTTGTACGTGAAACCATGCAGCATGTAAAATTGTTGGCTGAACAGTAACTGCAGCCCATCAGCTAAGGTCACTGTTCGGGCCTTCTGACAGCAGCTCTCAGAATACAGTACCCGGCAGGGTCGCCATTTACTTTGAAACAACTTGGTCACAAAAAAATAATATTGGTTATGTTTGAAATTTTTGGGTTGGCCTGCATTGCTATCAAAAATTGCACACGGATGCATGCAACATGGGGGTGGGTGGTGATCAGTATTTTCATTGTTGTATTTTTCTTTCTGTTTACACCCTGCAGATGATGGCAGATCTTATGTTCAGGAAACAAGACTATGAACAAGCCATGTTTCACTTTCAGCAGCTGTTGGAGCGTAAGCCAGGTAGGTGTACAATGTGCTAATGTGGTTTTTTTTTTAAATAAAATGCCTTTGCAATGCTCTGGATGTAATGCGGTCATAGATGAGAAGATCTCTCACTAATATAACAGGTAATGCATGTATGACAGTGGATGCCAACTTACAAGGTATAGGGGACCTCAAATGTGGCCCCTGATATCTCCAAGGGCCACATTTGAGGCCCATATCTGCAGCATATAATATTATAGGGGTTATTCACGAAGGATCCAGCCGTAGCTTCGGGTCTCTTTGGCCGCCGGAGCCTTTTGGTTTAGTCGAACCAAAGGGCTGCTATACAGGCTATTCACTAAGGCCCATACAGCAGCCGAAGGCGGCCGATCGACTCAGCCGATCCGAAGGCATATGCTTCGGCTCGACTGAGCCGAAGTGACAGCCGAAGCAGGGCGAACGACCTGCCGAAGGCTGGCCGTTCGCCCCACAAATAACAGCTGGGCGGAGCCAGCTGTGATCTCATGGCTGGCTCCGCCTAGTTGTAATGACAGATCAGTGTCCCCAAATGAACCCCCATGCATCACTGCACCAAATCAGTCAAGCAGAACAAATGACAAACGCACTCAACAATTCGTCACCAGCTATACAGTAAGGTGCACACGAAATGGGCTTTAAACTGTAAAACAGTAGAAAGTTATCAAGGCACACTCACAAGCCAGCATGAAAAAGAAATTGTCTCACCGCTAAGGTTAACAACAGAGGTTTGGATACACGTCTCCTGCAGAAAACGTGAAAGCCGCACAGCCGCGCCAAGGCTCCTCTTATAGTCCCCGTTCACATTGAGCGATTTATCGCGCGGTAATTCCCGCGATATCGCGGCAAATTACCGCGCGATATCGCGCTCCAATGCATTTCAATGGGGCAAAGGGTCCTGCTGTCGCGTGTCGCTACAGCAGGACCCTTTTTGGAGCGGATTTAGCCGCGATTCAAGCTTGCTCAATGCAAGCTTGAACGCGATGTCGCGCAGCAAATCTCGCGATATCGCGCAATATGCAAATCGCGTGGCAAACGCGCGATTTGCATATCGCGCAGTGGGAACGGGGCCTAAGAGGTGTGCGGGATCCCTTGTGCGTTCCTGTGCCTTTTAAGGGAGGTCGGGCTTCCTCCTGACAAACCTGCACCCAATTCTAAGTCTTCTGCCCCATGTGCTCCAAGATGGAGACTCTCATAGTTTAGAGTTAGGACCGCACTATAAGAGGTGCCTTGGCGCGGCAGTGCGGCTTACACATCCTTTGCAGAAGACGTGTATCCAAACCTCTGTCATTGTCCTTAGTGGTGAGACAAGTTGTTTTACATGCTAGTTTGTGAGTGTGCCATGATGCCTTTCTACTGTTCTACTGTTCAAAGCCCATTTCGTGTGCACCTTACTGTACAACTGGTAACAAATTGTTGAGTGCGTTTGTCGTTTGTTTTGCTTTACCGATTTGGTGCAGCGACGCATGGGGTTTCTCAGCTGCCAATGGGATGTGCGGGACCCCTTGTGTGTTTCTGTCCTTTTAAGGAGGTGGGGCGTCCTCCTGACAAGCCTGCACCCAATTTGATGTCTTCTGCCCCATGTGCTCCAAGATGGAGACTCTCATAGTTTAGAGTTAGGACCGCACTATAATTGGTGCCTTGGCGCGGCTGTGCGGCTTTCACATTTTCTGCAGAAGACGTGTATCCAAACCTCTGTTGTTAACCTTAGTGTGAGACAAGTTGTTTTTTACATGCTGGCTTGTGAGTGTGCCCTGATAACTTTCTACTGTTTCCCAAATGACCTGGGGACGCTGATCTCTCATTAAACGACCGGCTCCGCCCAGTGATTTATTGGCCGGGGACCGCTTGAAGCCCCTCCCAGGAGCCGGC
>NW_017306417.1:1344036-1366256 GCF_000935625.1 Nanorana parkeri
ACTCTAGCAGGTCCCGGCCAATAGGAAACAGTTGGGTGGAGCTAGCTGTCACTGCTAGCTCCGCCCAATTAGTTCTTTTTTCTTTTTTTAAATATCTTATTTATTTTTTAATTTGAGTATTTTATTTACATTTTAAACATATCTTTTAAACCTTTTTTTTCTACTGGTTTAGCCGAGCCGAATGCCACTCCTTCTTCACTTCAGTTCAGCTTACCATGCAGAGCATGTTCGGCTGAGCGAAGGCAGCCGATGTATCCCTTGAAATCAGCCGTAGTGAGCCGGGGTGAATAGACGGAGGTCGTTCGGCTCTGTTCACTTCGGCTCGGTTATTCACTCAGCTGGTTGGAGACAGAAGTAGGAGACAGTCAGAGACTGGGGACATGTTACATGAAACTACTAGTGACTTCTGTTATTAAAGGCCCTTTTACTTATCAGTGCTCCCACTACTGACTGCTGGGCCTGAGGGTCAAACTTCAAACACTATGGGGCCACATGTGACCCTTGAGCAGCAGGGTAGGCACCAGGAATGTATGGCAACCCTAATCCTAAATATATTGCTTGAATTGCTGTTCTCACATTTGTTCATACTTTATTTCCAATTGTACATTTCTGAGAGCTGTTTCATATTTGCATTATTTTGGTTTGTAAAATACATCGGACTTGTAAGAATGCAGTATAAACTCTTGCACTGTATGGCCACATGTTTGTGGACCATCACAACTACGTATATGAGCTTATTTGATGACCCATTCCAAAACCATGGGCATTATTATGGCGTTTTGCCCTCCCCCCAACCTATTTGTTGGTATAACAGCCTCCACTCTTCTGTGAAAGGCATTCCATGATAATCTGTTGGAATTTGCACTTATTCAAACAAAACAGCATTTGTGAGTTCAGATATTGATGTTAGACAAGAAGACCTGGTTCATAATCAGTAGAGTTGCACCAATACCGTTTTTGTCGGCATCGAGTATGAGTACCGATATTTATTAATTTTTTTCCCCGTACTCGCCGATACCAAATACCGATACCGGCATCCTGGGGTACCTTTGGCCTGGCTTGTCATGACCCGCCCAGCTTCCCGATTGCCTGGGAAGACGGTGTTCAACCGAAAGAACACCGGCTTCATGTTCCGAGGCAGCCTGGCTTCCTGACCAATCAGGAAGGTGGGCGGCACGTGATGACCCACCTCCCGGCTTCCTGATTGGGTTTAACATTCTAATATGGCTCTTTGCCTGGCCTGTGAACAATAAATCCTTACTTTGTGCCGTTACAGATAACTATGGCAAGTGCCTGTGAACAATAAATCCTTACTTTGTGCCGTTACAGATAACTATGGCAAGGGCCTGTGAACAATGAATCCTTGCTCTCTCCCCTTACAGATAACTATGGCAAGGGCCTGTGAACAATAAATCCTTACTTTCTCCCCTTACAGATAACTATGGCAAGTGCCTGTGAACAATAAATCCTTACTTTCTCCCCTTACAGATAACTATGACAAGGGCCTGTGAACAATAAATCCTTACTTTCTCCCCTTACAGATAACTATGGCAAGTGCCTGTGAACAATAAATCCTTACTTTCTCCCCTTACAGATAACTATGGCAAGGGCCTGTGAACAATAAACCCTTACTTTCTCCCCTTACAGATAACTATGGCAAGGGCCTCTGAACAATGAATCCTTGCTCTCTCCCCTTACAGATAACTATGGAGGGGGCCTGTGAACAATAAATCCTTGCTCTCTCCCCTTACAGATAACTATGGCAAGGGCCTGTGAACAATAAATCCTTACTTTCTCCCCTTACAGATAACTATGGCAAGGGCCTGTGAACAATAAATCCTTGCTCTCTCCCCTTACAGATAACTATGGCAAGGGCCTGTGAACAATAAATCCTTACTCTCTCCCCTTACAGATAACTATGGCACTCTCTCTCGTTTGATTGACCTTTTGAGAAGAGCTGGAAAGCTTGAAGAAGTCCCGAAATTTCTAGATCTGGCTGAGAAGTTCTCCTCCAGAGCAAAGTTGGAACCTGGCTTTTGTTATTGCAAAGGATTATACTTGTGGTATGTTTGATGCCTCAGCTATAGGAATCTGGAGATATGTTTGAAACCTTCTGATGATCAGAGAAGAAGTAGACATGATTTGCTTCTAAAATGGGTGATGCATTTTTTCTGCAAGATGGAGGGACCGACATGGTTCCGAAAACATTGCTTTACATTGTAAAATGACCTTTTAATATCAGTAAAGAAGAATTGATAGAATGAACATTGGCGTTCTGGTGACTACTTCTTTTAATACCTTTTTTTTTTAATCACATTGCAATTGCATAGCAAAAGGTTACCATGTGGTATGGTGCCATACAACGTACATACAAGGTGTGTTGGGGTGCCACTTAGAAATCATGGAAGTGGAAAGAGAGCCCTGGACCTGTGGGATTATTCTCTTTTTATCATCCAACAGTGATTAAGTGCTGTGAATATGTGTAATCTGGCTAATGGATAGGCAGCTATCACTGACTTGAGGGTCTCCACAGTATCCTTGGCTTGAAAGTGAACACAGTAGATGTAGGAGTTGAAGTGCCACACCAATTAAAATAATCAAGAGTTGTATCTGCACTATTTTAATTGGTGTGGCACTTCATTTCCTACATCTACTAAGAAATCATGGCACTGCATCACTCTTAACATTGCAGCATGTGATGTGGAATCACATGCACATCACACGCGCTCCCACATCACATACGGTAGATGTGAACGGAGACTAAATGTAGCTTTTTATCTTTAAGTAGCGGTAGTTTGATTTCTCTGCAAAGCATTACGCGGTAAGATTCCTGAAAGGGAGAGGAAGTGTAAACCAACATTCTTTCATACAAGTTGTTAAACCTGACATCTGCTTTTATTACTATTAGCTATTATTAGCAGTCATTTGCCACAGTTTAAAATTGTGGTCTCCTAAATAGCTTTCCTTTATCTGTAAATGTGACATAAGTGAAACCTTTCCCATGTTCTTCTTTTCCCCAAGGTACACAGGTGAAGCTAATGATGCCCTCCGACATTTCAATAAAGCTCGTAAAGACAGTGACTGGGGACAAAATGCCATATATAACATGATTGAGATCTGCTTGAATCCGGATAATGACACTGTGGGCGGAGAAGTGTTTGACAACTTGAATGGTGACATGGGGTAAGAAATGTATTCTAGTCCATCCCTTTTTTAAAGGCAAGCTCCATCTAAAATGTGTCACTTATTCCTGAAAGGAGGATCATGAGATTACTAATCTGTCAGAATTTTAGCTTCTACTGCCATTGTGTAGGTCTCATGTGTGAAAACTTCCCCATTAACCTTCACTGTCTGCTTGTTGTATGAGTGATTGCTGCTGAAGTCATTCCGTTTGACGCAGTGAAGCAGACAAGCACTTATGTGCACACAGAGAATGAATGAATTGTGTTTTTGTATGCTTTTTCTTTTACAAAAAATAAAATACTTCTCCTTTTTGTGTGTGTATACTGCTGCCTACAGCATGTTTGGACACTATGCAAATAAAAAAACAGGTCGGCTCCCCATTGTGGCTTTACCCCTCTCTTTTACCAAGATTTATCAGGTAGATTTGGCTGCATCAGCGGATGTTGGCTTTGGACGCAAGGTCCTACAGGCAGCTCTCATACGACTTACTTGGCTCCTTTTATTTTTACGTAAATATGAAATATTGCATTTGAAAATGTCAAGTTTGCCATTTGTAGGCATCTGTTGGAGCTCTAGGCCACTCTTCCAGGCTTGTTATGGCTTTAATAGCCTGTGCTGTGAATAGGACTGATAGCAGCTTACACACACTCAGGTGAATGACTCAGAGGAAAGACACACTCCTTACTTGCTTTCTTCTAGAAAACATAGTGCCTGTGTGTATTTTTAGTTTGTGGGAATAGTCAAAAGGTGAGCAGCCAGTGCTGGGATTTCTCCTAAGAAAGCCCAGCATGCTTTGCTATTTCATTCCAAATGACATGTTTAGTGGTAAAAAAAAATGTAAAACAAATAGTTCTAATAAAAAACATCAGTTTTTAAACGTATTGTGGTTTTTTTGTTGTCTTGTCGCACGCACGGAAGCCAGTGCCATTTTGAAAATGTTCTGGCATTTGCTTTTTCTAGCCGTGCTTCCACCCTCATTTCGTTTATAAATCCCACACATGCGCAGACTAATGTGGGTTTCAAGGGGTTTCTGAAAGAAAAGAAGACTCGTCAGAGCAAAGTGCCGTGCTGAAGAAAGCTGTGATGTAAACATGGCAAGAAGCTTTGCAGATCTCGGCACAGTCAGGGATGCTGAGAATTAGCCATATAATGCACATGTGCTGGTGATGTCACAACACAGTTTTACATCCACATCTACTGACGGGGAAGCATTTGGAGGCTTTCATTCCAGTCTACACTAAGTAGCTAATATAAGCTTGCTATTGGGGAGAGTTTAAACATTGATCTTAAAAGAGAACTTTGGCCAAACCTTTTTTTGGCTAAAGTTATATTTTGAGTACCAGGAGTACACTTACTAATGTACTCCTGTGACCCAAACTCAGCATATAGCAGGCTACTGACCGCTATATGCTGACAGCGCAGAGCTGTGCTGCAGCCTCTTTAGAGCCAGCCATGCCCGCCCCCTGTCTTTCCCTCCAATGCGCGCTGGAGGAACAGAGAGAGGGGAGGGGGAATCCCTGCGGGGAGATGTGACTGACAGTCACCGCTCTCAGCAGGGAGAAGCCATGAGCTGAGCGATCAGCGATTCGTGATCTCTCAGTTCTCGAACTATAGAACCAGCATGTGACACCTGCCTCAAACTATTGGGTTTTACTCTCCCAATAGTTCTCCTTTAATTCCACTTTAAATACCAGGCCTCCACACTGCTTATATTTAATTACCCTTCGCTTCCCCACAGCTTCATTTACACACTGAAGTGGAAAAAAAAGCTTAAAAGTGAAACTATAAGGGTTATTCACAAAAGGGTGAAGGGTTTGGAGATCTAGGACAACATAGGAAAACATAGCTGAACTGGAAAGTGAGCTGAATTGGAGAATTTTTCTAAATCAGCTATGTTGTCCTAGATTGTTCACTTCTCCTGCCTTCTCCAAACTCTTCACCCTTTTGTGAATAACCCCTTAAATCTTCCAATACTCAGCTGCCCTCCAGCAATGTGATGTCAGTCAGCCATTGCCAGTGCCAACATTTTTTCCCCAGCTTCTTCCATGTTCGGGGTCTTCAGGCATCTTGATTGGCTGAGCCAGGATGACTTCACTCCTTTGCATGTGCACAAAAGTTTTTTTATTCTGAGCTTTTTCTTTTTGAGTTAAAGAATTTTCAAGTCTCATTGACTGAACTGGTTAGTCAAAAAAAAAACATGTTGGTATTTTGGGTAGACATTTTGTTAAAGATGCATGCTGCTAATTGTCAGTTTTATGTATCCTTCAGAATAACAATAAAAAAATGAGCCAACTTAAAGGAGGACTCCAGGAAAACTTTTCCCTTAACCCTTGCAGTGGGGCCACCCCTGCACTGCAAAGGTTAAGTGCTCGTTTTTGTCTAGGTTCAAAATCAACAAAGTTATGCTCACCGAAGCTCAGAGCTGTCCTACTGTCACAGCTGTGCCTCCAGCCTCTCTTTTCCTCCGCTGCAGCATTGGAACGTTCCTTAGCATCCTCACGTCTATATACATTTTTTAGATGTGATGATTTACAGGACCTTAGACCTCTGCAGCGGAGGGGGAGAGAGGCTGGAAGGACTGGTCTAAGATACAAGCCGGCTCAGGGCATCGGGTGAGTATAGCTTTTGTTTTTTTACATGGACAATAAAGAGGAGTTAACCCTCATAGTGCCGTGGTAGCCTCACTGCAAGGGTTAATAAAACATTTTCTTCTTTAAAAATTTTTAAAACAGTGTGAAGTAATCTGTCTATTATTTTATTTCTATCGCATAAAGGGGAATGTAATTGAGTTTTGTTTATCATTTTGTAGAAACTCCACAGAAAAGCAGGAGTCTGTACAGCTTGCTGTCAGAACGGCAGAGAAACTTCTTAAGGAGTTGAAGCCGCAAAGTCTCCAAGGACACATCCAGCTCCGGATTATGGAGAACTATTGCCTGATGGCAACCAAGCAGAAAGCCAATGTAGAACGCGCTCTGAACACATTTACTGAAGTGGCAGCTGCAGAAGTAAGATCTTATTAATAACGTGTGCTTGTTCGCTCATAAGAAAGCTGAACCACTACATTGGTTCACCCCAGATTACACTTGTGTCCTTTTCTGCTTAGCACAGGTGGCTTCTAGCTCAGACTACAAAATAAAGTCATTACAATTTCATCTAACAGCCCTCAAGGAAAAACATCTATTTCTAAAGCCCGGGCAAATGTTGTTTTCCCACCCACAAACAATTCTAAATGCCTGCTTTTACTACTGAGTCCTTTTGACTGTCCATGGCACCTCTTACAGGAGTAAAGACCGGTGATCCACTGCTGTAGTCCAAACTCACAGTGGATCAGTCTCCCTGATGCCTCTAATCGTGTTGGCATCACTCTGGCGCTGGAGTCTTCAGGACCCTTGATGACCCTACAGATGGACAGCCAATGGGAACTGTCCACTCCACCAGACAGCAATGTGGGCATCTGAAGAAGGCTGTCCCACTCTGCAGACTAAAAGAGAGAAGACTTGGAACCAGCACGTCATGTGACCAAGGAATCAGGTAAGTATTTGGGGCATTTAGAATATTTTTTAATCTACTGGGGGATTGGCTAGAGGAGGTTTGGGAAAAAAGGTTTAGCGAACCTAATCTTTTAGCGAAGTTAATCTTTTTGAGATTAACTCCATTACAAAGACTAGAGGCCACCACCTAAAGTTGGTGGAGAACAAATTCCAGCACAATGGGCGAAGAGGGTTCTTTACAGTTAGAGCGGTTAGGGTCTGGAACTCACTGCCATCGGCAGTGATTTCAGCCAAGAGTGTAGATTTGTTCAAGAAACGTTTGGACAATTTCTTGAGGGACCGTAATATTCAGGGATACCAGTATCCCTAAGAATGAGATGATGCTGGACCTATATGGGTTGGACTTGATGGACGTATGTCTTTATTCAACCCCAAATACTATGTAACTATGAAGGGGGGGGTGGGGGGGGATGCTGAACTTCAGCTGTAAATCATAGGTACCTGTGGAAGAGTTTAAAAAAATAGGACCCGTGGCAATCCTCCTTAGAACACTATGGCTGAATCAGTGTGAATCAAAGAGTAAACACTACATACATTTCTCCTGTTATGCTGTATGTAAGCTAATCTTTTAGCATCCTGTATTGAAGGTGATGGCAGAGACACAAAAGTTTTCAAGGTGTCATGTATGTGACTGCACATTAACATCTCTTTATTTTCGCGTGGAACATAGGCAAAGTGTTGATCTATATCAGGGGTAGGCAAACACTGGCCCTCCAGCTGTGGCAAGACTGCAAATCCCATCATGCTCTGCCTCTGGGAGTCATGCCTGTGGCCATGTTTAGATATTTATTTCAGCTCTAGTATATTTATATAAGCGCACAGTGCATTTTATAATATATTTGACCGGGGTGAATGAATTAGTATGGAATTAAGAAGCCCGTCTGTCCAATCCAGGAGCCAGTAGGGTTTAGGAGTCAGCCCCATTGACAACAACTAGAGAAAACCTCTAAAGGGAGCATTGGCTACCTGACTCCTGGGATTTGTCCAGCCCTGACATATGAGTTGGTTGAGCTGTGTTTCACCTGCACAGTGCCTTTAGTTATGGTGTAATTTAGGAGTGCAGGTTATTTACATGTATGATAAATGTGTTGATATGTTACATTTGATTGAGGCAAGTCCTCATTTTAAAACAGTATTTTGCTTTTCAGTTAGACCAGAGTTTTTATTAACAATGACACAAACAGGATTGCTCCTGCAAAGTGCTGTCACCCGTATTTCTCAAATGACGATTGTCTTTATAGTTCTGGAAAGGGAATTCTTATTTACTGTCCAAGGTTACTTCACATTGTTGCTCTTTGTATTGTTACTAGAGTAAATGTGTTTATGCATACTTAGTTACTGTCTCTCATTATTCCAGAAAGACTATATGCCCGCACTTTTGGGAATGGCCACTGCGTACATGATATTAAAGCAAACCCCAAGAGCAAGAAACCAGCTAAAGCGCATTGCCAAGATGAACTGGAACCCAACAGAGGCAGAAGAGTTTGAGAAAAGTTTACTGCTGCTGGCGGACATTTACATTCAGTCAGGCAAATACGATATGGCGGGAGAGTTGCTAAAACGTTGCCTGCGACATAATAAGGTTTGTGTCCAACAAAGCAGAAGTTGTGTTTCTTAACTTCATACTAGGATCAGGCTTGCAGTTTTAAGGTCAACATACACTTTACAATCTGACCGCAGAATCCAGCTCCATTGATAACAACTAGAGAAAACTTCCAAAGTCGGGTGCCAGCTGCAATAGCATTGGCTATATAGATCCTGGGCTTTGTCCGGTTCTGCATTAAAGGGACACTGTCATTAAAAATGCATGCTGGGATAGAACCAAATCGGTTTAATCATATATCGATGCTTTTTGCTTAAAATATTTAGTGCTTGGTGACATATACTGTATTTAGAGAGAGAGAGTGGAGAGAAATTAGTATTTGTATGTTAGAATGTGTCTCAACTGCTCATGTAAATCTGCCCAAAGGAGCTAGATTTGTAGCTGTCAGTTTTCTCATGAGGTTAGAAAATAAAAGCAGTGAATTGCCAATGACTATATTAGATTTTATTGCAAGGACACATGGGGACTAGAACTAGTATTGTTGTGCATATAGAGTTGGGGAAAAGGGGGGGGGGGGGGGTTCCCGAAAGTCCAAGATAGCAAACTTGAAGCACAATACATAATTACAAAACAAAATAAGAAACAATGTTAAACTCAACCTGATTGCAATGTACAGTATAAGCAGAATCTTAGCAGGCTAAATGATGAAAGTGTCCCTTCAACATGGCACGAGATGGGTGTTCCCACATCTGCTGAGAAATGTGGCTGCTTCTGAAGCTGACCATACACCTATAAATTATCTGCAGACTTTCTATGGTCAGATGGAAAAAGTGCAACAGATTCCTCCATCTACGCTAAACTGTGTGGATGGAGGAATCTCCCACTTGGCCAAGCTTCAGTATCTTGCTAGTCGGCCCCGCTGGCTGTCAAAATACCTGAACAATCTGATTGGCTGCAGGCATTGTTCAGGTGTTGTACCCCCAATTACCCCTGACCCCATCTAGGTCTGGGGGGAAAAAATGAAACAGTTCTATATTGGCAGACCTGCCTGTGACAGATCAGAGGTAATCAGATGTAAATGGAAACACGTCTGCTTACATCCGACTGTTCATTGACCAACGTGGGTTCATACAGTTAAATTTTTTTCCTCCATCATAAGAGTGACATCTGTACCAGACAGCTCCAGTTAGCAGTAGATCGGTGCACGGAACTCCTTGGTGATCAAAACTGACGGCATCCGTGTGAAAGGGGCCTTATTGTTTGTCCAAACCCTGCCACTGCTTCTTTTTTTTGCTGAAAAGCATGATCTGCATATAAATATAGAGAATACAAGATACAGTTATGTGCAATAAAAAGGAATTCATTTACTTAATTCTACCATCAAGTTTTAAAGATGAGAATACAGTATATTTAAAGACTCTATCCTTTTCATTGCTTGCGCCTCCTGCTCGTCAACTTACACAATAAGCATTCACATTGCAAGACTGATATTCACTTTCACCTGGCACATAGCAACTGTGGTAAGTCAGATTTCAGGAAGTAACAAATACACAAGTAAATTAATGGTTTGGCTCCAGACAGATATGAAAAGTCACCATTTAATCCTGTTATATAAATTTTTTTCTTGCACAAAAATAGCAGAATTGTCACTTTGACATGATATTTAAATATAGGTGAAGGAACCACCACATTGGTTTATTCAAAGGAATCAATATGGTTAAACAGCCAACACAGTTCGGGGATCCACTAAGCCCCCTTCATCAGGGCTGTGGTAAACTGATACTTCGTTCCCTTCAGGAGTGTTTGCATTCCATGAAAATTTATGGTGTTCTTGACAACCAACTCCGGTCCTTTCCTGGGGGGAAAGGGGTGTGGCTTGTCTGTCAAAATGAAGAGAAGTCACTAGCACTCCAGCCTGTTTAATAGTCAATATTTATTGACTGCTATAGTGTCACATATTACTTTTTGGAACCGCAAGGTCCCTTCCTCAGGCAAAACAGAGAGTGTGTCTCTCAAAAACACTGTTTATTTTCTTTAAGTTAGTGGAACCCCAAAACGCATTGGCTGTTTTAGCATATTGATCCCTTTAAATAAGCCATTGTTCTGGACTCTATCAAGTTGTGGTGGTGCCCTCGTCTGTGCCCTCTTCTGTTTTCCTTTGAGCCTACTTTGGACCCCATTGATCTGCATGGGGGTTCCTTGTTTTTGCCTCGTCGAGAACATTCTGGAGAACAGATCCACTTACATAGTGTGGGCCCCTTGAAACAGTAATGGTCTAGCGCTTCTTTCCTCCTACACATCCCCATTTGACATGATATTGTAACACAGCAGAGGTTAGATTAGGAGATGGAGGGCCAGCAGTCTGAGCCATTCATTTATTGTTTATGGCAGACAAGCTTGCAGAAGGATAGAGCTAAGCAATGACTTTGTCTGTTTGCTGCTCCGTCATTGTCCACTGAGGGGCGGGGCTGGGACATTAACCAGGCTGTGTGGCTTATCTGCTCTATAATTGGCAGAAAGGTCAGGGACCCGGTTGTATTGTCTGGCAGGGGTGTCTCAATCATAAAACAGGTTGAGCAGAATGACTACGCTTGTGTTCGGTAAAATAGGGAAATGGTTTATGTTGTAGAAGTGCATTTAGCTGCTTGACTAGTATACAACCTTAACTACAATGATTTATGTTGAATATATGCTGGAAAGTTACCTGTGTTCTTTTCGCCCAACCTGTTTACAGTAAAGTGAGAAAAGGCTTTTATAAGACTCATTAGACGCTCAGGATTCTACATTATTCCGTCTCTCTGAGCCCTCCTATAAATCCTCGCCTTGTTTAAATTGAAAACTCACCAAGGATTGTTTAAATACATTTGAGGAAACCGTAGAACTCACAGCCATGTCTATAATTGTAATAAAAATGAGGCTTTCTTATAACTAGCTGCAGATAGAGGAAAGTGATTACTTCAGTACTTTATCAGAAAAATACCTTTTATCAGAAGGGAAGAATCCTCTCAGGACTTAGAATGTTCACGTTCCAGAAGCAATTAAACTGGCAATACAAAACTCCTTATTCACTTCTTTCTCCTTCCTACACATATTTCAAAGCCAAAAGGCTCATTTGTATTCACTTTATGCAATGATCCATATTATTAACTAATCCTTTTTTTTTAGAATGTTATTCTCCTTGCCTCTTACCTCTGTGTGACATGACTACCTTTGATGGGCTATAATAATGCTCTTTTTGATTTACAATGCACTACTTGGTCTTGGGTCCAGCCAGAAGTGGGAAGTTGAGATGGCTATGACTTTTTTGTGGTATCAACCATTTATTGAGTGGTTGCTGCTTGTAGTTGGAGCTAATAATAAATGAAGGAATAATATATTGATTCCAACTAAAAGGTATCATGTAAATTTGTCAGCACATTTTAGAACATACTTTTGCCCAGTGGTAAATGTACTAATTGTTGTGGTTGAATTTAGATGCATGGGTGCCTTGTGAAGCTTCCATTGAAAATGGCCACTTCCAAATATTTAGTTCTCTTTTGGAGTCCACATGGCCACTACCCACACTGCCATGGTGAAAGACTGGATCTGTGTAAAGGAAAGGACCTGATTGCCTTCCTCTGTCTCTTACAGAACCCACCCTTCACCACAGGGAACAGGCTAAAGTGCAAGTGAGTCAGAGGCCACAAGGGTGGATCCATCAAGCCTAACTCTCCGTTATGCCTACCAAAGGATTTGCATTCCTGCCCATTCTGTCCTGATTTCTATACAGCCCTGGCACACAGTGCAGCAAGATGGATGACACCACTTTCTCTGGTAAAGTTAGGAATACAGTGGTGTCATCTCTTTCCCTAGCTTCCCCCTATCAAAGGAGCAACAGGAGATTGATTAGATCATCTCTTTGCTCACTCTTCTTTCTCTTCCTGTCAGCTAATTCCTTATCAACATATTTGCATGGAGTTCTCACCTGATTGGCCTTTTTTTCTGTTTCCCCTACATTTCCCAGTACAGGGGATTGGAAGAGACCAATGCCAAGTCACATTTAGGTACTTAAAGTGACACTAAACTGGAGTTTAATATTATACACAGGGACCATGGCGAACAAAAGTAGCCACCCTCCAGAAGGAAGGGCAGTGTCAGCTCCAATTCAGAGATGGTTTGATGCACAAGTAAGATACATTTTTGATAATAGGATACTTGAATGAATTATAAGATGTAATTCCTAAGTTTAGTGTCACTTTAATTGTACATTAATGTTTGTCTTGTGGCTGGAGAAAACAATTTTAAAGGAAAGCGGGACAAAGCTATCAAATATTATCATTATTAATCAAATTGTTCCCATTTTAACTAGTTTGGTATTCCAGACTAACACGTGAGTAGTTCCTATGAATATTGTGCCTTAAGGTGCCCATACACCTTACGATTATCGGACGATAATCGTATGCGATCGACTTTTCGAACGACAATCGTACGTGTGAATAGAGTGCCCGAACCGACATTACTGTACAATCGTACGACTTTTGACGGTCAAGCATGTTTGAAAACTTTGCTCGATCGTACGATTGTCGTAAGGTTGCTGGCGTTTCCGTCCGTCAAAAGTCGTACGATCTACACTGCGCATGCGCGAACGAAAATACGACAAATCAATTACCGCATTTCGTCCAGGTGCTTCTCGTTAATTACGGCGATCATCGGGGCAGGATGGGGCTGTCGTACGACTATTCGATCATCGGACGAAACGTTTCGTCCGATAATCGTAAGGTGTATGGGCATCTTTAGATTTTTTTTTTCCTGTCATTTGATATTCCATTTACATGATTCATTCCTGTTCCAGTCATGCTGCAAGGCTTATGAATACACTGGCTATATCATGGAGAAAGAGCAAGCATATAAGGACGCCGCCAGCAACTATGAAATGGCTTGGAAGTATGGCAACCAGACAAGTCCCACTGTGGGTAAGAGCAGAGAAATGACATCACACACACTGTTATTAGAACAGCCTGTCATTATTTGCCCTGGGAGAATCACAGAACAGATTAGTTCCAATAGTATGCAAGAATGGTGCACTCCTAGGCCACCAACAGACAAGCTGTTCTATAGTCACAGTGATTAATGTAACTTAGCATGCTTCAAACTGAAACCAAACACGATTCAAGGCATGGGTTTTGTTAAATGTTATCCTGAATCTGAGTTTCATGTGCCTTTCATTACCTTACATATGATGCTTTGTGGTCAGTTTCTGGTCAGAGGAGGCCATGCTGAGCAGCTCTGATGGACAGTGAGGACCCTGCTGTGGGTAGGCCGCCATCACCATCTACTTTCTATTCTGCAGCAGGTAGTGACTCAGTGCTTACACGGAGCTTAAAGACCCTCTCCACCCTCACTTGACAGTGCCAGGTGCCTGAGAAGCCAAACATCAACCACAGGCTTACCCGGAAGGTACTGGAGATTTCTCTTCAGTCCTGCACACCTGCAGCATCTTTGTAGTCACTTTCTGTCTACATGCATCCCTTCCAGCAACTGCTGCACATCTTTCCTCAGGGCGGGTTTTCTGATGGTTACACCTGTGCAAAATCATGACTGCTTGTAGTGTTTGTTAGGTGAGGGTGTAATAGCATGACAATGCAGGAGCACAGTTTGAAGGCACACAGTCACCCTATGAACAAGTGCCTTAACAAAAACCCCTAAGGCAGGATCAGCAAGTTTTATTACATTGAATTCTGTAGACTTAAAAATACAGTATTCAAAAATACTTTAAAAATGATATTAACATGATAAAGCTTATATGAGATTTTAGTGACTAGGTATACATATACTTTAATAGTGACCAGTGGTGGATGCACCGTATGCATGAGCAGATCTCTGTTGTTTTAGTTATTCCCTATGCCAGTACTCTGGAAGCCAGTGGGTTTGTTAAACATATTTGGATTTGGTTGTAGAGAAAGATCTTCCAGTACTGTAAAGTGTAGCTAAAACTAAAACTTAAATTTTTTTATAGAGTAGGGAAGGTTTAACAACTATGTCAAGTGTTCTCATCGTCCAATTAGAATAGTTGTTGGGGTGACAACTGTCTAGGAGGGGTTTCCCACACTCCCTCTAACTTCCTGTCCTGTACAGGAATCTCTCCGAAGGGGGTGTTAACGGAAATCCCTTGTTAAGTCCTTATATGGGATTTTGAAGGTGCCTTGTATGTATAACATTAAATAGTGTATCTTTTTAAACCATACATCTTTAACTACCTCCCGGCCGGCCGTTGTATACCGGGAGCTCTCTAGATCTGAGCGGGCTCGCTCGAGCGGTAAATGCCCGACATTTAAAAACAGGCAGCGATGCCTGTTAACATACAAGCGATGCGGATCACTTGTATGTGGCAACAATCGGTGTGTGCCCCCCACCCCCCCCGCGCGCGCTGGTCCCGGGCTCCGCTGTGCCCGGTGCGAGCCCGGGATCAGCATGGTCCCCTCTCCGCTGTCAGAATGCGGAAGTGGTGTACATTACATCACTTCCGCATTCTTATGTCACTCTCCAGCTTCAGAAGCTGGAAAGAAGCTAATGGAGCAGATCTGTGGTTCATCAGCTTCTTTTGGGGGGTCCTAGGTGACATTAGGGATCTTGGAAACCCCTGATGTCTCCATAAAGAGGACCTGTCACATATTTTGCTATCACATAGGGGGGTTTTATTAGCCCCCGTATGTGATAGCAATAAAGTTTAGTGGGGAAAAAAATAGCAAAAAAAAATTAAAGTCCCCCCCAAAAAATGTTTTAAGTTACACATAAAAAATAATTTAAAAAAATGTTTTTAAGTCCCCACCCATACATACATGCATGCAAACATGCATCGGGGGCGCATGTGTTCAAAAACGATGATTGCGCCCATTATGCCGCACATGTTCCATATCGCTGCGAACGTCACAGTGAGAGCAATCATTCTAGGCCCATAAATCACTGATAACACTTAACTGATGAGCTGTAAAAGCTTTTAAACCGTTGCCTATGGGCAGTTTTAGGCATGGTAGTTTTCTGCGATTTCGTGCAATTTTAAAGCTTGACATGTTTTGTATCTATTTACCCGACGTGACCCCGACTTTTATATTTTACCAAAAAATTGTGTCATAATAAATGTTTCCTAACATAATCAAAATTTTCAGTAATTTTTCCTAATTATAGTAAAAAATTAAATCCGCAGTGGTGATTAAATACCACCAAAAGAAAGCTCTATCTGTCCCCAAAATTTTTTATAAAATTCATTTAAGTACAGCGTTGCATGGCAGAATAAATGTCAGTCAAAGTATCGCAGAGCTGAATACTGAAAAATGGCCTGGCCAGGAAAGGGGTCTAAACAGCTGGTCTTCAAGCAGTTAATTAGGATACATCCAAAAAGATTAAAAAACATATGTAACATTCATGTATTTTAATGAATCATAATTAATGATACATGTTTTAAAAGATACGCTATCTGATATTGTATATATAGGCCTTCAAAGTCCTATATAGGCGCATGTTCTATAAACCCCACTGGTTTCAACCATATCTTGCTCTATCCTAAACTAATACTTGAATATTATTTTTTTTAATTTGCAGGATATAAACTTGCTTTTAACTACCTTAAGGCAAAGAGATACGTTGATGCAATTGATGTGTGTCACAAGGTAAGACATTATTACTAGAATGCAGTAGTTCTGCACCTGTGTATTGTACACAAATGCTGCATCACTTTGATTTTACGTGTTATTTGAATCACTAAAATGGAAACATTATGCAAATAGCAAACAAATCGTACCAAAGTCGTGGTCTAGATGTAGTTGGAGTACACTGTGAACTTCTATCACACGTTTTTTTGTTTTTGGGGGAGTATACATTGAATAGCACAAAGGGCTGGTTGTAGCACACTGCAATCTCACTACTAATTAGTAAATTAAACCTGAGATTGTAGTCCATCACAGGAGTGAGCTTGCATTGGTGGCTACTTTACAACATACACAGGGACCATGGAGAACAAAAGTAGCCACCCTCCGGAAGGAAGGACAGTGTCAGCACAGATTCAGAGATGATTTGAGGATCTGCAGCCGAGTGATACACAAATAAGATACATTTTTGTTAATAGTTAAGGTACTTGAATGCATTTTCAAGATTTATCTCCTGAGTTTAGTGTCACTTTACCTGGCCAATGTGAGAACCGTTCAGGCTGCAGCTGTTCAGGCTCTTACACTGGATTTTTGAGTGGAGAACATGGAGCTTAGCTGAGCTTTGCCCCCTACACATTTTTTTTTATTACTATGTAAAATACCTTTTGTCTGCAAGTCATTTTATTGATTCCAAAAACATCAGAAAGATGGCAAGAGAGCCATTGCATTTCAAGGCCTTTGGTTGCAAATCTGTCTATTAATGACACCCATGACTACCTGTTTCTTGCTTTGATATACAAGGCCAGGCTCCTGAGTTAAAGTCATTTTGAGTGTTTGTAAGGAATTGCCTAGGCCCTGATGAAGGGGGATTGTTGGGCCTCTGAAACACGTTGGCTATCTCTTGTCATCATTCTTATATTTGTGGAATCAATTATATATAGTTCTGGACTTTTAAAGCGTGGGTTTTGCACTCCGTTGAAGTTCCCAATTATCTGGCAAAGCAGGTAATTGGCAACTGTCAGCATTTTGGTGTGCCTGCGTTTCTTGGGGGGGGGGGAGATAGGTACTGTGTGTCTGCGCATGTGTTGCATCTTCCCACACGTAGGCAGGCATGTTGTAAACTCTACCATTTCCCTACTGCCTGGCACAGAGGATGTGGGATGCATATCCTGTGTTCTTTTTTTTTTCATTTCTTCAACTTCTCGTGGGTCCGTGCAGCGCGCTCTCCCTGCTCCCTGCAGGTGCCCGCAGTGGCTGTGTGCATACTGTACATAAACACACAGAGCCCTGTGGCAGGTCGCACCCCTCATCTTCACCCCACAGCTTGATTGAGGGCAGAAGAAGCCTCTGCCCTCAATCTCCTCCCCAGAACCAGGAAGTTCGGGAGGAATGCTTTGGGGATGGCGGTGCAGACAGGTAAGTGTTGGGGAGACAGGAAATGTACTGGGCATTTTTTACCCTAATGCATAGAATGCATTAGGGTAAAACATGCCCTTTAATTCTACTTTAGGGATGAAACAAGGTGATTTCATGCACCATACTGTGTCTGCCACCCGAGTATATTGTTAAATTGTTGCCTTTATTTCATCTGATGGTTCCCTTAAGGCAATTCGCAGAACAAATACATCTTCGGGTGCTCTTGGCTCTTCTGTGAAATTCTGGTTTATGGACATTCAGCATATTCCTGAGTCTGCCTGTAGAGAGAGCACTTGCTGCATTTCTTTCCTGACACATGCATGTATTGCTATATCCGAGTTTGCCTATTACTCTTCTAACTATCCCTTGCTTTCTTTAACAGGTCTTAGAACTTCATCCCAATTACCCAAAGATAAGAAAAGACATCCTTGACAAATCCAGAGCTGCCTTAAGGACCTAGAGGCAGATAATTGTAGGTACTGTACAGTACCCAGGCAGCAGGGTTTGTGAGTGCTAGGCACAGCCTGGCACACTATGGCCGGCTAAAGCAATTTCCTGGGAACGCGTCCATTTATTGTACAAAGCATGAGCAAGTGACCACCGCCTTGTTTATTCAGGAACACCAGTCTAATAGAAAAGGATGTTGTTTTGAAATGAGGAGTAGTTGAAGTCACTGTAGAACAAGTTAACTATTTCACTTACATGCCTTGAATTAGTGAGAGCAGCTAAGATGTTATCAAGGATCTGAAAGAGTGTGTCTGTGCCCACTTGCCCACTACATCGTTCCAGCGCCGTGCGCACAGAGCAAAGAAGTGAAACTCCTATTACAGCATGGAAGCAGAGCTTATGGAAAAAAATTCAAATGTTTTGAATTATTCCCCATGCTCCTGAGAACTAGAAGCATAGGAACCCCAGCAGTAAGTGGTCTCCACGGAAGGGATTCTTTTTTATGTGAAGGTGCGCTGACATTATGGTGCCAGTTTAGATGCACGTACACATAACGGAGTTGCAATTTAATGTAAATACGATGCACACCAAAAGCATTTGCACCCTTAACCTCTATGCTGCTAGGCTCTGCCTCCCATTTTGCATTTAATACATATTACAAACTTGAAAGCAAACATATATATTTTGCAAGCACAAGAAAGACCTATAAAATGAAAAGATGATACTTGATTTTGTGCATCCCGTATGCATGTTTATCCAAATGATATTGTCCATAAGAATGCACACAAAAAAAATAATTGCCACACACAAACAAAATATAATCCTAAAAGTTCAAAGTAAATATACAAAATAACATTGCGTTTAGGTTATAAATAAATACATACTTTATGTGTAAGCCCAAATGTATTTGGTTATGTAAAACAGTGAGTATTGAAGGTATGCAAAAATGTAAGTTATAGGAAGAACTCTAGCAAAACAAATGACAAACGCACTGTACAAAATGTAAGTTATAGGAAGAACTCTTACATTTTCATCTGTTTAACATTATAATATAAAATGGTACAAAAATATTCCCATAGAAAATAGATATATCCAGACAGGGGTCATTCATCACACCCCTTTTCTTTTTGGAGAGCCTTACTCATGGCGTGTAAGAGCTCTCCCTATTTGGATGGTTGTGTTCTTATAGTTATATCAATTCACTGTCCATAAATACGCAGCAATGTCATGCACATGTAACATACATACATACATACATACATACATACATACATACATATAATTAACTAAGCACAGTAGTGGAACTAATAAAGATGCATCTGGTAATAAAATCCTGTGCCTATGGTACTAAACTAATGGAATTTTTTTTATGGCGCACTTCCAAGAATTAAATCTGGTGAGAGGTAGCTGATTACCTGTTGTATATCCTTGTTTGAAGAAGGGAAATGTGTTAAACCCAATATAGAAAGCTTGACCAAGATTTTATATTAAAGTCTCAGGCCACCCAAAAAGCTGATGGACAGTTTAATCACCTGATTGTTCCTCAGGGACCCCAGAGTTGGAGTTCCTGAACTGTACACATAGCAGGAGCACTTGGAGGGCATTTCACTCCTCCTACTCACTTTTTTCATTTATATCATGAAAACAGGCAACGGGAGCACTGGGCAGACCTGAAACAAAACTGTTGTAGTAGGAAGGTTAGGACATCAAGGTGGGCAGGAACAGAGATCGAGGGGAATACAACAGAGGGGATTGCACCACTGGAATGCCAAAGACATACAAGAAACAGAGAGTGACTCAGCCCACTAGACTAGCCCACCTATGAGTAAAATATCTCTTCTTGAGTGGACTGACCCTTTAATGAACTATCTGTAGTCTAAAAAACACTACATCTGAATTAGCCAGGTTCAAAACATAGGATTTTTGTAAACATTAGTTATAAAATGATCAACTATGTTCTTGTAATTGTTTATTGGCATTTATTGAATTGTTTATTAAATAAATTATTTTGACTATTGCTGTGATTGTGAAATACTTACACTTGCAGAGCATTCACTTCCTGCTTTGAAAGGGCAAAATGACTTCAGTTTGCCAAAGCAATGCACACTGGGATTGCCTTGTCATCAGCAGAGCATTGCTGGGAAATCTCATCTGTAATCGCAGGGAAAGGCATTTTCCTCCACTGAGATGATGTGCATGGTCACATGTCCTGGTCACATGTCCTGGTCACATGTGCCAGAAATCCAGGAAGTAATAAGAGCAGGTAATCTGTCCTTAGTAAACATGGCCACTGCCAGAAGACTGGGGGAGAAAAGATAAATAAGGTATACAAGGAATACAAAGCCGACAATTATGTAGAAGTATCTGTTTATAAATTGTCATTACTAAACATCTCTAAAGGTGTATTTGTTGTTATTTTAAAGATAAGGGTAAAGGTCCGCTTTAAGGAAATTGGTGCAAAATTCCATACTTGGCTAAGCTCTATTGCAGCATGAAGAATATTCTGCCATGCATTGGTCAGGAATAGGGAAAACTGGTGCCAGTTACCATCATTTTCCTTTCCTGACTAATCCCCGTGGAAGCATATACTGCCATGGAGTGGTCAGGAAATTTGAATTTACATAACTCCCTTCTCTCCAGAGAGCAGCCATGGCTTGTATGCAGGCAACTAATTATTCTGGCTGTTAGTTTTGCCAAGGGGCCTCATTTGCATATTGAAACCTTGGCTAGCTCTCAGCAGGGAATTTGTTTTACTACAATATTTTTACATCATGGTTATGCATGAGGTTTTGTTTACCTTTTGGTTGAAGAACTGGAGATTGTTAAACAAATACAGTAGCTGATAGAGCTGTAAAAGAGGAAAACATTTATTAGCACATTGTGGTAACTATTTGGTCATATATGAACATTTTCTATTGGTAAAGAAAACATTTTGTATCAGAATCAGGGGAATTAAGTCTAAAAGTGTCTGACCATAAAAACCAATAGAGGGCACTCTAACCTCATAACTACTGATTGAATGTTTATGGCAACCATTCTCAACCTTTTTAACATGGGGGAACCCTTTAAATAACTTTTGGGTCTCAGGGAACCCCTATTAATAACTATTATATCTACAGCTCAGGGTACACTGATGTGAACGGTGAGTTGAGATAAAAGAATGAATGGGCTGCTCTGTATAATAATTGTTTTCAGTAATAATAATGAAACAAAACAAACAAGAATAGCAATGGTCAGAAAAGAAAAGCAGGCAGTGAAAACTGAGGTAGTCCCTGGAAAAGTGCCCCCTTACATTGTTGGTCATTGAAGTGCCCTTTTTATGGGTGGTTGGTGAAGAGCTTGCTTACATTGATAGACAGTGGAGAAGGGCCTACTTAAACTGATGGACATTGGAGACTGGTCCCCTTAGATTGGCGGTGAGTGGTAGAATGACCACCTTACATTGGTGGTCACTGGAAGAAAGGCTCTATTTACACTGGCGATCAGTGGTAAGCATGCTCCTTACACTAGTGGTAAGATTGCTCCTTACTCTGGTAGTCAGTGGGAAGAATGCTCCATACATTGTTGATCAGTGGGAAGAATGCTCCATACATTGTTGATCAGTGGGAAGGATGATCCTTACATTGGTGATCAGTGGGAAGGATGATCCTTACATTGGTGATCAGTGGGAAGGATGATCCTTACATTGGTGATCAGTGGGAATAATGTTCTTTACACTGGTGCTCATTGGGAAGAATAGTTCTTCCATTGGTGATCAGTGGGCAGAATGATGCTTATATTGGCGGTCACTGGGAAGAACGCTGTCCTTACAGAAAGCTAAAAAGATCATCATTGTCAGTGGTTACTATTTTAGAGAGGCTGTGAAACTGTAAAAGTTAACCCTTGCAGTGGGGCTACCCCTGCATCGCAAGGATTAAGTGCTCCTTTCGGTCTAGGGCAAGGGTAGTGAATACAATTTTAATCATGGTCCAGACAGAACGCTCACTCAGTTCGTGTCTGAACCGTGGTCGGCCTTTTAGGCTGCATTTACACAAGCAGCTGCGCTGCAATGCACAACTGCGTGGTGGGAAAGTGTCAGGATTTATTGTGGTCTGTATCACGCTGGTTAGATTCACCGGGACAGAAAGTGGTGGGAAATGCAAAATCATACCGTTGTCAGGGGAAAAGGTCTAAAGAAAAAAATCTCCCAATGGATATAACTGTTGCGATGACATCTAAGAAGGGATTTTCTCTCACTTCCTTTGTTTCTCTAGGACAGGAAATGAAGGGATATCTTCCCAGCAGAGCACAACCAGCACAAAAATTGTGTTTATCCCATTCCCAAATTATATTCAAAATTTAAAAAAAATGCCTTTAGATATACTTGTATCCCATGGAGGACACACCCCCCCCCCCCCCCCCCCCCCCCCTCTCTCCTTCTATCGTTATCTGCCCTCCTCTCCCCCCTCCCTCTCTCCT
>NW_017306417.1:1367073-1368358 GCF_000935625.1 Nanorana parkeri
CCCCCCCCCTCCTCCTTCTTCAATGAGTAGACTTTGGCAGAATGGTAACAATCAGAGACATAGCTTCTTCATGAAACCTCCTTCAATACTCATCATCTGCAGGTCGCTCATCCAAAATAAAAATTGTTAGGCCCCATGCCAAGTACGATGTGGATTCATTAGTCTCATTTTATTACATTGTTCTGGGCAGGCTGCCAGTATGACAGTGTATATGCAGTGCTCCCCAAATACCAAGAGTTAGACTAGACATTTCCAATGCACCGCGATGTTGGGGAATTTCACCAGAGACTGGCTTTATTTATTTATTTGGATGCATCCTTTTGATGAGAAAGAAATTGCATTACATTACATTGACCTAAAGGGGAAATAAAGCCTACCTTAGACAAAATCCTGCTTTTGGACAACAGACTAGTCATAACACACAATGCACTTACACCCATCTGGGGACACCCCCTCTCACTAATTAAGACAGGGAAATCATTTTATCTGGGGACACCCCCTCCCCCTCTCACTAATTAAAGTAGGGAAATAATTTTATCTGGGGACTCCCCCTCTCACTAATTAAAGTAGGGAAATAATTTTATCTGGGGACACCCCCTCCCCCTCTCACTAATTAAAACAGGGACATCATTTTTTTTTTTAAATCCAAGCATTGATGGATTTATTGGATTTATTCATCATCCATCAGCAGTTATCACAGAACATCCAATGTGTAACATGCGTGTGTTTTGCACAGGTCATTATTATTGTAATGTTAATTCTTTTGTTTATTTGGATTTTAGATATTTTTGCTATATACTTGTCACTGTCACCCATCACTGTGTCACATTGAAGGGGGTCATATTGGGTGCCCTGACCTGCAGTTTACCATTCAAAGCAATGCAATGTATGTAAATGTGCACTGTAGTGTAGAGGAACCCTAATATAAATCATCTGAAAAATGTGCTAAAGTACATTTTTAACCAGTTGACATCCGCGGTGTTAAACCCCCTTCCCATCCAGGCCATTTTTCAGTATTCAGCGCTGCGGTACTTTAACTGACATTTATTCCGTCATGCAGCGCTGTACTGAAATGAATTTTATACCCTTTTTTGGGGACAGATAGAGCTTTCTTTTGGTGGTATTTATTCACCACTGGGGTTTTTATTTTTTTACTATATTAAGGAAAAATTACCGAAATTTAAAAAAAAAAACAGTTTCCCCTATATTAAATGATAAAACATTTATTATTACCCAATTTTTTGGTAAAATATAAAAGATGGGGTCACGTCGGGTAAAAAGACAC
>NW_017306417.1:1368384-1369068 GCF_000935625.1 Nanorana parkeri
TGGACCCGCCGATCGCCTATATGTGAAACACCCGGTAACGGGTGTGTGCATTTAGCGGGTCTTTTCTGCCCGCTAGGGGGCGCGCGCGTGCAGAAAAAAATTGCCGTCTGGAGACGGCAACCCGCAGATGCTGCAGTGCCGTCCGTCCGTTTTTTTACTACGGGCGGACGGCAAGAGGTTAAAAATGAAATACCATGTTTGCCTTTTTTCATCCTTTGTTGCATCCTTTATTGATCTCCTGCAGCCTCTGTGCATTCACTCGCTCTCTACATGCACTACAGCAATGGCTTCATGGTATTTCTCTGTAACAACATGAGTTTTTATGCTTAAAGCAGAACTCGGGGGGAAATTATTATTAACCCTTGCAGTGGGGCTACCCTCGGACTACAAGGGTTAAGTGCTTGCTTTGGTCTAGGGAGGAAATTAACAAAAGTATACTCACCCGGATCCAGCTGGCTGTGACAGTGCTCTGTCCTGCCTGTCTCCTGCACTGGTGTGGCAATGGTATGTCCCTCTGTTTCCTCACATCCTATTCACAGTGTATAGAATGTGATGACTCAGGGGCCTTAGACCGCTGCAGAGGAGGGGGAGAGAGGCTCCTAAGGCCGGTCTAACAGCAAGTTGGCTCCGAAGATCAGGTGCGGGGGCGTGCCGAGGCCGGGTGTCACCTGGTCTCTAGACCAA
>NW_017306417.1:1369092-1382513 GCF_000935625.1 Nanorana parkeri
GGGGCCCCCTTGTTTTCTCGCGCACGTGACCCGCCGCCTTGTTGCCATTGCGCGTGTGCATGACGTCACCTCTTGGTGATGGACGTTCGCCCGGCGGGATGAGGTATGTGGCCGGGTCCCCTCCTCTCTCCTGACACTGTCGGGCTCTCGGTCCATTACTTTTTAGAGGGGATGACACCAAAATGACTGTCAGTCATTTTGGTGTCACCCAGGTGCGGGCCGCACCCCCCTTGTGATGCCACTGATCAGGTGAGTATAACTTCTTTTTAATTTTCTGCTCTAGACCAAAACAAGCACTTACCCCTCGCATTGTGGGGGGTAGCCCCACTGCAAGTGTTAAAAAAATTACCCGGAGTTCTTTAAGTGAACATTGCATTAATAACCTGAAATAAGTGCGTTCTGAATCTTTAAGAGGATTTATTTAAGAGGATTCATGGGACTGCAGGCGACATCCTTATCTTACAATATGCTAAAATTATTGAATAAATAAAACAAGACAACCAGATATTGGCAAATAATGGCCGCGGCCAATTTTATTGGTATAATATATATATACAAAATTCTTAAAATTAACTTTATTAACCAACATAACATAAACCAACGAGTAATACTTCAAAACCAAATATTTGCCCAGTCATTACAACTCGGGCAAATCCACTTTGCTTGACTGTAACTTAGTCCCCCTCAATAAACTTATTGAGGTGACAAACCACATAAAATTAGCCGCGACTAGGGAGGGTGGGAGCGGGTTTGCTGAGCTGTGTTCCGGACAACTGGTGCCGAATCCTCTGAGGTAACCTCCTTATATAGGGTTACCCTGGGCTGCAGAAGCTTCTAGAATTTCCTCGAGGCAAATCTTCCCACCCTAAAATTCCCGCTCTTTTTCCAATTTAATGTCTTAAAGGGCCAGTACCTAAAATTAAATTACTACACAAAATACAGTATATCTAAGTCACCGCAGACACATGCAGGTGGGCCTTTTATAATATGCCCCCCATTTACATTAGCTGGGAAAGTGCAGAGCGCCGGGTCCCTTCTCCTTTCTATATTTAGGGACTGTGCACATGAGAAACCTGCGCTGTGATCCATTAGTAGAAGCAGGGAACTGGGTCTCATTTACATGCAATGCTCTGTAGTCAGTATGTTGTCTTGTTTCTTTTGTAATTGGTGCAGGAGGCCGTCGCTCCCAGTGCAATCAATGGCCTCTGCTTCTCCTTTCAGGGAAATATTCTGCATCGCCTCTCTTTTTATAATAACCTTCACTTACTTTTTTTATCAGTAGTATATAACAGATTGTCATATCGTATCTAATACAAGTTCTATATAAAAGGTATATCATTGTTTTACATTACATATTACAGCCATCGTATCATTCCACCAATCAGTGACTGAATATAGTAACTTCCAATGTAATGAGCGGTTTATTAATTAAAGCCGAACCCAGGTAGATGACACATATTAATGCAGTTCATTTTTCTACTTTCTACAGGTATTTGTCTTGATTGATGGGCTATATATTCAACTTGTTTTATTTATATATATATATGTTGGAAGGCTAATGTGTTAGCCTGAATTTGTGGGGGGAGTCTGCGCCTTGTTACCTCTTAAAAGCACCGCTGATCAGTCTGTGCGGGACGGGAGCTTCTCAACCCTCCTACCCGTCCCTTGGGGCCATTACAGTCAGGGGTTCATCTCAGTTCACTCTTCACACCATCAGAGTATGCCCCCTTATTGGCATTTCTGACCACCCGGGCCATGATACATGTAATTATTTAAATACAAGTAGTATAAGTACCTGTAATTTCTCTCCGTCAGGAAGTGATGTATAGTACATCACTTCCGCATTCTGTTGTCACTCTCCGGCTTCAGAAGCTGGAGAGAAGCTGATGAAGCAGATCTCTGCATCATCAGCTTCTTTGGGGGTCCCTAGCTGACATTAGGGGTCTTAAAGACCAGTGATGTCTTCATGAAGAGGACCTGTCACATCCTCTTTGCTATCACATAGGGGGCTTCTTAGTCCCCTATGTGATAACAATAAAGTTAGGTAAAGAAAAGAAAAATTAAAGTCACATATAAGAAAGAATTAAAAAAACACCCAAAAATGTTAAAGTCCCAAGCCCCACATACACACGCGCAAGTATGCGTCGGGTGTGAAAACGACAATTGCGCCCATTACGCCGCACATGTTACATATCACTGCGAACATCAGAGCACGAACAATAATTCTGGGGCCATTAATCACAGAAAACGCTAAACGGATGAGCGTTAAAAGCTTTTCAACGTTGCCTATGGACAATTTTGGGTACGGTAGTTTTTTGCGAATTTGCGGGTACGCGCAATTTTAAGATTTGACATGTTTGGTGTCTTTTCAACCAACGTGACCCCGTCTTTTATATTTTACCAAAAAAGTGGGTAATAATAATTGTATTATAACATATTGTTAAAAAAAAAAAACATTCAAAATTTTAGCTTAATATAATAAAAAATAAAAACCCCAGTGGTGATTATAGACCACAAAAAGAAAGCTCTATGTGTCCCTAAAAAATGGTATAAAATTAATTTCAGCACAGCGTTGCATGACGGAATAAATGTCAGTCAAAGTATCTCAGCGCTGAATACTGAAAAATGGCCTGGCCAGGAAGGGGGTGTAAACACCGTGGTCTTCAAGTGGTTAGAGGTGTGCGTTGCAGCCTGATGGGGGTCCATTTTACTTTACTGGCGTCAGGCTTTTACAGAATCCTGTCACGAGATAAATGCACAGGCTGCCATTGTGACCTCTTCCTCTAATAAATGCTCCATGCCTGGCAGTCATGCTGATTAGACTTGTGCGTCGTCAAAAAATTAGTTCTGTTTCGTTTCGGAATATCCGTTATTTCGTATTCGAATTTCCGTTAGTGGTGGTTATATTTTCGTAACTTTACGAACATTCGTTATGATGAAGTTAAAAAGCAAAGTACATTTATATTGGAGTTGATGGTAGTTTTTTTTAAAGTCCGAAATACGGAATTCGGAATACGGAATCCGTTAACGGAATTCGTATTTCGGATATAATTCGGAAACTGCCATTCGGATTTCGGATGCTCCGAAATTCGGAATTTCAGGAAAATTCGTACGAATTTTCCTGAAATTCCGAATTTCGGAGCATCCGAAATCCGAATGGCAGTTTCCGAATTATATCCGAAATACGAATTCCGTTAACGGATTCCGTATTCCGAATTCCGTATTTCGGACTTTAAAAAAAACTACCATCAACTCCAATATAAATGTACTTTGCTTTTTACCTTCAATATAACGAATGTTCATAACGGAACGAAAATACGTCAACGGAATTTCGTATTTCCTGCCTGTATTTGTAATGCAACTCTCAGCAGCAGAAGAGAACCTCTGATTGGTCAACCAAAACGAAATACGAATTCCGTTAACGGAATTCGTATTTCGGATATAATTCGGAAACTGCCATTCGGATTTCGGATGCTCCGAAATTCGGAATTTCAGGAAAATTCGTACGAATTTCGATTCGTAACGAAACGAATCGCACATGTCTAATGCTGATACAATGGCTTCAATGCCTTCAAGGTCACTGACTCACAAGTATAGAGGAATTCTGACTTTTCACCAGCTTACATTTGCTCCATGCTTGTTCCAGGTCTGCGATTGTTAAGGACATCATGTCCCCGAGTCATCGCGTTCTACGCACTGTGTATGCTGCCAATATTTTCTGAACATACCCGGAAGAACAGATAAGAGGGGATAAAACAAAAAATCAGAAGGGATTGAAGTTCCTCTTTAGCATGTTAAGTCTTCTATGAAATGTGTTTACAAACAGCCTGGTAAACATGTAAGAAAGAACCCCCTCCCCCTGCTGGCAGCACATGAGAATACACCATATATTATTTCTGCCCCTAAAAAATCATTTTGTGAAATACATAAAGAAAATATCTGCATTGCCACAAGGTCGGAATCAAACAATAAGTCCCAACAAATAAAAACTTTTAAGCAGGGCTGTCAGATAACTCAGTCATAACAAAACACGGTCTGCGAATTCTCCCAAAGAAATGAGGCTGATAAGAAGGTCTTTGATTTGACATCTTTTGCATTTCATTTTCTGCACAAAGATTGTTTGGCAAGAGATTCCAATAAAATATTAAATATTGGTCACTATGGTAACAGCTGCTTTCATTAATACCAACTCCACAGACTTTATATTGGCATTAGCTTTGTGAAGGAAATTTCATATAAAGAGCAACTCCGGGCCAACAAGTGAAATCAATAACACACAGGGAACGCTGCAAAGGGGAGAACGTGCAAAGGTCTGTAAAATTCATAATTTATTCTGATTTTTTGGGTGGTCCATTGCAACTAGATTCAGATAGCTGTTCACAGGGCAGGACTGCAACCGACTTATAGGATACTGTGCTGTGCAACCTCCCTCTCTGAATCCTCAGATGCTGGGGACACTTAGCCACAGGGGACAAGTTAACCCACAGGGGACCAGTAGATTATGGGACATCTGAAAAATAAGATCAGCGCCAATCCTAGGTCCTTATTCAGGCACTTCATATTATTTTGTGACAACTGCTTGTGGTAACCCTGTGACATGCATCCCTGGGGGAGACTAAAAGTGTCCAGGCCGATACATAATATTCAGGTATGGTCCACCGTTGTCACTTCCAGGAAGCCGGTTTAGGGCAATGATGTGCAGCCAACGCTGGAGTGAGCGCATGTAGACAGGAAGTGGCTGAAAGGTGCCAAATAAGCAGCACTATAATAAGTAAGAGGTGCAGAAAAGTTGGAAAATGGCAATTGTTACAGTATACACACAGTTCTTTAGCAAATAAATGTCATCCAGTCGTTACTGTTTTTAAAGGGATTTCCCTACATTTCCTGTCCTATAGACAGGGCCTAATTTAGCTGGCCGGCGCCTGCCTGAGGTGCCGCGCATGTCGGGATCCTCTGGCAGTCGCCGGCCAGCTAAATTAGGACCCCACCTGGAGCTCCTCCCACTGGACCAGCGCTGACTCGCCGCTGCTCTCCCGCACCGAAGGTAAGTGAAAAAAAAAAACATAGCGCAAACATCGGGGCATTTTGACAAGTACAAGTACTTGTCAAAATGCCCTGTTTTTTCCGCCCTCACCCTGCAGCGCCCTCAGGTGGCCGCCTGACTTGCCTTGCGGTAGCGCTGGGCCTGCCAAAGACAACAAAGTGCAGAAATTCACTGTTGTACCTTGTGCTAGTCTCTTCTAGGTGCTGCTTGAGAGACTTGCAGTCTGTATACACAGCGGGTAGTTTACTCGGCACCTCCTCCATTCACTGAACGTCTTGTATTTTTTTGCTCTGATTGGAAGAGGCGGACAGGAGGGATGGCTGTTCTCATGATCTCTGCCTTGTCTGATCAGAGAATGCCTTGTATTACTTAAAAAACATACAAGACTTCTCTGACTGGTGGAGGGGCTGGGCAAGCAATCCGCTGTGTTCAGTATACGGCCGGCAGAATTGGATCAAGGGCAGCAAACTTGACACTCCAGCTGTTGTAGAACTACAGTACCATGAGTATGGGATTTGTAGTTTAAGCACAAGTGGAGTGCCCAAGGTTGCCTACAACTGAATTAGATGTATCCAAGCTGAACCAATGGAAGGTTAAAAAAAAAAAAGTAATTCTTGGAGTTCAGCTTTCATTAAACATTTGTTTAATATTAATTCTTCATGTTTCATGTAACTGAGAGCATGGCAGGGCTGCGTCCTTTGCCTACATACTTTTTGCTAAAAAGTGTCCCTCTTTCCCATTTCAGAGCATTGTGGGGTAGGTCGATAATTTGCTTATTCGACATGTTGCAATTGAATGTTCTTTATAAAGTTCTGCCATGCTCATAATCTATGTCTGTCCATTGGAAATAACGATTGTCGTAGATCACAGCTTCTGTCGCACATTTGATATATATTGACAAGCTATCTCAGCCTTTTCGGATGGCTCGGTACTGCACACGGTGCACCAACACACAATAATGCGTGGATGCGGCTAGGATCACCATTGTGTGCCCCTCATATCCCTGTTTCCTGTATGAGATGGGTACTTGAGCACAAATGTAAAGTAATTATTCTTCCATTTCCTTTTGTGTTTTATCTGACCAACCTTTTATTCTTTTTTTTTCTATCTTCCGTGCTGCTGCAGCTTTTCCCACTAACCTTGCAATAAAGGTTTTTTTTTTCTTTTTGAAGGAGCGTTCTGAAACTGTGAGTGGGTCAGCTTTGTTAATTTCAAAGGACTCCAGTCTATGGAGCATTGTTGCCTAGCAACCCACCTACCCATATCTGCACTGACTGAGCGAGGGGAGTGAAGCATATTCCTTTCCATCGTTCATTCATTTATTCAGACTGGAAGTTGAGAATCGAGAGTGTGGGGTTGCCATGGCGACACTATCCAGGTGTGATGTTCTCATGCACTCCCCGGCCTGTACAGTATGCATGGGATCTGCCCCATCTGTTCTGCAGATATACAAAGGTTCCGGTGTGCGCTGGTATCCTATGAAAATGGATAGAAGCCAATGAATGAAGAATTAAATGCGGTTTAAAAAAAAATAAAATATTAACATTTTATTATTAGAAGAACTGATACAATTTCCAAAATATTTCCAGCCTTGCATAGCGTTTATAGTGTGGGCCGTTGTCCGTTGTATTCATTGCACATGCTCTGGGGCCGACCATAGAGAATATTGGCCAACACCAGCTTCAGTGCATGTCCAGGCTAAGATGGCCTATATTAAGTGGCCAGGTAAACGCATTTCTCAGAATTTATTGAAGCCAGGGGCAGCCAAGCAACTCACATTTTTAGAAAGAGGTCAGCAATTACAACACTGTACTTCGCACAGGTTTATTTTGGGTATATATTTGAGCACAGGTCCATAATAAAGTAAATCTGTAATGAAAGATCCATTGGGATTGGCATTGCTGGACTCCTTCTGAAATTGCTGACTGTCTGGCTGTCATACTGACCCTCTTTCTTCAATGCTTTGGGTCACTGACCAGGAACAAGACTGGATTTAAAGAAATAGTAAGAAAATTTAGAAGTCAAATTAAAAAAAAGGAGGCTCAGAATGAAAGCTAGGCAACTGGCATTGTCAGAAGGAAAGGACAGTGATGGCAGAAACCATGTGTTTTATAACAGCTATTTTTAATGAGCAAGGCAGCTGACTGGATATGCAGTGAGCTGCCATTTTCTTGACCAGCATTCTGTCGCTAAACCACAAATCCTTCTTCAGTCGGGATCTTGTTCCTCACCAAGGACTCCTTCTTCAGCCGAACTTTTGCCCCTTACCTTCTCCAAGTCAACAACATCCTATCCCTCACCTACCTCTTTCTCCAACAGCATTCTCTCACAGCCAACAGAATTCTCTTCCATCCTTAGCCAGCAGCCCGTCCTTCTTCATATATTTAACAGCATCTTGTTCCTTGACAAATTATTTCCCAAATGTTGCCAAGAAATTGTCTCTTGCCAACGTCTTCTTCCAGCAGCCTTTCATTCACTTTCAATTATTTTCTTCACAGAAACCTTCCACCAAGCAACTATGCTATCGCTGACTCCTGCCTTGGCCAGCAACCTGTCACTAGCCACCAACTCCAGTCTTTTCCTAGCCATTGACTAGTTCCTTAGCCAGCATCCTGTCCTTTGATGCAGACTCAGTCATCATTACTGAGTTCATATTGACCAAAATTCTTCTCTTATCATGGATTCCTTTCATAGCCAGCAACCTGCCTCTCACTGCCAACTCTGTCTTCAGTTAAGAGCCTGTCTTTTACTGTCAGTTTTATTCTTGCGCAGCAGACTGTCTGCACTTTTGTCCTTGGTCAAGGCCCAGTTCCCTGCCACCAAAATCTTCCTTGGCACAGAGTTTCTCTTTTGCCAACAGCATATCACTCATTGTTGAAGCCTTCCTCAGCCAGCAGCCTGTTCTTAACTGCCATTACCTTCCTTTAAAAATTATTTCCAACAAATTTTTTCAGCAACTTTTTTTTGTCAACTCCTTCCACCACTCGGCAACATGCTGTCCTGTCCTGCCGACTCCTTCTTCAGCCAATCCAGCAGCCTGTCCCTGGTACTGACTCTGACCTTGGCCAACAGACTGTTGTGTCTCATACCCACCCTGATCTCAGTCTTTAGCCTTTTTCTTACCATGAAGACCAGTAGCCATTAACTCACAGCTGGCACCATCTTTGGCCAGAAGCCTTTACCCCATGCTGACTCATCGGCTGGCAGCCTGTCCCACCCCACTGACTCTATCCTTGCCAGAAGCAGGTCTGCCAGGGACTTTACCGTCAACCAGCGGCTTGTACCTTACCATTGACTTCATCTTTGGTCAGCAGCCTCACCACTTCTTTTCTCGCCCAACTGCCAATTCCTTCCTTGGCCAGAAGCTAACCCCCTTCTCTCTCCTAAACCACAAGCTTTTCCCATGCGGCCAACTCCCATCTAAAATGTAAGGAAAAGTAAGATGCTGCCAGCGTTCCATAGCAACCAATCTGACTACAGCAGGCTTATGCAATCAGACATTAATGGTAAAGCTCAAATTGTAGTACTCTATAATGGGTTATAATTTCAGCATTACCATTGTGCCTGATTGCATAAGCCTGCTGTAGTCAGAGCCATAGCAACCAGTCAGAACTGCTGTATTAATTAATCAGCCAAGAGTAATTTGTATTCTGGTTGGGTTACTGTATAATTTTCATATCCTTATTGCTCCCTGCATTGATATATGGAAAAAGCTAGTAATTTGATTTTTTTTTTTTTTTTGCAGGTTAGGAACACTGGAATCTTGATTAGTTCCCGAAGAAGCAAAACCTCCTTTCCTCCAATTTACATGGAATAGCAAGTAACACAATGCTACCAATATTACATCAACCTCAGTTACATGATGCCAAACAGGTCCATGGTCCACAGGTGGTACTTAGGAACACAATGCTAATTTCATCTTGCAGATTGCAGCTCATTAATGACTGAATGATTCACGTCCAGAGCCGTGCCGTATGGCACCATTTTCCTTTATGTTTGAAAGCTGCTGGAAATTGTCAAAATTGCTGGTCTTAGCTGGTGGCATGAGTCAGCGCATGGAAAGTAGCATTAGAGCAAGCAGCAGGAATGTAACGATTTGTAATAATTGCACTCTTACACCCCGATGTGATCCCTGTTCAAGATGATTAATGTACTTTTAACTGCTTTATTTAGAAGGACAAGAACAGTTATGGGATTGTATTGAATATATTTTTAGATTTCAGGTTCATGAGGAAATGACTTTGTCTTATTGTGGGTGAATAAGTATTGCAGGAAGTTAGTTTGATTTTTTAATTTTTTTATTCTCTACCTTTACCTACTTTTTTCCCAAGTGATTTACAATCATTGGTCCAAATAATTGGATTGTTATACCAGCAGAGATGACTGGAACATTTTGACATTTTGCAACCGTTCAGTATAAAGTTGAGTCAGACTTTGCTATTCACAAATACTGTATGAGATGGCTATGAATGATCTAAGCTTGTCTTGTGACAATCACAGCCCACTGAAAGAAGGTGACAGTCAGGAGAATTGTCATCCTTGAAAAGGAGACAATCCTTACACTATGTATGAGACAGAAGTGAGCACTGCACAAGTCAGAAGGGTGAGTCACAGTCATATGTGCTGGGTTAATGTTCCCGATAGTCACTTGGCAGAGGTGGAAATCTCAGGCAACTGCCAGATGACTGTGACCAAGGTAAAGCTTAATGTGTTATCTGGCCATACACTGATCCTATGTTGGTCAAGTCGAAATTTGAGCAGTGTGTGGCCCTTTTATCATTTGATAAAAGTTGATATTTCAACCACCTTCTGTTGGGGAAAAAGGGCCAAAAATTGTCAGCTAAACAGTGACTGCAACAGATCAACTATAGTCAATTACATAGTATATAGTTATATCGTATTTACATAGTATTTGAGGTTGAATAAAGACATATGTCCATCAAGTCCAACCTATTTGTCTATGTGTGTATGGTCCTATTGGTGTGCAGTATGATCAATTTTAAGAGTACTTGTACCCCTGAAAATTACGGTCCCTGAGGAAATCGTCCAACCGCCTCTTGAATGATTCCACACTCTCAGCCGAAATCACAGCATGTGGCAGCGAGTTCCATATTTTTTCTCCACCAATTTTTTCTACACCAATTTTAAGTGGTGGCCTCTCGTCCTTGTCATCGAGTTAATTGTAAAAAGTTTGCTGCTAATGTTACTATCCCCGGTAAACATTTTATACATGAAAATCATGCCCCCCCTTAATCTCCTTACTTCCAAGGAGAACATGTTTAATTTTAGAAGCCTGTTCTCAATGTTTAGGTATTCTGACAGCCACAAGCACTATGGGGTAGATTCCCCCATGCATACTGTTTAAAAGGATGGGGTAACTGAGTGTTTTTACTCCTTCAGCTTGAAAACAAAATTCTTTAATTTTGGATAGGTTAGAAAAGCTCTGTCAGATTATTTTTTGTTTTCTGTGTACTGTTGGGTAGATTTCCCTTCGCTTCCTGTCCCAGAGACACAACAGCGAGTTTAAAGTAATCTCTGAAAGTACGAGAAATTCCCTTCTGAGAACAGGTGTCACTAGAACAGGTGCCCCCATTGAAAGATTTACCCTTACTTGACAGCGATACAACTTTGGATCCCCCCTTTCTTTATCTATTAGAGACAATGATCACGAGTACAAAGAGGGGTGAATTTCCCCAACGGGGGCATAGACAGCAAAGAAAAAGAAAGTCACAGAAAGTCTTCCCTGCTTTATCCAAAGCTAACAAGTGTCCAGCTGCAATCAATGCTGCAGTTTTCTTTTCCTTAATTGTTCTGCTTGAAGTGTCCCCTAGAAGAGATTTTCTGATAGCCAGACTGAGAAGCAGGACTTAACCCATTAAATGCTTGTATGTACAAGGGCATATAAATCAGGATATGTGTACTGACATATTTGTAGACTGCCACTGCTGACTTTCTGAACATTTTTATGTGCCTGGCTGTTATGATAATCAAGTTGCTTCAATATTTTTGAGAACACATATGCAGATTAAGAATTCTGAATTTAGTCTTACTAAAAGCCCCATAGCAAAATTTTAATGGGGTCCCCCAGCAACCTCCCTACTGTAAATGATATTAGAGTCAGCTAGCAGGAGAGCTGCCTGCATAGAACCCCCCCTCCCCCCTGTATATCTGATGTCAGCTCTTATTGATTAATAATGCCAGTGCCAGTAGCAACTTCTACAGTCCATATTGGGGCCCCCGGGGATATAGGTTTCCTTTAAATCCCGCCCCCTGTCTTTCTAACTGCATCCAACATTGACCATATTTTGACAATCCATTACTAATTTTGACAAGATTGCCTCTTCTATGACCAAAACTGGGAAGATCCAGTTAAAATTAGATCTGTTGAGAGATATTATTTAACGTCTATCTGAACCCAAGAACATAAATGTAATATATAGCACATTACCATTTCTTAGGTGTGGTGGTGGCATGAGTTTTCTTTTTCAGGCTTTTTTCTCTTTATTTTCACTTGGTGATCATTCACGTACCACACTTCCTGTCCTATCCACTCACCGCACTGTATCTATGGAGGAGCAGCATTGTCACCCTTGGACAGTTCTGCTAAACCCCCTCCTCTTCTCCATAATATAGGGGGCGGTGTTCTGTAGTCCATGTAGATAACTGTGAACATTGCAAATAATAGCAACGCTTGACATGAATTTTTTGGTTCATAAGATTTCTGGCAGGGTCAAAAGGTATTATTTTTTGCACTTAGAGAGCAGATGTAATAAAACACTTTCAATGGTATTAAGACCAAATGGAGGCGAATAAGAGAAACTCATTGTTAGGGTTTTCATACACTTGAACATCCCCACTGTGTGTGGCTTTTAAATCATTTATAATCACTAGTCTAGAACTGCATGTACCATCTCCCATCTAAATTGATTAATGTCTGCACTGACAACTACAACAATGTGTCTGCTGTTAGCAGTAAAAGTACACTTGCCGGGATTTTTGCTCTGGGGGTGTCTTGGTGATAATGATTCTGGATGCTACCCTGCCACTTGCTAACAATACGTTTTGAGCTTCTTCTTTCAGAGGCAAAGCTGCAGCAGTACACAAGTCATTCATTGCTGTGTTCCTGTCGGTGAATCCCCGTGGAGATACTGAATAGCGCATGGAATTCTCGTAGGTTATTCCTTTCAATTTAACGCTAAAGATTAAAATCTACAGCTATCAGCACTTCTCCTTTGATCTACTGCAAAAGTATTTTCACACTCTAAAAAATATATAAAAAAAAGAAATGGTAAAACATAAGGTTCAAGTTTACATCAACAGTAAAACAATGTATGTTCTATAGTATATACCCTATGGGGGTGAATGTCTAATTATTTTTAATGCCACCCACACATACACGCTCAAGACAATGCACCTGACCCTCAGCACTGCAACACATGCAATATAAGCACATGCATTGACATGCAGTGTGCTGAAAAAAATAAGTCAGGTATATCCATCGGTTTGTCCACACGTCTTGAGGGACCATATCAACGGAATGGACCCATTCAAAGACATATTGACATGTCAAATAACACAAGTGAATGGACCCTTTGAAGGAAAATGTCAGATAAAAAGAAAATCATCAGCAGCAATGGCAAGAAAAATAATAGGTATACGACGCAGTATGAAATTCAACCCACAAGCAGGTACTAATGGCAAAGCATATTTCTGATGGTGAGACCATGTCATGGCAAAGTTATTTAAAAGCCAACTTGTCCAAAATAGGTGATTTGTGATGGCCAGCATCTCTGTTTATATTTAAAGGGAATTCCCACCAAAGTGTACGCATTATCACCTTGCTGTGTCCATGACAGACAGTGATGGTGTCAAGCTCTCACTGCTGGTTTCCCAAATAAGAATTGTATTTGTTAAAGGGAATGTATAGATTTTTTACACATCTTTTCAGGTGAATATGAAATATCACACAAGAATATTTCATATTTATTACATGGAGCCACTGGTTGCTGAGATCCAGCCAATAACAGCAGGTTTCTGCTGCTATTGCTTGTGGTGTTAAATAAACCTCAACAGCAGAAGAAATCAGATTACATACACTTCTCAATGACTCAGAGGAGGGACACACAAACCCTTCTTTTCTTCTAGCAAGCATAGGGTCATTTATACACAAGCATTCAGCATTGCTGGACATAACTTTTCTGAAAACTGAATGTCATCATGCATCCTGTTGTACATGTTTATTTGTAAATTAAACAATGTATACAAGTAATTAAAACAATTATATAAAACATCAGTTTACAAATTTGTATTTAAACCTCAAACCATTATACTTTCCTTAAAAATAAAATATGCCTATTTTATATTTCCTTCAACAGCA
>NW_017306417.1:1382547-1408319 GCF_000935625.1 Nanorana parkeri
AGCTTCTGCTTTCCATAAAAACAGTTGGCTTAATTTTCCCCAACCAGACTAATAATCAACCTTTTGACTCCTCGACTAACTGACACTTTCCCCTCATTGATTCAATCTAATACCTACTGTAGGGTGACTTTAACTTCAGTGGGATGAGCAGCTGAATACAGTCCCACCTCCAATACGCCACAGCACACTAGGGGATGGCAGGAGTGAAACTGCAGAAGTAATAATTTAGAAAAGGAATGTTGCAGGCCCTATGGTAAGTAAATGACGTGATCCATTGATTAATGCTATCGCTATGTGCTATCGGCTGGAAGCTCCAAGCTGAGATGTTACAGACCACATGGCAAGAAAACAAGTGAACCTCATTGATTAAAGGTATGCACTAGGGTTGCACAGATACCAAGTACAGTACTCGGTACAAGTACGAGTACATGTACCGATACTTTTGAGCTCCAAGACTAGACTAGAGAAAAATTCAAAAATTAGGAGGCAGTTGTCATTTGTAAGGAGCACACGGAGCTCCTGGGATTTGTACATCTCTGTTTTAATGTATGATTTTGTTTAAATAAATATAAATAAAGGGATGCACAGATACTAGTTTTGCAAGTACGAGTACTGGTACTTGCCGAGTACTTACAAGTACGAGTACTGATACATTTTTGTTTATTGTCATGTGACAGTTTTTTGAAAATAATACAGACTAATGATTTCAGGACAGTGGTGGAGTGCCAGAGCCAGGTCCCAGCTGCAACCGCTGCAACCCTGGTAGTTCTCATGAAAATGCCAAGTATCTGTACTGGTACTCGAAAAGTATCTGTGCATCCCTAGTATGCACTATTGGTTGTAAATACAGGACTAGGATGTTGCAGACCACATGGTAGGAAAACAAGGTAATCCACTGCTTGGGTTGGGATGGATTATAATCTCCACCATACAGGAATTAGGTGTCATGCAGATGTCGGCATATGTTCTGGTAGCTTTCGATCATCATGCTTTGCTTTCTAGCATTAGAAGATATTGTAGTAATAAGGAGGCCTAACCGTTATTTTAAAGGAAACAGTCCTCAGAACTTGAGTCAGAATATTGGCCACTAATTTTTATTTCTTTTGAATCCTTTGGGCAAAAGCCAAATTGACATATATGGTACAGTCTGTCAACAGCTTTAGTACAGCAGTGATGGTTTTTCTGAGTCCCCCTGTAAATTGTATTTCCTGTTGAACACAGTCTAATAAAGTTCTTTATAATGTTAATTCCTAAACTGGTCTAGTTTATTTAAAGCCCAACATCAGGCTGCAAGCCCTTTCCCCTGCTCAAGTGTGCCCCGCCTCCCGCGTCCTGTACGTTATATTGAATTGTAGAATACTTACCTTTATATGAAATATAAATATATTCTGGATGGTCACATGACACACAGGCTCCTCTTCTCCTGATCTTCTCCAGCAGAGATGCAGAGACCAGCATAGACATGGTGACGTCAGCGCCCCTTTCTGTATGATTACACTAAATGAAGGATGCTGTGATAATGTTCCTTGGGAGGGGGGGGGATTGGGGGGCAGGTCCATGACACCCATTAATTCATAGTATGGCCCTCATTTTACCAATTTGATGTTTACTGGGTGATATTCAATCCAGAAGATGGAGGGCATCTTGTTGCGTAGAAGAGGTACTGAGGGGGACAACTCTGGAGTATTGCAGCATGAGCTTTTTTTTATTGTTCACTCTGTCTGGGGGCTCAGTTTAAATAGAAAAAAAAAGTTGCCCGAAGTTAGCCTTTAATTACTACCTTATCTGAGCCAGCTTGATTATCTGGCTTTTGGCCATGAAGGTTTGAATCTCGAATGTTATTACATTTAGGATGTTTCGGTGGAGTAAGACCCTTATGTTCTGATACAAATGCACTAAATACTTTGGATATATCATGTTGGTTGTATTGTGGGGCACCATCTAAGTTCAATATAAGCTCTGGTGCAGAATATTGTATTTTATTTTCAGTTTGCTTGCTAACATAGTATGGGATTTGTTGAAATATTTTCTGGAAGACCACAGTGCTGTCTCCACCTCTTTAAGTTCTAGGGTTCCCTTTAAGCTGTTGCCTATACAGCTGTGCTTCATTATTCTTTGTACTCTTTCCATCTAAATTGATAAATGTTTGCACACAGCAACTACAACACTGTGACAACTTTTACTCGTAAGAGTACACTTGGCCAGGATTGTGCTCCAGGGTGTCTTGGTGATAATGAGTTCCGCCAGTCATTCCAAATGCCAGTCTGCCACTTGCTAACAATACTTTCCAAACCGCTTCTTTCAGCAGCCGAGTTACAGCAGTACACAAGTCATTTGTCGCTGTGCATTTCTCTGGGAATCCCTGTGGAGGTGCTGAATAATTTCTGGGATTCTAGTGTGTTATTCTTTTCAATGCAATGATAATGATTAAAATCTACAGCTGTCACCACTTCCCTTTCAGCATTTCTGGAATTGATGTAAAACATAACTTTCACACTGTGAAAACCATGGTAAAACTGCACAGAAAATGGTAACATCTTTAACAGAGCAATACAAGGCATTAAAGGACAGGTTTACTAAAAGTGAACATGTACTGTATGTTTGTTTGTTTTCCTAGATTCTATAAACTAAAATATATATGTATTCAATAGAGATGCACCGATATATCGGCCGCCGAAACATATCGGCCGAAAATTGCACTTTTGGCTAAATGTCGAAAGCGCCATTTTACTGCTGATACATCGGCACATCCGTGATTTCTTTCCTCCCGCTGGGAGCTGCTCTGTGTCCCAGCGGGGAGGAGAGAAATTAACAGCCGGCCGAGCGCTGCGGGAGGTGAGTGCTGTGAGCGGCCGGTGTCTCTCCTCCCACACCGCTCAGCCTCCTATCACACTCAGAGAGCGGTTTGTGGGCGGAGACAGCCCGCACTGTCACAGGAGGCTGAGCTCTCCTCCCTGCTCCGCTCGTTTAGCCTCCTGTGACAGTGTGTCAGAGAGGAGAGCAAGTGCAAACACTCAGCGATCAGTGAGTGTTTGCAGATAATTGAGGACATGGCATGGTTACTATATCCTCAATTATGAATGAATGGGAAGTGATTTACATCACCTCCTGTTTATTCATGATTGTAGTTATAGTAAACACACTATGGGGTCAATTCACGAAGCTGCCGAAGGATCTGGCCGTAGCTTCGGCCATAGTAAAACAATTTGAAAAAATTAAAATAAAACACATTTTCGGTTTTGGCCTGACATTTTTTTTAATTTCGGTTTTGTTTCGGTTTTGAAATTTCCATTTTGATGCACCTCTATTATTCAAGTTTACTTCCACAATGAAACATTCCAAAAAATAATCTGTGGTATGTTTGGACAGGATAAAGAAAAATTAAATGTTAAACTGACAAATCTGCAAAATGAAAAAATCTGATCCTATAAGTTGGAAAGGGCTGGTAATCTGAACATGCCAACACCCCATCAGCATCTAATGTGTACGATCTGACTTTAACACAGTGCTAAAATGTTGAGGGAAGTATTTGTTCTTCTTCTGAGTGACTTATAGCCAGTTACTCTTTTGACACTTTTTAGAAGTGGTAGTTCCAGCAGAACACATACTGATATATCAGGGAGTCAATCAGTCAATCACTGTTTAAATAAGCATGTATTTGTATTTGTAAAAGACTAGGAGGGTTATTCACAAAAGAGTGAATAGTCTGGAGAAGGCAGGAGAAGTGAACAATCTAAGACAACATAGCTGATTCGGAAAAATTCTCCATTTCAGCTTCTCCAAACTATTCACCCTTTGTGAATAACCTTGTAGATGATTAAACTGATAAGATAAAAGCATGAACACTCATGTGTCATAAAATAAAGACCAATGAATAGCATGTAAGCTGCTTATTTAAAAGAAGTATAAACCCATCCGTTCAGCAGAATTGTTGCATGATAGACAGAATCTCGGCATGGATTGCAATAACTGGACTGATTATGTCCTGTAAAGGTTACTGGTGGAAGTAAGGAAGCAATGCAGGGTGCAGGTATTCCGGCTCCACCACCCAAACAAATACGCTGTAAATAAAATAACATAACAAACATACATTAGATTGTAAGCTCTCAGGGGCAGGGCCCTCCTTACCATCTTGAATTGTATTGTAATTATGTCTTCCTTATATTGTAAAGCGCTGCGCAAACTGTTGGCACTATATAAATCCTGTATAATAATAATGAAGATTTTCAAAGAAATAGGATTTAAAAAAAACCCACCTCAGTCCTGGTTTCTGGGCCATTAGAAATCCTACAAGAATGTATTTCTACAATGGGCTGGGAAGCATTCTTGTGGAATTTTTAGTGCTTGGTTATCCCAGCAGCAGGCAGCGGTAAGGTGCATACCTTCCATGCCTCCCAGAAACCGGGACCGAGCTGAGCATTTTAAAATCTTTTTGTGCTTAATCTTTATTTTTGAAATGTTGTTTTACTGTTAATTATGTTTGGGCAGCAGGGGTCTGGCAAGGAGCGGACCTTCTGCTGTTCATAGAAGGTCCACTTTAAGTGTATTTGGAAGAGTGATGTGAAAGTGTATGTAAAGCCAAAACTTTTTTATTTACCAAAGCGTGGTAAGAAATTAGAACCTCTTTAAATTTTTTATTTCTTTTACTGTCTCTGGGACTAAAAGTGAGGGAAAATCCAAAAATGTTCCCCTCTGTTGCACCAGAACAGCAATAGAGGGACACATCTTCCAATAGGGCACTTGTTCTAGTGTCTAAGAAGTGATTGCCCTCATGTTGTAGAATTTTTTAGTTGTGTCTACAGGATATGAAATAAAAGTGAATCTCCCCAGTGAGAAATCCCCACAGATGGGGGGAAAAAAACCTGACAAGGGTTTTAACCATTTCCGACTTCAACTTTAAGCCCTACTATCTACATCAAGTAACTTTTTATAAGACAACTTGCTGGAAGTTGTCATTTGCAGTGATGATATAAGGTGCTGGAGGACAGTGGAGTCTAATGATAGCCAGAAACTGTTACAATTTTGGACAATTTCCATGAATCAGCTGAAATTCTAACAGTGGGTGGCCCTGCCAGCACCACCCGGCTCAACAAACATTGACTCCGGGTAGTCAAAGTTTCTGGGTGCAAAATAGGCCAAACAATGAAAGCAGCCAATGAAAAGCAGTCACTGTTTGCGGTTTCTGGTAGGCTGTCAGAATAGAATGGGGAAATTGAGCAGTTTTCTCTCATTCAGATCACGGGCTGAACAAGCTTAACACATGTAAATTTGCTCCCATGGTAATAACATCTCAAAGATATCCGGTCCAGGAGTGGCACCTCCAAATTACACTAAAACGCTAATCACTGGAAAAATCTAGTACACTGAATTCTTTCCTGCTATTAAATTGCAGGTGTTTTTTAAAATACCAATCTGGAAACTTTTGGATATGACAGGTCAGCACACCATAATAGGGAACACAAATTCAAATTCTTAAATGTCTACCTTGCACTTAAAGGCATAGGGACAGCATCTTTTTTTTCCAAAATAAGTGTTTACATGGTCATCTTCCTAGGAAACAGTGCATTTCTTTTTTAATATAGAGATATTTTATGGCTTGACCAAATTACAAAAATACTCTAAAATGTTATTAAATTATTGATTACTAAATGTTACATGTTAATGTCTAAAATGTTATCATTACTATTTATTAGGGTTGCACAGATACCAAGTACAGTACTCGGTACAAGTACAAGTACATGTACCGATACTTTTGAGCTCCAAGACTAGACTAGAGAAAAATTCAAAAGTTAGGAGGCAGCTGTCATTTGTAAGGAGCACACGGAGCTCCTGGGATTTGTACATCTCGGTTTTCTTGTACGATTTTGTAGTTATAAATATAAATAAAGTGATGCACAGATACCAGTTTTGCGAGTACGAGTACTGGTACTTGCCGAGTACTTACAAGTACGAGTACTGATACATTTTTGTTTATTGTCATGTGACAGTTGTTCTAAAACAACACAGACTAATGATTTCAGGACAGTGGTGGAGTGCCAGAGCCAGGTCCCAGCTGCAACCGCTGCAACCCTGGTAGTTCTCATGAAAATGCCAAGTATCTGCACTAGTACTCGAAAAGTATCGGTGCATCCCTACTATTTATGCATTTTAGCATGGGTGTTTTTGAAAATGCATGCTGTAATGTTCCTTGCCATGTTTTCTTGCATTATAATGTGTTTGCGAAGGTTTCCATTCACTCGACTTCACTCAACCAGTCTGGACCAGGCACAATAATGCGTTCCCTTAAAGTTCAAGTGTAGTGCATGCAACTAAATCGCTAACCTTGTTACCCTCTCCCCTCCCCTCTAATCAACAAGCAATGCTCATTTTTCAATCAAATAATTTTGTTATTCGAGAAATACCTGTTTTGGGACCCAGTGATGTAATCACTGGGTCTGTCTGCTGATCTTTGCTCCAAGTTTGTTCAGAGGGGACGGCAGGCTCCTGTAATTATTACAGCTTTCTGCTTTGGAATTTTTTTCAAAAGAATTATATGAAAGAACACAGGTCCAGGATCATTTTGGCTGTGCCTACTTCTCCCTGTTGGCCACGGGGGTTCCCCAGATTTTAGCTGTGCAGTCTGCTGATTGGTGACTGGTTGCAGGCACGTCTAAAGGGACGCCAAGGAAGTGTTCTTTCACATAGAATTCGAGAACAAAAAGATAGAAAGCTAATAGCTGTGACAGTGGGGTGATCCGGATCTGGGTAAGAATATATTGAGGAATGATGGAGGTTGTGCAAACAGGAAATGAAAGAGGAATCAAGATAGCTGCTGCAACTTTAAATAATTGTGAAGATGCAAAGTTTGCAGGTAAATGAAAGTATTCCATTCCAAAAAAGGACTGGGAAAGGACTGGAGAGTGTGGGAACAAAGTTCAGCTTCAACAACAGGCTGCACTGGGAGAATACTGTATACTTTTTTAAAAATCAGATTGTTTTTATTGAACAGTTTTGTAAACAGTCAATAACGTACACCTTTCCCATGCTCCCCTGGTGCCCCTATCTGCTGCTGCAGCTTTTTGAGTTTCTGGTGAAAGTTTCAACTTTCAAAGTTAATATTTGCTGCCAGCCCTGCCCACCCTCTGTTTCTATGTCATTGGGTGATCAGACACCAAGCACCGTGCTGTGGGCAGCAGGGGTAAGTTTCGAGTGTCCTCCCACTAGATGCATCTGTTTGTCCATGTGTTCACAGCAAAAAAATATATATTTTACTGTGTAAAAGAACACAAAAATATTTTTTGCCGGCACTTTCTTTTCAGTCCTAGCATTACACTGAATGTTGGTGTCAAACACCATAATTTAAAGTGTATGCAACATTTTTAAAAAAAAAAGTATTTAAAAGAGAGGAAAAGAGTTAGAAGCTCTGTTGTCATTTTTGGCATTTTTTCTATAAACTTCCTGTCCTGGAGAATCAACAGGAAGTTAGAGAAAATGTCTCAAAGTAAGGATAAGTTCATTGTTGCAGTTGTCATTAAAACTGGTGTTCCCATTGGAAGATTTTCCCTCTTGTTCTGGTAACAATGGTTATCCTGTGTCTCAGTGACAATGGTCACCAGTACAAATCAAGTAAATCTCCTCAAGAGGGACACAGGCAGCACTAAAATCTTGACAGAGGGTATAAAGCAGGGGTAGACAAACTCTGGCCCTCCAGCTGTGGCGCGACTATAAATTGTATTAGGCATTGGAAGACTTTGACAGTCACGGGCATAACTTCCAGAGGCAGATGCGTGATGGGATTTGTATTTTCACCACAGCTGGAGGGCCGAAGTGTGGCTACCCATAGACTAACAGGGTTATTCACAAAAGGGTGACGAGTTTGGAGAAGGTAGGAGAAGTGAACAATCTAGGCCAAAATAGCTGATTTGGAACAATTCTCCAATTCAGCTGGCTTTCCAGTTTAGCTATGTTGTCCTAGATTGTTCACTTCTCCTGCCTTCTCCAAACTCTTCACCCATTTGTGAATAGACCTGTAAATCTTCAAAAACTCTAACAAAGCCTAAAAAAATAAGTTTTGCCTTTACATACACTTTAAATACGGGAGTTCAGCCTGCCTCAGTGTCCCAGTCTATTTAAACTAATACCTTACCGGTGACGTTCCTTCATTATTTCATGGATTTTCTCCCATCTAAATTGATAAATGTCTTTACAGGGCCAAAACAGTGAGCTCATTGTTATCGGTAAAAGCACATTCAACCGGGATTTTTTTTTTTCTCCAGGGGGCCTTGTTGTTAATAAAATTCACCATTCATCCTGAAAGCCACTCTGCCGATTGCTAACAATACTTCCTGAGCCTCTTCATTCAGCAGCAGAGCTGCAGCGGTATACAAGTCATTTGTTGCTGTGCGTTTGTCTGGGAATCCCTGCGGAGATGCTGAATAATATTGGGAAGTCTAGCGGGTCATTCTTTCAGTTTAATAAGAGCACAACTTAATTCAACAGCTTTGCCAGCAATTCCGCTTTTTTTCTTGTCTAGCTTTCACACCCTGTTGACAAACACACTGCTACCCTAAGTCTGGATTCACACCTATGCGTTATTCCCCCAATGCGTTCTTCATTGAAGTCAATGGAAATGCATGAAAATGTATTCTTGACCTGAACGGAATTTGGGCATTGTGTGGCTCTGTCGACACCTTTCAATTCGACAAAAAAACTATTTTTCAATTGACTTTTTGTAGAAGGAGCCTGTCCAAAAATTCTCAGCCGGGCAGGGACTGCTGGCAATCACTGTTTGGTATTCTGACAGTGGCACACCCGCTGCTGACAAAATAAAATAGCCCCGTAGGGAGATTTGAAGGGAAAAACTTAGAGTCTAAGTATCTTGCCCTATTCCCCATACTCTCAGATAATTTTTTTTCTGCAAAAACAAATGCCTACTCCACTGTTAGGGGGTAATTTATAAACCGTTCCCAATCAGAACAGCAATGTGAATAGGATTAATGGCACATTATGGCCACTAGGTGGAGCTGAGGAGCATATAAATCTCTTATGCTCCTGGGCTCCATCTAGTGGTCATAAAGTGCTGTGAATTTCATTTGCATAGTTGATTGCAGGGCAAACAGTTTATAAATCATCCCCTTACAGTGGAACAAAAATAACCTGTCACCTGTTATGTAATATAATAATAGCTAAATGGTCACTGCCTTCAAAGTGCCTCCATTATTCCCCTGGCATCCTGAGTTGTCCTGAGCAGGTTTCGACTTAAAAGAGCATAGGTGTAGTCCACCATCACATCCTACAATGGAATTCGGCCACTGCTCTTGGTTTCATAGTCTTGTGTAATGCATTGCCTCTCCCGCAAACCATGATGTGGTTTTATAGTTCTTTAACGGCCCACTATATTAAATAATATTGAATGCTGTATACTCCATGAGGTCAATATATGCAATGATAGTATTCAGTATATGAACTCCTTTTTTATTTTCACATGCCATTATCTACAGTATGTTTTTTTCTACCTTTACATACAGGCCAACTGTACAGCAAAAAAAAAAAAAGTTATAAGGTTGAGACGAACTTATACTGACAGGGGTGCGTACCACAATCAGTTTTTAAATTCATATGGGTAAACCTTTTTCTCCAAAAGAAGAGCAAGCAAGCAGGACCCCGCCAGGAATCTAAACAGCTGTTACCGGCTGTTATATACAACCGTTCAGCTGGTTCTACAGCTGGCTGATTGCTTGTATTACAGTGCCCCCCCCCCCTATGCAGCGCTCCCCCTAACCGTTGCTGCCGGTACTGCCCAGCGATAGCCCGTACTGAGAAGGAGGAGAGTTCAGCATTTCCCCTACTGCCGATCTCTCCTCCTTCTCTCTCTATAGGCGGAAGCGATATATATTACATCACTTCCACCTTTAGCTGTCATTTCTCTGGCTGAGAGTCTGAGAAGAAGCTGATGAAGCAGATCTCTGCTTCATCAGCTTCTTTGGGGGTCCCTAGGTGGCATTTGGGGTCTTAGAGACCCCTGATGTCTCCATAAAGAGGACCTGTCATTGTTTTTGGCTTCCACTTTGGGGGATTTTTAGCCACCTATGTGATAGCAATCAAGTTAAGTGAAAAAAAAATGTTAAAAGAAAAATAAATAAAGTCCCACATAAAAAAAATAAAAAAAAGTTTTAAGTCCCTCGCCCCCAAGTGCACGCGCTTATAAATGTAAATACGTGTCTGGTGCGTCTACGAGTAAAAACAACCATTACGCCACAAGTTACATATCGCCACGTGTGTTGTGATTGTAATGTCTTCCTTATATTGTAAAGCGATGCTCAAACTGTTATATAAATGCTATATAAATCCTGTATAATAATCACTGATAACACTAAACTGATGAGAAGTAAAAGCTTTTAAAGTGTCGCCTACGGACAATTTTAGGCATGGTAGTTTTTTGTGATTTCGCAGGCGCACACAATTTTAAAGCTTGACATGTTTGGTGTCTATTTACCCGACGTGACCCCGACTTATATTTTACCAAAACTTTGGCTGCTGATAATTTTTTTATAACATAAAGTAGGAAAAACAGTTTTTCTTTCTCCAAAATTTTTGGTTCTTTTTTCATTATATAGTAAAAAAAATTAAAACCTCAGTGGTGATTAAATATCACCAAAAGAAAGCTCTATCTGTCCCCAAAAACTGGTATAAAATTAATTTCAGTACAGCGTTGCATGACGGAATAAATGCCAGTCAAAGTACCGCAGCGCTGAATACTGAAAAATGGCCTGGATGGGAAGGGGGTGTTATACCCCGGTCATCAAATGGTTAACTATTAACCAAAATGTATCTTATTTGTGTACCACTCGGCTGTAGATCCTCAAAGCATCTCTGAATTGGTGCCGACACTTCTTGGTGTCCTTCCTTCTGGAGGGGGGCTACGTTTGTTCTCCATGGTCCCTGTGTGTGTTGTAAAGTAGCCACTGCTCCAAGCTCACTCCTGTGATGGACTACAATCTCAAGTTTAGTTTAAAATTTGTATTGAGATTGTAGTCCATCCCAGGAGAGAGCTTGGAGCAGTGACTACTTTATAACACACACAGGGACCATGAGGCAGTAGCCACCCTCCAGAAGGAAGCACAGTGTCAGCATGAATTCAGAGGTGATTTGAGGTTCTACAGCCGAGTTATACACAAATAGGCCACATTTTTGTTACTAGTTACTAAGATACTTGAATGCATTTTTAAGATTTAACTCCCGAGTTTAATGCCACTTTAATTTCTATTTAAAAATACATTCATCTAAATCTACTCTGTCAGGGTGACAACGTTGCAGTGGTTTCACTGCAAAATGAACAGCATTGTCACCCTATTTCAGCAAGTGGAAAATCAACTGATCTACTGCAAGAATCAACAGGTAATAAAGTTACAAAAACATTCTAGACAGAATGCAATGTGTATGTCGGTTTTGCTTTTTTTTATGTGTAATTTATTATTTTCAGAATTATAGTGATGAATATACAAAAGGAACGTTAAAATGGGTGTACCATGAAACATGGTCAGAAAAGTAAACTTAGCCTTTATATTTGCAGGCAAACAAACGTAAGCGTCACACTTCCAGTTCTGAAAAATGACCCTGCAGATGGATACAAAGTGATTATTGTGTCAGGATGAAGACAGATGCAATTTACTAATCTCTAGGAGGAAATAATGTGTAATCATAGCGCAGGGTTAGGAAAAAGAATTGTTTACCAAAGGATTTGATGAATAGAGGAGAAGATATAAAACAGCTCTTTCTGGCATTGGACTGAGTACCTGATGTAACTTTCAAGAACATTGTGCCTTTAATTAACCTAGCTTAGAGCACCAGACAGCAAACCACAATTGTAGCTTACAATACACCTTTGCTGTCATTTAAAGGGGTTCTAAACCCTCCGGTTGTTTTTGCCTATATCTACTGCTAGCATGCAGTAGATATAGGCAAGAAGTGTAAAAAAAAACAAAAAAAAACCACTTAACCCCTTCATGACTGAGGCCTTTTTTTCATTTTTTGTACCCATGTTATATTCCACATTTTAGGCCTGAAAATTACTTAAAACCCCCCAACATTATATATTTTCTGAATGCCAAGACCCTATAGAATAAAATGGTGGTAGTTGCAAATTTTTATGTTGCGCAATATTAGCGCAACTCCTTATTAAACCCCAATATTTAGTGAAAATTTTAATTAAATTCCCCAAAACACAACAAAATACCCATTTTTGTAATGAGATATAAAAGATGAGGTTACAACGAGTAAAACGATACCCAACATGCCCAGGTTACAAATTGCGTGCATCCGTAAAACGGCGAAAAACCCCAGTACCCCAAAAAGTCCATAGAAGACGCTTTAAAAGCCCCCACAGGTCATCAATTTAGAGATACCCGAAAATACTGGCCCTAGAATTATTGCTCTGACTCCGGCGTACGCGGCAATACCCAACATGTGTAGCGCGTTCGTCGTTTTCATACGTAGGCGCACCCGACGCGTGTTACATTTTTTTGCCCTTAATGTCACTTTAAGTGAGCTTTGTTTAACCACTTGCAGACCGGGGTGTTTATACCCCCTTCCTGTCCAGGCCATTTTTCAGTATTCAGCGCTGCGGTACTTTGACTGACATTTAATCCGTCATGCAACGCTGTACTGAAATGAATTTTATAAAATGTTGTGGGGACAGATAGAGCTTACTTTGGGTGGTATGTAATCACCACTGCGGGGTTTTTTGTTTACTATATAATAAAAAAAGTACCGAAAATTCTGAAAAAAAAGCTGTTCTCCCTACGTTATGTTATAAAATATTTATTATTACCCATTTTTTTGGTAAAATATAAAAGACGGGGTCACGTCGGGTAAATAGACACCAAACATGTCAAGCTTTAAAATTACGCACACCCGCACCTCGCAAAAAAAAACTACCATACCCAAAATTGACCATAGCGGAAGCTTTAAAAGCTTTTACCGTTCATCAGTTTAGTGTTATCAGTGATTAATGGCCCTATAATTATTGCTCTCACTCCAACGTTCGCGGCGATATGTAACATGTGTAGCGCAATGGATGTAATCGTCATTTTCGCACGTAGGCGGACTCGAAGCATGTTTGCGTGTGCATGTGGGGGCGGGGTATTTTAATTTTTTTAATTTTATTTTTTATTGCTTTGATATGTGACTTTAAATTTTTTAATTTTTTTTTGTAACAAATTTCTTTTAAACTTTTTTTTCCCACTTAACTTTATTGCTATCACATAGGGAACAAACAAGCTCCCTATGTGATAGCCAATTTGCAGTGACAGGTCATCTTTATGGAGACATCAGGGGTCTTTAAGACTCCTAATGTCACCTAGGGACCCCCAGAGAAGCTGATGAAGCAGAGACCTACTTCACCAGCTTCTCTCCGGTTTCTGTACCGGAGAGTGACAGAGGAATGCGGACGTGATGTAATACACATCACTTCCTGCATTCCGACAAGGAGGAGGAGATGAAACAGAGATCGTGTACTGAACTCCGTTTGATCTCCGGCCGGAGAGCTGCTGTGCTGGTCCCGGGCTCGCACCGGGCACAGCGGAGCTCGGGATCGCCAGCAGTGGCTGCGACGGGGGAATATTAGAAGCGATCGGGCGTCTCTACAGACGCCTGAAAGCTTGTATGTAAACAGCCATCACTGTGCACGAGCGCACCACCCACTCTCAAGAAGCCGCTGTCTGTCGTTTAATTACAACGGCCGGACAGCAGGTGGTTAAACAACATGCTTTTAATTCTTTACCCTTCCTTGTACAAATAATAATACAAATAACCTCAGCGCCACAAAAAACACCATCCTAAATTGCTATTGCAATATTTATGCACCAACCACAATTTTGCTGAAAGAAAATGGAAAAAAAGCCTTGTTATGGGGTTCATTTTGCTTCTGATATTATTACAGATATTTATATAGCACCAACAATATACATACTATTCATTCACATCAGTCCCTGCCCTCAAGGAGCTTTATCCCATATGCATTTATACTCAAGCTAGTTTGGACAGCAGTCGATTAACCTACCAACAGGTCTTTGGGGTGTGGGTAGAAAACTCCATGCAGATAGTGTTCAGGCTAACCATTGAGTGCTAACTCAACCAAGTGCTAACCATTGAGCCACTGTGCTGCCCACAAGATGGTGGATATCACAGTGACTGCCCATTAGAGTCCCATAAGATAGGTCTGCAAATATTAAGGGTGATGTGAGTTTTTACTCCTCCTCAGCATGTCGGTGCTGTTTAGATCTGAACTGGAAAAAAGTAACTCTACATGCAGGATATGGGAGGAACTGTTTGTTCTATGCAAACATGTCAAATCTTTTGGCATAGGTAATGTTCAGCTGTCCTTATTCCTTGGCTTTTTGGCGATTCACGTGATGTATAAGGCATTGAGCCAGGTGCTCAGACATGGGTGAAAGACTCTAAATTCCCAAATCACACACTTTGCCGTGGTACATTTTCATTAGCCCACAGAAATCTGTCCCTACCATGGAAAGGTTAGATATATGTGTTTGCCACCAGGCCTTAGGTTTACAGTCCTCCCTTGTCTATAGATGTAAATTGCATCCAGGTTTTAGTGCAGCCCCCTTTCCATTGTAAAGCAACTTGCCCCCCTGCTGTCTACCTCTACACATGTTGCTGTGGCCACTAGTGGTCGTTATCGGCAGTGGTCTGCATGCTAATGCAGCCTGCTCAATCACATTCACTCCATGCATTCTCCTCAACAACGTCACGTTGAATCAAAGGAAATGTATTCCCTAAGAAGAAGAAGACATCATTGTAGTTTTATGTAGTGATGTTTTACCTCACCACCCACCGGCCAAAATGATAATTTACATACACTATGCAAGTTTTATGAAAAAGTGATTGAATGCTGTGTGTGTTTGCCCGGGGGGAGGGGTTGGGGAGAGCTTTAATAACTGGTGTTTGCTTACGGCTTTAAGGGCCCGTTCACAAAATAGCATTGTGTTAAATGCACAGTATCCATTTAGTGCACACTGCGCCTAGCGTGCAGTACCATGTGCTGGTACACTGCATTTCTATTCAGTTGAATAGCACCCCAATTCAGCTCCTGGCGGCCATGTATTGCAGCACAATGCAAGGTACTGCAATATCATGTGATGAGTAAAAAAAAAGTAATGCATGGGCTACTTTTTTTTTTGCAATGCACAATATTGCAATACCGCACATTGCGCTGCAATGCACGGCCTCCCGGAGGTGCATTGGGTTGCCATTCAAATAAATTGCAAAGCAGCACACCTAGTGCACAGTACTGCACGCTGGGTACCCTTTGTGATAGCAACACTATAGTGTGAACGTGCCCTAAATGTCCAGCATATTAGGAAGCATTGTTACAGACACAGCAAGTATGCAGACCCAGGCACTCAGTTGTTGAGATCTCCGGAGTCCCTGACAGGTGGTTTTATTCTTTTGCACTTGTAAATTTCACTATGTCATGCTTTGAATAATTTGTAATGCTGATCCAGTAGATTCAATACAATCTGAGTCCATACCTCCAAAAATTCTGAGACAGAGGGATGACTTCCAGCACAATGTGTTATGACAATGGACATACCCCTGACATAACCCCAGTTACTGTATGTGGACCATTTAGAATTCATATGCCAAAATGATTGGTTAAAGCCAGAATTGTTTTTTCCACCATTCATTTTCCTTTATACTGGCTTTTTGAAATACAGTAGCGATCGAGATAATTAAGATAAGAGAAAGGTTTTGTGCAGAATAAATAGTACAAATTTCATAGATATCTGTACATGAGAACAAAAAGAAGGACAACTGAGGAGGAAATAAGGACAGAGAGATTTGGTTCCAAATGAGGGACAGTTGGGAGGTATGTGAATCACTGACCCAGAACAAGTATGCAGATCAGGAGTTCTGAGGTCCAGGTCAGTGACTTAGAAAGTACTGATACCACAGACAACCAGGCAACTAACATTTTTTGAAGGGAGATCAGCACCGCCAGTCCTCTTTATTTTATTAGCATGTGTTTTCTTTAAGACTTTAAGCATATGTAAAGGAGCCTAATAGGGGAATAAAAATAAATACAACACTGATTACATTTCAGCTCTGATATATACTATTCCATTTATTGACAGGCGGTGTTGCACTTTAAAGGGCTATGCACATTTCCCATAGTAGTTGAAGGATCCATGCAATTTAAATGTGATAGAGGAGACAGAACAGGGAGTGCCTAGGCCACAGCTGAGACAGGAGGAGGGAGGAGGGCGACTAGACGTTCTGGCTGGCAGCTCTGTGTTGGCAGCAATGGAACTGAATAGCTGACAGTAGATTTGCTGGGAGAGAGAAGCTCGGCCTGCCTCTGATGCATTGTGCGTCTCCATGGCAGGCTTACAGGGGAAATAAATATGTGTGTTCCTGTCACTGCAGTTTTTCTTCAGCTTTTCATTCCTTCCCATTATTCTTATTTGATGATGTGGCTGCGCCTTTGGAAGTGGCACTCAACAGGTTTCAGCTCTGCCCAAGAGTTAAGCATTGCACGATGCTAAAGTCATAAACTAGAGAGAGTTAGACAGATTTAAAACTCTCTGGGACCTTTCAGAATGCAGAAAGAAGGTCTTTGCTTACTTCTGCGGAACTTAAAGTGAATGAACCAGCAGATTGTGCTATAATTTACGCATATTAATGTATTTTTATCCATATGTGTATTTGTAAAAAATGTTCACAAAATAAATGGATTCTAAAGTGCTGTGTGGGAATAAGTCAAGATTCTGAGCTACTCAAACGTACTGGTTCTACTGGGGTAAAATGAAGGTTAACCTGCGTGCCTTTTGTAACAATCCGGTTAATAAAATTGTAAAGGAAAGCTAAAGCTCTACGTAGACAGAGTACATTTTGGCCTGTTATTGATGAACCGGCCGCAGTTTGCTCCGCGGGTGACCCTGTTGGCTCCCTCCTACCCAACATCCTTCAATCTGAAATTGGAGGAGCCAGGTGGAAATTTTTTGACCGAATACTGACTGTATCACTGTTTGGGTTTTCTGACAATGGCTGACCCACTGTCATCAAGATACAATAGCTTGGCAGCTGGAAATCTCCCATCCATGCTGCTTACTGTTGAACAAATTCTACAAGTTTATGGCCAGCTTTAGAGAAAAAGTTACAGGCTGACATTGCTGACCTGACCTCTAATTTTGAAAATGCTAGATGATTGACTCTCATGCTGAACCTCTTGTTTCAATACTGGTAGGCATTCATCTGATACGAATATGTAGGTAAGGACCTATGACTACTCTCTGACTTTCCTTTATGCATATTGGTTGGTAACTCAAAAGGTTTAGAAGCCATATGGTCACCATGACAGCCAGACAATCGACTTTTTCAGAACAAGATGACTCCAAGGACAGCCAAATATTTATAAGGCTCTGTTCACACCTAGGCGTATCAAATATGCGCGTTTGTCGTGCGTTTCGTGACGCGCGTTTTTTCCGAGGGCTACTTGGCTGTATCCCAATGGAAACGCGCAACAAAAACGCCGCAAAGAAGCTCATGTACCTTTTCAGGTGTAGGTCGTTTTGTAGCGCGTTCAGACGGGCTGAAATACGGCAAGGTGTGAACCATACCCATAGAAAACAATGGGATATTCATGTTTGAGCGTTTTGTAGAGCGTTCGTAGAGCGTTGAACGCGCGACAAAACGTAAAGGTGTGAACCAGGCCTAATGGATTTACTTCAATAGCAGAAGTATAACCAGGTAGTACACTGTTCTTTTATCTCTGCTGGAGAAAAAAAAGATAGCATCTAAAACAGGGAGGACGGGTCTGAGTGTTACATAGTTACATAGTGTGGAGATATTAGATGCAATGGGGGGAATTTATCAAAGCTGAAACAGACAGAATCTGGAGCATTTGCCTGTGGCAACTTCTCTCTTTAGTTTGTTCAGTTAAGCTTTGAAAATGAAAGAGAGAAGCTGAATGGTTACTATAGACAACATAATGTATATTATGAATGTTTTGGTGTAACTTTTACCTTTTGCTATTGCTGGTAAACGCTATACCCAATGTCTAAAGTTCATCGCGTTACAGCTCGAATAAAAAAAAAATATGTGTTCAGTCTCCTTTTGATTTAGCAAAACTATCTAAAATGATAGCTTAATTCCATTTGATTGATATCAAGTCAGGTAGGCCCTTGCTCTACATAGTTGTTGGTATTTCTATAGGCGATCAGATAAAATTGTAACATGTATAGATAGGGCCAATGTCCACCGCTAATATTTACTCAGTGGGAGTCATTAGACCTAAAGGAACAGTTGATGAAATGTGTGATGTGTACAATAAAATATTCCAAGTTAATAGTAGAATCTTCACTGTCTGTGTGCTCTTATTATCGATGGTCCCCTTGTCTAATCACCCAATTCCATACCAACTACAATGGCTTTATCCACAAAGCCTGCTTTATGCTTCTCTCCAAAGAGCCCTAGACTTTGGGTTTACTTCCTTTGTGTTAAGACTTCTATAATGTTTTTTCCAGCAACAAAAAAGGAAAGATATCAACTGAATACTGATGACATTGCATATACTATCTACAACTGGAATCACCCTTTCCGTTTTCTCTTTTCTACCTTTAGTCATTCATGCCAGATAAGTTTAACTGCTTAGTCATACTTAGTTACTGGACATGAACTCAAAAATTGAGAATCTGCTATCTTATAGGGGACATGTGGAAATGTTAAATCCCCCCCCCCCAAATTCCACTGTAATGACTTACCTTAAATTATGCCTCTTGATCCGATCTTCTTCTTTCCTGTAGTTTTCAGGAGTCCCCCCCAGCACTGGTGCCGGCCTCTGATCCAGCGCTGACTGCTGTGTCTTCTGTGTCCCACGGAGTCTGTGCGGGTGCACACTCACAGGTGCCTGCATTGACTTACACTGTGTCTCTCCTCTTCATCCGCCTAAGGATCTCCACTGGGCATGCGCCCGCGCCATGATCCTTCACGGCCGCTCGAGAATCTTCTGATCTTCAGACAGGAGCAAACGGCGGAAACACAGGTAAGTTTTTACCTATTTGGTAACTTTTTTTTAAATGTTTTTGCATATATCTACTGCTTGCTAACAAATATATAGATATATGCAAAAAAACAAAAACAAAAAAAAAACGTAGGTTTAATTCTACTTTAAATCCTTTAATGCACTTCCTGACATTTGACTGTGCCTAGGCACATCTGTACTATAGCCTTATAGCTGTATACCATCTGAATGAGATCTAAAGCCGGGTATACATGCTTCCAACTGCATCCGCTTCTTGATGAACCAGACAAAATTCGATTCATGGGTGCCGCTTTCGGCACCTTTCCGACTAGCATCCCTCGATCAGCTGATCGAAAGAGCATTGTCTCAGAAAATTGTGGGCTGGACAAAGCTAGCAGCCAGTGAGCTGCCAGCTCTGTCTGGGTATTCGGACAGCGGCCAGGACATAACACAGGAAAAGGATGATTTGATGACATAGAAAACTGTGTGTAAGCTTCTACACCATTCAACAAGTGAACTTACACGTCTAAGGCTGTAGAGCAGGGGAGGGAAACTCCAGCTGTGCTTTAACTACAAATCCCAGTATTCCTCTGCAAGTTATGTCTCTAACTACCAGTCTAGGAATGCCTCATGGGACTTGTAGTTCCACAACAGCTGGCGGACCAGAGTTGCCCAACCCTGCTGTAGAGCAATAGGGAAGTACAGGAAAGGTGAGGGCAGGGATAGGCAATATATAATATTTTTCAGTGTTACTTTGTATATAACTATATACTTCAACGCTCTTATTTTTTATGGTACATTTAAAAAAAAAAAAAAATAATCATATCAACCTGAAAATGCAAATCATTAAAGAATAAAAGGGTTATAAATAACAGAGAAAAAAACGCCACAGAGGTTTTTTTCCTGCAATTCCTCCCCCGCATATAGCATGCACAATAGAAAATGTTTGTATTCCCATTCCCACCACAAACTATATTAGAAATAAACATGCACAGATTTTGTTTTCCCTTGAAGGTCTGAACTTTTTCTGCTCTTCACACTTGACTCTCAGAAAACTGATTTATATGCAGCCAGGAAGCATAGATACATGCAAAGATGCACAAACCAATTAATTCTCAAAGGTTCTTACAGAAAAGTTAAATGATGGACTGCATGCTAATTAGATGAATACTAAAGCTTCTCAGTGTGGCTGGAATGAGGAATTGAGGGGGGCCGTTGATAGCAGATTCATATTTCCTTGCATTTCAGTGTGAAAATTAAAGCTCCCCTTTTATGTGACTACTGCGTACATTGATTTAAAGGGAAACGACAGTGTAATTTCTATATGAAACACATAACGAATCGCTGTACCATTTACTCTAAATTAATTGTGTAACTTTTGTATTTTTACTTTGTTGACAGTTAAAAGAGAACTGTGGGGTAACTTTTGTATCGCATAGTTCTCTTTAGGGTCACAGGAGGACATATACTAACCTCCTGTGACCCAAAGCTCAGTATATGTCGAGCTTTGGGCGCCGCAGCCGGGATGGATCCCGACAATAGTTGCCTATCTAGAGACAGAGCAAGCTGTGCCCGCCCCCTCCCATCCATTCCTCCAGTCAGCGCTGGAGGATCGGAGAGGGGAGGGGGTGGGAATTCCAGCGAGGAAAAGTGACTGACAGTCACTGCTCTCTGCAGGAAGATGATCGGAAAGTGAGCAAGCGACGGTATGTGTTTGCTCACTTCCCGAACCATAGAGCCGACATGTGACAGTTTCATTGTCACGCGTCGGCTCTAACTATAAAGATGAGTGTAAATGTAAGAAACCTTCTGCGCATGGCTAGAATGCCCAGAGTGCTGTGTGCCCCTATCTGCATGGGCTACTTTTGTTCTCATGTGCAATTTACTCATTACAATCTCATGTGTAATTTACTAATTTGTATTTAGATTGTATTCCATCACGGGAGTGAGCTTGGAGTGGTGGTTACTTTACAACACACACAGGGACCATGGGGAACAAAAGTATCCACCCTCCAGAAGGAAGGACAGTGTCAGCACCAATTCAGAGATGATTTGAGGATCTACAGCCGAGTGATACACAAATAAGATACATTTTGGTTAATAGTTAACCATTTGATGACCGGGGTATAACACCCCCTTCCCATCCAGGCCATTTTTCAGTATTCAGCGCTGCATTTTTGTTAATAGTTAAGGTACTTGAATCCATTTTTAAGATGTAACTCCTGAGTTTAGTGTCACTTTAAGCTAATGCATTAAAGGATATCAATTATTGGTGACAGATCAATGTACAGAAATATGAATCATAATACAAAGGGTCCATAATAGGGATGCACCAATACCGGTAGTTCGGTATCGAGTACGAGTACCGATATTTTTTTTCCGGTACGCGCCGATACTGAATACCGAGTACCGGAAGCCAGGCAGCGTGTATTGACTTGCCACCTGGCTTCCAGATTAGCCGGGAAGCTTGGCAGCTTGTAAAGACTCGCTATCCGGCTTCCTGATTAGCAGGGAAGCTGTCTCCATGCTTCTCGTCACTAGGTGACAAGAAAGCATGGAGCCGGCTTTCTGGCCAATAAGGAAGTTGGCTTCCTGATTGGCTGGGAAGCCGGCTCCATGCTCCCTCGTCATGAGGTGACGAGGGACCATGAAGCTGGCTTCCCGACCAACCAGAAGCTGGGTGCTGCATCATTACACGACTCCTGGCTCCCTGATTGGCCAGCTTCCGACTAATCAGGAAGCCGGGCAGCGCATCTAAACACGCTGTGGGGCTTCCTGATTGGCTGGGAAGCCGACTCCATGCTCTCTCGTCACAAATGATGCGTTGCCCGGCTTCCTGATACCAGAAGTATCGGGCTAGGCATCGGAGCATTTGGTCCAGTACACGTACTCGCCCAGATACTCGGCATCAGCACCGATACTGGTACTAGTATGGGTAATGGTGCATCCCTAGCCCATAATATATTCAGTAGGTAAATGAATGAATTATAACACAAAGTTGTAAATGTTTTGTACGTAGAAATGATCACAGATAGATGAATGGAGATTAAAGCTTAGGAATTCATTAAACGTTCCATAAACAAATATAGAAGTTATAAAGTATGCTCACAATAAAAATAGATATATAATAAAAAATGGACCTATGTAAATAAAAAAATTGACCATTGTGTGTTAATACGAAACATGGGGTATTTTAAATGAGAATTAATGTAGACAAAAAATAAATAAATAACCGAAAACCATGTACAGTATATAAAACAAGTACACAGGAAAGTGCCAATGCTGGAGGTGCTCGGAAGATGGCCCCATAGAAGCCTGCAGGGATTGACGAGCGGCAAGAAGATTTTGGCCCCGGGATGTCAACGTTGCAGCAGATCTTGGTGTTTGGATTAAAATCAAATGGCATTCCGCTTCTCTTTTTATAATGTGCAATTGTGCGCGTCATGCAGACAGGAATTACATTGTCTTGGCATCTTACAGATGTCAGGAATAGACCAGGAGTGTACACTGCACTGTTCATACTCCACATGCAGGGAACACTAATTGAAAAATTGCTAGGAGACAGGAGAAAGTTTATTTCTTTCCCATCGGAGACATACTGTACAAATTCTCTTCGTCTAGGAAAATCTCCTAGCAATATTTTGGCCCTTATCCTTTAATTGCTAATTCCTACTACTGTGTAGCTTATAGCATAGGAAGACAATTATTGAATCATTTAATGGATGAATGCTAAATCCTTAAAAATTGCCATGGTAGCTTAGGCCTTATAGAGGTCTTAGGTTTGTCCCTGCCATAGTTATTAGTCAAATCAGTTTTGCTTTCCTTTGCTGTACTACTGAAATGCACAATACATGTATGAAAGGAAAAGTCAGCGATTGCACCACATTCTATTGAAACTTAGATGCAGTTATCTTTCTTCTTGAGTCTACAGTAATTGTAAACCATGATGTCTACTCAAAACCGATATGTTGTTTTTGTAAAAATTGGTGTTTGTGCGATTGTGTCATGTTGCACTTGATATTCAACTTTGTATCACCTAACTGAAGGTTATATTGAGGTACGCATATGAGGATTTAGTTTGCAACTAATTTATATTTAAACCTGAACCTTCTTCCTAAGGGGACCTTTCCAAGGTACTTCCAGGCTGGATGAGAGAGAAAGTCCCACAGGAGTGTTCTGAGTCTACCCTAAAATGTCCCTGGTATACATAGCTCTTTCAGATGCTGAAAATACCTGAACAGGAACCTTGTCGTTTAAAGCATTGTCTCAGTTCCAAGATGCCACACTACTCAAGCTATGTCGTGTGATTCATAGAGTCCTAAGAAGAAGTATGATTTCTGCTGCTTTCATCAGCAAGCTCATTCTTTCACACCAAGGCATAGCAATAAAGCACCACTGCTCCACGGCTTTAACGAGGCAAAGACAGCTGGGTGCTCACTGGCAGGAGTGTGTCCTCGCTCCAACCAAACAGGTATTGTAAAGGAAAAATTGGGCTGCACTCCGCTCCATGCTGAATCAGTTTACTGAAAGTGACACTGAGACCTGCCCAAGGGCGAGGAGGAGGAACTCGGGCAGGTCTCAGTGTCACTGATGATCTTTCAGTAAACTGATTAAGCTCCATCTTTCAGTCATTACCCATAGTCGATAAGTCATGGAAAGTTGTGAATAAATGGATGTGAACTCAGTGGTAAGCCTTTTTGGTACATTAAGCCCAAGCTTTCCCTCCACAGAATGTGTACAAACTGCATGACCAGCATTGACCTAATACATTTTTCATTCCCTCTTTCCATCACAAAACAGGATCCCTAAGTGCCTAAAGGCTTTTACAGAAGACAGTTTCTCCCCACAACTGGAGTGCTGGCTCTACTTCTTTCCAAGAGAGTACCAATGCATTATACTGTATGTACAACTGTTCACCTTCATCCCTACCATATTACATTCAACAGCAAACCAGTCAGTGCAGATCTTGAAGGACTAACAAAATAGTACTCTCCAAATACCAACAATTTAACTTTGAGTCTGCCCATACTGGACTCCTTTTCCTTTTCCAGCTATACTGTATGAAATACATAGCAGCTAATCAGAACCATCTTCAAAGCTTCTGGTATCAAACATGCCCATACACCAGCAGATTGGGCCATCAAGACTTTTCAGGATGGGCATACTAAATCTACAACAGACAGTGAAGTCCAAGTCAATATACTGTATATAGGTTGTCCAAGCAAGTGGTGTGCAGATGCAACATTTGATTGTGCGCTGTTGTAGTGTGGTAGAGCTGAAGCACCATGGCATGCCAGTGCTGTTAATCTCCTCATGTATATAAGCCTTCAGTAAAGGAGCTATCTTCAGTCCACAGTTCAAGAGTCTCCTCATGGCCTGGTAGACCAGAGAGTTGCTATACATATACAATATCTGGTCAATATATCTTTAAAGCTCAACTGAAGCCTCTCTTACAAGTCAATATATCAGCTCAGGATGCAGCCTTAATGTTTCAAATAAACATTCAGTATGGGACATCCTTGATGGAATTTTATGCTTGTTAGATGTCAGTCTATGTTAAGTCCAGAACTCAGCCCTGTCTCTGCAACAACAAAAAAATGCTCTTCAAGTTTGTCATAACATGGGAGGATGTCCATTAAAAGTTTCTCACCGGCTTTCCTGTCTCTGGCTTCCATAATTTCTGTATCAGAAGTCCAAACCCCAGACCGCCATGCATTCTCAGGGTCAATAACTAAGAAAGTAATGAAGTCAATGGAAATGAATGATTGCCAATGTGGAAGGATAAAAATCCGTCTGGACTTTTTTTTACCATCTGTGTCCTTGCTGGGGAAATTCATGCACACTATTGGTTCTGGTGACCATTGTCTCCGGTACAGAAAGTGATGGGGAATCCAAGATCCAGAACAGGAGTTGAGGGGAAATCTTCCACTGGGGTATCCGTTTTGGTGACAATTCTCTAACAGGGCATTTTTTCTCATGTTGGAGATATTTTCTCTCACTTCCCCTTGTGTCTCTGGGGCAGGAAGTTAAAGTGACATTAAACCTTCAGATTTTTTAACATAAACCAATACTGTAATGTGTGCCTTACTGTAATCCATGGTAGTTTCCCTTCTCTTTGCTGCTCTTCCTTTTAAATCCTCATGTCTTCTCATGCTTGGGGAGAACTTCCGTTTGCAGCTCAGGGCCTCTTCCTGTAGTGCTGGCTCAGGTTACAAACCTATATACAGACACCATGGGGTTGATTTACTAAGTATACACCTCTGTAGTGTGTTCCCTCCCAGCATGATCTATGGGTGGAATCTAAACGCCTTTGTAGTGTGTACACACCCAGCAGGTGTGTTGTGCAAAGCCAAGCATGAATTGCAAGGTGATGTTGTGTAAATTAGCTCTATGTTGTGTTGCTTGCGTTGATGAATGCAGGAATGTAAATGCATGAGCTAACCATTTTTGTCTAAACTGTGAAGCAGCATTATATATGCATCATATGCATCATGTGCATGATTTTTCCATATATGGCATTAGTGGAAATATGCTTTTAGAGAGTTTTTGGTTGATAAATACAGTTTGCTGTGTAAAAATCACACACACCTAGTGCATGCGTGTGTTTAGGTTAGTAAATCACCCCCCATATATCCATTCCAGAGACAAGGCAGTCTGCTGCAAAACAGAAGTTCTGCCCAGCATGAGAAGAGATACAGATTTAAAAGGAAGAGCAGCAAAGAGAAGGGAAACAACCATGGATTACAGTAAGGCA
>NW_017306417.1:1408855-1418137 GCF_000935625.1 Nanorana parkeri
GGTTGATTTACTAACCTTATAAACACGCCACTAACAAGTATACACCTCTGTAGTGTGTTCCCTCCCAGCATGATCTATGGGTGGAATCTAAACGCCTTTGTAGTGTGTACACACCCAGCAGGTGTGTTGTGCAAAGCCAAGCATGAATTGCAAGGTGATGTTGTGTAAATTAGCTCTATGTTGTGTTGCTTGCGTTGATGAATGCAGGAATGTAAATGCATGAGCTAACCATTTTTGTCTAAACTGTGAAGCAGCATTATATATGCATCATATGCATCATGTGCATGATTTTTCCATATATGGCATTAGTGGAAATATGCTTTTAGAGAGTTTTTGGTTGATAAATACAGTTTGCTGTGTAAAAATCACACACACCTAGTGCATGCGTGTGTTTAGGTTAGTAAATCACCCCCCATATATCCATTCCAGAGACAAGGCAGTCTGCTGCAAAACAGAAGTTCTGCCCAGCATGAGAAGAGATACAGATTTAAAAGGAAGAGCAGCAAAGAGAAGGGAAACAACCATGGATTACAGTAAGGCAGTATTGTTTTATGTTAAAAAATCTGAGGGTTTAATGTCACTTTAATGTAAATCTCTCCAACAGGACACAGACAGCAAAATAAATAAATACAATGACAAGGAACCTGTTACAAACGTTATCCCAAACTTAAAATAAGTTTTGTCTTTACCTATACTTCAAAGGCCCATTTAGATCTATGCATTGTGGTACATTGTGGTAACGCAAATGTTACCACAAAGCACGACAACACACCATGCATTCATTTGTGCAGTATGGCCCTTTTCAACACCTATGCACTGAAACAATACACCTTTAATGCACATGTGTTACAGCATGACACAATATATTACTGTGCGCTGTGGTGCAAAATGTGTGTATTCAATTTTTGGTCAGATTTGTGACATTAGCAGTCCACTCCAATGACAGCACCGCAATGACCTGTATAGATCTGAATGCGCCCTAGGGCCTTGGTTCTCAACTGGCGGGTCGTGACCCAAAAGTGGTTCGTGACCCCGTGTTCAGTGGGTCACCACATGCCTTCCACTTTCTAGGTGAAAGGCTCCTCTGCCTTCCCCTAGCACAGCACAGCACAGCACAGCACTATGCTGCCTGGTCCCAAGTACCAGCTGCAGGTGGGATGAGATGGGGCTATGGCCACGAGAGAGCTCCATCCATACATGCATTGCTTACAGCTCCTTCACATGTCCTGTGGAGGTGCCTGGACTGGAGTGATGTCACATTCTGGCTCCCAGCACCTCTACAGGGAGCTATACCAGCAATGCACATATGGATGGAGGGCTGTCACAGCACAGCAGCCCACACTGGACCCCAAGCTGAGGATCCACTCTATTTCTTGTAAGGTAGGGAGACTGGCTGGACTTTAAAAAAAATCTGTACATTTTTTGGAGTGTGTGTGTGTGAGAATCTCAGTGTTTTTGAGGGCCTGTTTACACTAGTACAGTGTGTTATATGCATAGAACCATGCGATTAGCACACTATACCACGCAATTGCACCTGCCGTGAATTCTGGCGTGGGAAGTGTGTTACCTTGCCATTCATTTGAATGGTACCCCAAACGCACCTACCACCCATAGCTCATACGCCTGCATCGGAATGTGCAGTACCCTAATTCAGTGCATTCCATTGCAGTGCGACTTAGGCCGCGACTTAATGACCAAGGACAAATGTGAATCCTCAGGTTACACAGGTTGAGAACCACTGCCCTAGGGGGTACCTGGTATTGTTTACTGCTTCAGAAAATGCTAGTTCCCTGGTTGCCTCTATACTTTATACCAGGGGTAGGCAACCTGGGCGTTCGAGCTGTGCTGACACTGCAAATCCCATCATATCTCTGCTTCTGCAGGTCATGCAGTGCCTCATGGGAATTATAGCTCCACAACAGCTGGAGTGCTGAGGTTGTCTAGTCCAGGGAAAGGCAACCTTAGCACTCCAGCTGCGGTGAAACTATAAATCTGCATCTGCCTCCAGGAGTCATGCCTGTGGCTGTCAAGTGTCCTGCAATGCCTCATGGGACTTGTAGTTCTGCAAAACCTAGAGCGCTGAGGTTGCCTACCCCTTGTCTAGTCCTTTTCTATACTTGCTGAGTCAGGACAAACACTCATCTAGAGAAATCAAAGGAAAAGCAAAAGCCCAGATCAGCATGCTTGTTCTGGGACAGCTAAATAATATGCAAAAAAAGAGCTTATCTAGGGTAGCCTAGGAACACAGGATACACACCGACACGTAGAAACACGGAAAGCATGGGCAGACAGAACAGACAGCAGAGGATTGTAATTATATCCGTCATCCTCTGAGTTCTTACTGGTGCTGTGTTTGAGGTTTTGGGCTGTGTATAGCTCAGGGTGCAGCTCAGACAGCTTGCAGATGACTCATGTTTGGAAGTTGTGTCATAACCACCCTCTGACTGGTTCCTCTAATGAGCCAGAGCTCCTCGGTCATATTCATATGTGATTCCACTATTGTTGGTAATTACAGAGAAGCAATGTGAGAGATTTCATCTAGAACTAAGTGATGCCGGCATGCAAATACTGTAATCAGATGTATGATCATTTTGATGTATGTGATAATAAGTGAGGTATGGTAAAGGTTGGAGAGACATCATAAAGAAACACACAAGAGGAAATTCTTTAAAGTTTATGTTAAAGAACTGAAACCACATTTTTGTATTTTTAGTTTTGGACAAAGTAAGGAAGGTTATAACCTGTCAGTCTTTTTCTTTTCCATCTGTGCCCCATTGGGGGATTTCACTTCCTGGCAAATAGCCACAACAGGAAGTGAGGGAAATCCCTTCAAAGAGAGGGAATCCCTGGTGGTCCACCAAAGGGTCACCAGAACTAGTGTCCCCATTGGAAGATTTCCCATCTATTTTTGTTCTGATGATAACCCAAAATTTGGGATTTTCTTTCACTTAGCGGTAGCTGCTGGAACGCACGTGGCGGTGCATTGCGATCGGACCCCGCCCGCAGTGCGATTGGACACGTGGCAAAAACTTTGCCTGTGTTCCGTTCCACTGCAAACACAAAAAAATAGAGCAAGCCCTATTTTTTGCGTTTGCAGTGGAATGGAACGCAGGCAAAGTTTTGCCACACGTCCGATCGCAGTGCAGGCGGGGGGGCGTGGAACTGGTGCCATTGAATTCAATGCACCGCCACGCCCCCTCCCCAGAACGTAGGGAGCAGTTTTGTGAGCGATTGCGGTGCGTTCCAGCAGCTACCACTCTGGAACGCACTGCTTTCGTTGTGAAGAAGGCCTCAGTGATAAAGGTCACAAGGACAAACAGGGGACACAGAAAGCAATAAACACCTGCCTAGCGTTCTAATCCATTTCCACTTTATCCCAAAAAAATAAAATAAAAAAGTTTGGGCTTCAGTTGCACTTTAGAACATGTCAGGGAGAGCACATCCTAAACAGAGTCACAGGAAGCCATAAAAACCTCAGAGAAGTTGTTACCTAGGGCCGGGCTGGGGCCCAGGCAGAAGAGGCACCCGTACTGGGTGCAATGCTGAGGGGGTCACAGCTGGGGTGGGGGCCTATGTATCACCCAACCGTGTTCTGTGCAGGGCTGTCAAACCGATAACCCAATATTGACCGATTCTGAGCTGTCAAACCGATAACTCGGTCCTGCAGATTACACTGGGAAATCATGGCTCTCCCTGTATAACCAGAAGCACTTTGTCAGTGAGGCATCCGCCCGATCTGTATCCAGATCTCAGTGTGCCCAGAATAAACAGAGCACAGCACCCGGCTTGTCACAGGGCTCCAATGATTACACAGGTAGAGTCACAATCTAAATTGATTTGATTTTGTAATTAAAATGATTCAACCCCCATTGCAAATCAGGTTTACTGGCAAAATCTACAGACTTTCAGTTGCTTGCAATGAACAAATCAAACAAATGCAATTGAATTAGATGAACACAACACATATTTCAAGTGATTCCCCAAATTCAACAAAAAATGCAACTTTTAATGACTTTTGCAGTCTCACAATTCTTCACCCGTTCATTGCATGCATGTAGAGCACCCTTTTATGACCTGCTGCAAACACGATGCATAGCCGGACACCAGCTTCTGGCAGTGTTCCTGAGGAATCGTAGCCCATTACGGATGAGCAATGGCCTCCAGTTCACTGATATTCTTGGGTTTGAGTGCTGCAACTGCCTTCTCCAAATCCCACCAGAGACTTTCTATGTAGTTCAAGTCAGGTGACTGTTATGGCCACTGTAGAATCTTCCAGAACTTCTTCCGCAACCAAGCCTTGGTGGAATTTGAGGTATACTTGGGCGGCATGATGTTTTCTGCTAGGATTTCCTGATACATCAATGAATCCGTCTTGCCTTCCACACGCTGCAGGTTTTCGGTGCCAGAGGATGCAAAGCAGTCCCAGAGCATCACCAAGCAAGCACCATGCTTAACTGTATGAAGAGTGTTCTTTTCAACGTATGCTTCATTCTTCTTCCTCCAGACATACCGCTGATCCATAGGGCCTCAGCACCTCTTGCCACTAAGTCTTGCTGCAGGTCTTTTGCAGTCACTCAAAGGCTTTTCTCAGCCTGCCCTCTCGGAAATCTGGTTGCAGCCGTTAATAGCTTAGTTTTTCTGCCCCCTCCAGGTAGTGTAACCACTGTTCCTTTAACTGAACTTGTGATCTATCCTTCCAGAGGTGTCCCTAGGAACATTCGGTGTCTTTGTTATCTTTTTGTATCCTGCTTCATTGGCAAAAACTAAAAAAGCTTCACACTGAGTGATTTGTAGCGCGATTTCAGCTCAACAATCGCTAAAATATCGCTCAATGTAGCTTGTCCAATGCATTTCAATGGAGCTCGTACATGACCTATTTTTCCAGTGGATTTTGTGTGATTTGGCCCCAATAGGCTAGACTGCCAAAAGAAGCACTACGTAGTGTGAGAAAATGTGCACTGTAGCTCAATGCCACTCAGCTCAAATCAGCGCTGAAAAAGCGCTTTTTTTGATGTAGCTCAGTGTGAAAGAGGTCTAAAACACGCTGAAAAATGCATGAAGATGCAGACACACATGTGAAAAGAGACATCTGTGCACTGCGGCAATGTGTGAAGATGAACTTTGCTGCAGTGTGCCAAAATGCATCACTTTATTGTTAATGGCACCTCAGCGCACCTTGCTACACATGTGTGAAATTGCACCAAAATGTACGGTGGCAAAATTCCATGCCTTCTGGAGCGACGCTTTTGAAAAGGAAAAGCACAGGGACTTTTTCTGTGTGATTGTTATACATAGGACAGCACATTGCAATGAAAGGGCTGCATTATATGCGATGCAAAAAAAAGCAGCGCAAAAAGGAGTGCACGCTGTCGCAGTGTGAACGGGTGCTTCCAATCAGGGCCCTCCCTAACTTTTCGCCACCTTAGGTGGCCAGGAGAAGGGGGCTGTTAGTTGCCCGTGCTGCTGCCCCCCTTTGCACCTGCCGCACCACATTCAGATGCCACCTGAGGTTATCGCCTCAGGCTGCCTCATAATGGAGGCGCCCCTGCTTCATATACTGAGACCAAGGCTCAGCATGACGACCAGGCAACAAGCATCTTCAGAAGATCTCAGCATGCCAAGCCTTCATGTTTCTTTCTTGCTCATTCATCTGAACTAGCCGAGTGCCACAGACCGAGCTATAAGCGGACTACAAGTGGCGAGTGACGTCACTCACACACCCCTTCTGGCCCCGCCCCTCCACCCACCTTCGTGACAGGTAAGGGCGTAGTGCAGGTGAAAGCCGGCCGGCGCATGCGCGCCAGCCACCTCGCCTTAGCTACGTTGCAGCCTCATCTCACCTGGGTCCAGCAAAGCGGAAGTCTTATCCTCCAGCGCGTCTCTCCTGAGCTGTCATTGTGTTCGGTGACAACCTCCTTCCGCCACCCGGATCCTCCTCCGTCACCTGCCTCCCCCGAACACGGTCCCGGGGAGAGCTCAGCGCAGAGGATCAGCCCTCCCGTCCCGAGTCTCCATCACTGTGAGTATGAAACTTCCGAAACTTTCCTATAGTGTCACTGCCCCGGACCAGTCCGATCCCCCCTGAGGATGGGGATGTGAAGGACAGCGATGACAGAGGAGGCTGCCCGGGTGTGTGAAGTGTAGGAGTGTAGTGCGGGGTCCGGAGACACTGTATCATCTTCTCATCTATGGAAGGTCAGGGATCCGGAGTCCTCGGAACTTGTATAATGTTCTCAGGTGGTCGGAAGATGTCTCTGGAAGTTTTGTAGATGGTTTCAGAACTTAAAGTGACATCCCGGTTGTGTAAATATGTGGGAATAGTGATGTGTATATCTGTCTGTACTCAGCAGAGGTACAGTGATATGTATAGGGAATGCCAAGCCCCCATCTCTATATGACTGTATAGATTGTCTGTACATAGGCAGGATCACAATACTGGAGGAATAGAAGGGGGTTCAATAAAGTGTATGAAGAGCCCAAACTTTATTTTTAACTTATTTCATTCCAATTATGCAATATTTTATTTTAGTTAGCTCTGGGCAAACCTCTCCCCCAACCGATCCTATCCCACCACCCATTGTGCAGGTTTAAAATAGTGACTTTTATTTGTTTTTTGTTCTTGCCTAAAGCTTCATTCACACTTTGTGCGATTAGGTTTTATTTATGTATTACAGGTATTTATATAGCGCCAACAATTTTACATACTGCACATGCACATCAGTCCCTGCCCTTACAATGGCAGATCCCTTTCTCACACACATACAGGACCGATTTAGACAGAAGCCAATTAACCTTCCAGCATGTATTTGGAGTGTGCTGATAAGGGTCCTGACCAGGATCTGAGCCGGGGTCACCCAGTGCTGCAAGGTAGAAGTGTTAACCACTAAGCCACTGTGCTTTTATATGCATTTAAACAGCTTTTGTAAATGCATAGATATGCGCCTAAGGGATTCCGATGGGTATCCTCACACCTTGCGTCTAGATGCTTTTATCTCCGGTCAGTTTATCTAAGTAGAAGTCAGGTGCATCTTGGAATCGATGTGAACTTTTCTTGATATTTAGTTTGTTCCTTTTTGTGGGGAAACAAACTGTAGACAAAAAAAAATAAGCATAGGATGCTGGACACTGCCATGGGGGGCATGTACTGATGGCAACTTTTTTTTTTTAATTTGAGGAACTCCCCCCCCCCCCCCAACACAATGCAGGGTGGGAAATGCCCCAGTCGCAACTGACAGGGCCGGGAAAGGGGGTGAGGTGTCAGTGACAGTTTTACACGAGCTTAAAGTTTCACGCCAAGCCCCCACATATATACCTGTTCTGCACCGCCTCCTTCAGAAAATATATACTCACTTGCCAGCGAATCCAGCAATGTCCTGCTGCATTCCGTGCTTACCTGGCACAACCTGGTCCTATGCCATTATCTTCCTCTCTGACATCCCCGGGAGCTGGCTATCTCCTGCGTACTTGCCGCCGGCTCCCGATGATGCAGTGTCATGTCCGCTCAGAGGGTAACAGGACGCATTAGTAATACTGGCAGACAACTGGCAGCTTTGCCCCGGGAGGATGTAGGTATAGCAGCCAACTATCTGCTGGGTGTATTCAGACCTTTATTGGTCAGACATTTGGGGGGAAAAAGGCACATGTGTTCTACACATGTGCAGCACCTCTGCCTCTCACTGTAGAATTTTTTGGTGAATGGCTTTTACTTAAACTCTGGTGATGAGGAAAGGGGGGTAATGTGTGGTGCTTTAGGTGCATCTCAGATGCTGCACAACAATGCAGCAGTATTTAGCCTACAAAGGGCAGCTCCAACAACTGCCCAGCAACAAGTGTACACTGTGCACCCCAAACTTACAAAATAAAATAGAATACCCCACATTATCCCATCACTGTTTAGAATGATATAGCAAAGTATCTCTCCCTATACATACTGGTCAACTTTTCCTGACCAACTCAAACACACACTGACAATATGGCTGGCCGGAGCCCTTCATTTTTATACTTAGGGGGTGGCTTGTTTTAGATCATTGGCTTTCGGGGACCCATCTGACCAGGGGCAATGCAGTGCATTATGGGTTCTTTTGTGATTTTTCGGCCATGTAATCAGAGTTTCCCTAAACATTTTCTCTTACTGTTTAAAGTAAACTTGCCACTTTGCTCATTCATGTAGATGAGATCTCTTCTGTCTCAGTAAATGTCTGGTAGGATTTGTATTTATCCTCCCAGGGTCTCAATAAACTACCTTCTATAATATGAAGCTGGCACTTTGCCCAGTATGGTGTAAGTACAGGTTCACTTTAAGTAATGGAACTGACTGGTGTGACTTTAACTCTTTGCATTGGACTGCTGAGTACACATTGGAGTGACTTTTAGATGTTGCACTGCATTGATACTGATGAATGCTTCCATTGTCATCCGTCAGCTGCAGTATATAGCAGTGATGTCTTCACGTTGTGACAATGCTCAGCAGTTTTTCTGCAGCCCTGTGATCAGAGTTTTGCCTTTATTTTCTTATTTGGATTGGGAAAGGAGAACTGGAATCCAGTTGGTTGTTTTCGGTAGCCATCTTTATGATCTACCCTCACTGTGCACAGATTTTTACTTTTTATAGTGATGACAAGGCTGGCTGACAGTTTAGTAAATCAAGCCAGGCCATTTATAAAATAGCGGCATGACCTTAACACAGCCATAGCGCTGTTTAAAAAAATAATTGCAGTGCTGTGCATTAAAAAATGGCTAAGCTATCTGCTGGCTTTAGGACTCTGGAGTAGGCAGAAAGCTATTAAAATGAGTTAGAATAATTTTTTAAAAAAAGCCCGGAAAACCGCTTGTTCACATGATCTGTCAAAATCTTACGATTGGCTGCTACTCCAAGTTCATTCTGCAGTATTAAAATAGAATTAAACCTCCAATTTTTCTTGTGTGCATATATCTACAGCTAGCAAGCAGTAGATATATGCAAAAAAAGTTACCAAATAGGTAAAAACGTGTCTGTGTCTCCGCCACTTGCTTCCGTCTGAAGATCTGAAGATTTTCGAGCGGCTGTGAAGGATCATGGCACGGGCACATGCGCAGCAGAGATCTTCAGCCGGGAGAAGAGGAGAGACCACAGTGCAAGTCAATGCATGCAGCGTGCATGTGGACAGACACCATGGGATACAGAAGACGCCGCAGTCAGTGCTGGATCAGACATCAGCGCTGGAGGGACTGCTGAAAACTACTGGAAAGAAGATGATCAAGATGCATCATTTTAAAGTAAGTCCTTACAGCAGAATTGGGGGG
>NW_017306417.1:1418264-1422567 GCF_000935625.1 Nanorana parkeri
GTCTTAACAACGTACGGGGGGGGGGGGGGGAATCGGACTTTAATTTCACTTTAAGCAGGGAGATCTCTGTGACACATCATAGACTGCACACCACTGCCCACACTTTATGAATGGGCTGTTAAATGCATAGGCATGACCAGTGGAGAGAAAGTTTGCAGCCAGAGAATTTATATATCCTATTAAGTCGCTTCTGTGATACTCAGATCAAGCAAAACCTCTATTTAAAAGCCACCCCCTCATTTGAAATGACTAATTAAAAAACCTAAAAAAAAATGTTCTGGTGCAGTAGTACCTGAACAGACCGCACTAGCCAGAGAATTCCAATACTTCAGACTTTATTGAAATTCACAGCAAATCCAGTATAACAGTGAATAAAAGTGTATAAAGCAGCAAAAACCAGCACTGCACACCCCCAACCTCTCACATGTTTCACCCATCGGCTTATTCATAGAATGATTAGGTGCAGTCTCACACCCGTAACAGCATGCAGTGCAGCAAGGTGCGTTGGTGTGCTATTAACAATGAATGGCACCACAGCGTGGTGGCACCTTTGGCACCTTTCGGCAACAGGCGCCTTTACACGTGTTGTTACAATGCACAGATATGAACAGGGGCTCCTCCTTTTGAGGATTTCTTCAGAATGTTCCTTCCCTCCATAGACACAAGCAGCCAGTCCCTTCTGATGGGAACATGCGTGTCATGATCTTTCATTAGGAAAATTGTTCAGTCGCCGGGTCATGAATTTCTTTAGTTGGCTTTTGCCAGAAACTTCTGTCTTCTTTTAGCAAACCACTGCATGACAAAGCATGCTCTCTTCTGTGACAAGTTCCCTTTTTTAAGAAAAATGAGTACAGTTACTACTGTAAAATTTAAAGTGCACCTGTCTTTAGAACAATACGGAGGCTGCCATTGGTGCCTGGATGTTTCTAGCCTCATGTTCAGCCTCAAACATTTTCAGATGGAAAGTCAGTAACGGCAGCCGGGATATTCCACTCATGACAGGTTTCCTTTATTAATAATTCTTAGTGTATTGTAGACTTTAAAATACAGTGACGTCATCTGTGACATTTCACAGGCTGTAAAGAGAATCGGTGAAAGGAAAGCCTTTGAGATGCCGTGATGCTCCAGGATAATATTCAAGCTCAAGTGCTGTCTCCATGTAGGCTTGGATTAACGCTGGAACCTTGTAGCTGATCCTCGCCGCTGTCACTTTTCAATAGTCTTTTATTATTATACTCCGTCATTGTTAGTATTGTCGCTTGTTCCCAGATGACAGTTCCTTTTGTATTGTTTGTTTCCAGATGCCAATATGACTCAACCGTGGTTTACTCAGGATGATCATCACCCAATCTGACAGGATGGGGTGAGCATTCTGACATCTCTGGGCACCAGACACCCCCACCCCCAGCTGATAATTTGTCCATGTTCCACTTCATTAATTTTTTCCCCAGAAGATTGCAGTTATTCCCAACAAGATATGGCCAGTGGCGTCTTATGCTTTCGTGTTTTTGCTTTCTTAATATTAAAAAAACATGCTCAGGGCATAAGCTGAAAGTTATCTGAAAGAAAGTGATTGTTCTGTGGAACCGTCCTTTGTAAGGCACGTACACACTGGCACCAAGCTGTCAGTAGCAGATCCTTTAAGTCCTGTAAGTAGCGAGGTGAGGCCTCTATGGATCGGATTTGTTTATAGCACATCCCACAGATATTAGATTTGGATTGAGATCTAGAGAATTTGGAGGCCAAGTCAACACTTTCAGGGCACCTTCTTCCATTGCTTCGTTGTCCAGTGCTGATGCTCACGTGCCCATTGTAGGTGCTTTTGCCAGTGGACACGGGTCGGCATGGACACCCAGACCAGTCTACGCAACAACCTGCGATGCTCCATGTGTTCCTCCGATTGGGGGGGCAACAAAGAGAACCTCAAAGAGAAAATTTCCTGTGTTTGGTGCCCCAAAAGTTTTCTAATGCAACTGTTGGCAACCTGTACACTGTCTGATTTATTAAAGGTGCACTCCAATGTAAAATGTAAGCCTTGAGCTGCAGATTGTAAGCTTACCTGCTTAGGCCTTCAGATTTTTTCATCCAGGCATGACTGTAGTGCAGAAGCCCACCCACTTGTTTTTGCTTGTAGTCTGTGAACTCTAGCCTGTGATGCAGGAGAAGGATTCCCAAACACACCCTCTGCAGGCTCCTTGATGTATCTCTGTATATAAAATGCATGATGGGCAAAAAAAAAAGGCAAGTCTCAGGAATTCAAAGGTTTTTCAGCTTTTTTTTCCCACTGGAAACAATGCTTCTCAACACCTGCATTTATTACAAACATTTTATATAGCACTGACAATGTACACAGAACTAAACACACTGTACATTCACACCAGCTTACAATCTAAGGTCCATATCTCTCACATACATACAGGGCCAATTTAGAGAGGAGCCATTTAGCCTTCCAGCATGCCTTTTGGAGTGTGGGAGGAATCTGAGTATCCGAAGGAAACCCACACAAACACAAGGAGAACATGCAAACTCCATGCATATAGTGTCCTGGGTGGGATGTGAACGCAAGACCCCAGGGCTGCAAGGAAGACATTTAAGCCACTGAGAGTCACATTTTCTTTCCCCCCGTTTGTTAGATTTAAAGAAGAATTCCTGGGAAATTTGTATTAACCCTTGCAGTGGGGCTATCTCCTGCACTGCTAGGGTTAAGTGGTCGTTTCGGCCTAGGGGGGAAAATAACAAAGTTATACTCACCTGATCCATGGAGCGATCTCAAGGTGCCCATACACTGTACAATTATCGTACGAGAATCGCGGGAAATCCCGCGATCATACGATTATTGCAAAGTGTATGGAAGGCGTGCGACCGTTTCTACTGTACGATCGCACGTCTTCCGTCGAACAAGCAGGCTGGAAAACCTGCTGAGAATCTGCGATGCTCGGTGGGTTAGTGACATGCTTGTTCGACAACTGCCGAACGGGCCGGTGTGCGCACGCGCACACTGCCCGTTCAGCATTGCAGTCATCGGAAGCCCGCCCCTCATTAGTACAATCTGCCTGTCCATGATGGGCAGATCATACGTTTTTTTTAAAATTACTTTACAACCCTCGCAAGACTTCTGTCTTGCGAGGGTTGTAAAGTAATTTTAAAAAAACGTTGTAAAGTGTATGGCCAGCTTAAGGTCTGTGAGTTATCACGCCCTATACACTGTGAATAGGAAGTGAGAATGCCGGGGGACATAACATCGCTGCAGAAGAGGAAAAGAGAGGCTGGAGGGAGCGCTGTGACAGCCAGCCGGCTTCAAGATCGGGTGAGTATAACTTTGTCACTTTTCTCCCTAGACCAAAACGAGCACTTAACCCTTGCAGTGCGGGTGTAACCCTACTGAAAGGGTTATTTAAAAAAAGTTCCCCTGAGTTCTTCTTTAAACCTAATGAGGGGAATTTCTCAAAACGGAAGCAGACAGAATCTAGAGCAGTTGCCCATGACAACCAATCAGACTCCACCTTTTCATTTTCAAACCTTAACTGAACAAACTGAAGAGAGAAGCTGATTGGTTGCCATAGGCAACTGCTCCAGCTTCTTCTGCTCCAGTTGTTGTGATAAATCCCCCCCCCCTTTGGCTTTTCAAGTTGATGCTTCAAGTTTGACTCTCTTGTGTTCTCCTGTGTGTGTTATTAGAGATGAGTGGGGAAATGGATTTCACCTTTTAGCATACTTTTGCTGAAATTTGCTCATCCATTGATTCCCAATACAGGATAGCCAGATGCAGAAGATGCAAAGCAGGATGAACCTGAGAGCCACCCAGTTTGCATTCAGTGTCACCTTAGATTAAATGCAAAATTATATTTATTTTTCAGAGCTGTACTTTTAGCTCAGGGTGGCATCCCACCAAGCTCACTGACATCACTGGTTGCCAGGAGCTGAGCCGGATGCTCTGGCTGGTTTCCCGCCTAGCTCCTGGCAATCAGCGAGCTGGGCAGCATGCCGTGCACCACAAACTGCTCCAAAGAAACAACTAGGTAAGAAATGCTTTTCAATAGCTATTTCAGGTGTGCTATGTGATGGGGAGCACATACAGTAACCAATGTGTAGAGGGACGTGTCACAAATATGGCTGCAAAATTGGAAGTACACTTTAAGCTCTGGTATCAGAGCTCAGACAAGGCAATGAACCCCGTGCACTGTCATAGAAGAGGTCATGTACTTCTCCACACTCGGAGGTTCCGCTTTGTTAGCGTGGGGTCTGTCAGTGTGGGAAGTGGCAAGGAATTGTGGCTGGGTAAGTATGATGTCGGGGATTGGGG
>NW_017306417.1:1422670-1493820 GCF_000935625.1 Nanorana parkeri
GCTTAATGCAGACACTGTGGGCAAATTAAAATGAAATCATTAAGCGCCTATATAATGCCTAGTGAATAGACTTTTGCACAACTGCTAATATAACGTTTTTCCTGCACACAGTAGACTACAGTCATTTAATTATTTCCTTTTTAACCATAACAGGATGTATTTGGTAACTTCTTGTCAACTGACTTTTCTTTTGTCCACGTACTGATCTTATTCTGCGCTGCTTTCACATAGGTCCAGCCTGCACGAGAGAACAATACTCATTTTTATTTATATAGGTGAGGAATGAAAAGATTTTAAGATCCTAAATGTGTCTCCTCCTAGCATGAGAAGGTTCTGTTCTTCATAAATCAGCGTCTTGCATACAAATGATCATTTAATGGTAAACAAAAAAGTGTTTTCAAACTGTCAAGATTGTGTTTTTATTGCAAAGTTTATTTTAATCCTTTATTCACTCTAGCTTTGATTATGTGCATGTTCATGCAATGCGTCAAAAGCATGTGTCGCCCTTGCGGTGCCATTATTTGTTAATGGCACCCCAAACATGGCAAGCAACGCACGGCCCAAGTTGTACGTCTTAACGGTGAAAAAACGTGTGCAGCCCACAGCTCAAACTAGGATTGCCCTTTTTTTTTAAGCAAAACCCGAACACTCCGGCAGTCACCGGTCTCCTCTCTGCCCCTCTGCTATGGCTGGTGGACTGTCCCTCAGTGTCCTCATGTACAGTGCAAGTCTATGGAACTGTATTAGATGTGATGATGTCAGCAGTCCTTAGAAGTCCGTAGCCCAGGGTAGAAGAGGCTGCAGGGACCGGTCTAGCAGAACGGAGGGAGCTTTAGAGAGTGGGGATCAGGTACTTCAAATGGCTTTTTTCCTGTCCCCTAGGTATAAACAAGCAGTCCTCGGGTAGTCCCACTGCAAGGATAGTTTTCTGATTTAGGCCTCATTCACACAACACGCAATAGCAACATTGTATATACGTGTACACGCGTATATGCGTGCACTATATGCAATCCCAGAATGCATTATTCTTAATAGAAATTTTAATGAACTGTACGCGTGTACGTGCGCATATGCGCGCAAACATGCGCATATGCACGTGAAATACGCTGCCCGGACGCATCTCGGTTCTATTCTCTTTTTGCGCATCTTTACGCTACGCAAATATGCAGCTATGGGTATGGAGCCATTTATTTGCATATGCTGCATACAGTTGGGCAAAAAAGTATTTAGTCAGCCACCAATTGTGCAAGTTCTCCCACTTAAAAAGATGAGAGAGGCCTGTAATTGGCATCATAGGTAGACCTCAACTATGAGAGACAAAATGAGAAAACAAATCCAGACAAATCACATTGGCTGATTTGGAACAAATTTAATTGCAAATTATGCCTCAATATTTGGCTTCCAATGACAACGTGCTTGTAAAAATACCAGTTGCCTGTTTGATTGTTGATCTAATGATTTTCAATACTTTAGAAATTCCTGGCCTGGAGCACATATACTGTAAAGGTGGTAATGACAGTGACATAGAAAATATGAAATCCATGGGATCTGCATGGCAGCCAGAAAAGTAGCATTTTCAGAAGAAGTTGGTTTATTTCTCTCAACACTCTGGGCTCAGGTTTCCTTTTAAATGTAGTTTTGGAGAATATTAAAAAAAATGGCTTTGGTGTCTGGTTAAAACCAAATCCTTACGCATTATACAAATTTGGTTACAACCTTTGGTAAATATTGCATTCTCCAGTGTGTTGACCTGTTCTTGGTACAGAGATAATCTACATTTCTATTCAGCAAACAATGGGAGAACAAAATCCTGACCGGCTTCAGCTAAATTTTAGTTTGGTAGTTGATTTTTTTTTTGCTTTGTGTGATTTTTGTTGTATTATTAAGTTATACTCGGCCAGAGTCTTTGTAGTAGTTTAATAATGGAATTGTTTTGGATACAATGAAGGTTTTTGATCTTTTCAGAACATGGCCACATACCCAAGGTTTGTTTCTACTTATTTATTTGTGTTTGCATGTATGTATTAGGGATGACCCCAGGCTTGGACTGAACCTGAGCTCCTCCAGACCTGCAACGGGCTCCTTTCAAAAGGAAGCTCCTTTTGTGCCACCCAATAAGCTGTGAGCAGGGAATTCTCTGCCTGCAGCTTGACGTCCACAAAGGAGCAAGATGCAGTGACCTCATTGTCCCTATTTGGTAAATGACATTCACTTTATATGGGTATGTGGCTGTATAAGGTAAATTATGTTAGCACAAGCACCCCACCCCTTTGTTTACATGCAGCTGTGAGGTGGGCAATGCCAGGCCCACAGCTGTTTGGGTGGAAGTGCCCATGGTGCATCCTTGTTCAGAGGAACGTTGGTTCCGACTGAGTTTGGTCCAAACCTGATCTCATCCTAGTATGGATAAGACTTTGGCTTGGTTGATGTTGTTCCATACTGGTCAAGCTAATCAGTTTGTCTGTCACTTAAACCCTCCATCCTAGAAAGGTAAGTTCACGCCAAGCTGGTCTGCTGCAGTCCGTTGCATTATGGGAGTTAATTTGTTTGAATGGGCTGCCTAATGCACCAAAACAGACCAAAGATATTGTATGCAGCATTTATTTCCCCCGCACAGTGCACTGCAATGTAAATGTGCTTGCAAGATATCATTGGGGTGCCACTCTGAATCGATGACAGCACATCCCACCAACGTCCATAATGCACATTATTGCACTGCAATGGTGTGAACAGACCCAAGCTCTGTCCCTACACCTTTTTTAATTTGGTGAGGTGATCAAACTTTCTATTCTATTGTTGTTGATGTGAAGATGGGATAAAAATGTCTCTTTAATTTTCAAAGACACTGCTGTAACTTTGTTCCATTTTTGACAACATAAACTGCATCAACACTGTTCATTTATTACCTAGTTTTGACTTTGACCACCAGAATTTAAATGATTGCAATGGAACCCGTGGCTGGTGCTTAGTTTCTGGTGCTTATTGGCAATTCGCAGTGGGTGAAAAGTGGTTGAAATTAACTGAAAATTACCACGTGTATGACGAGCTTTCTAGTAGATATTGGAAACCAATATACAGTATATTCAGATGTACATGCAGTTTATGTGGAAATATAATACACATATATGAAATATCTGACATTAAAATCCATTATCTATTAGAGAGAGCTGCTTGCCAATTAGAATAAAAGGCTTTATATACTTTTAGGTTATATTTGTCCTGTTACTCCACCCCATAGAAGTCATGGTTTCTTTTCTTTGCACGGACAATGGCCACATAGCCCAAAACTGTGGGAAGAAATACATTTATTACTTTTATTTTGTAATTTTTTTTGTTGTATCTGGTCTACGAACCAGTGCCCCTGAATGCACAGTTGGTCAACTGAATCTTTCCGTGTATGAAGTGCATCTTTTTGTTGGCTAGTGATACAAGTCTGTAGCTGTAGATCCCTCAATGTGACATTTCACTGAAGGATGGGCATATCACACCCCACTAAAGATGATCACCCTTACTTCTGATAACACATGAGCGGAACTTACATTAAATTGGTGTATAGAACACTATAGAACACGCATAACTCCCCAGGGTATTCTCATGTATCTAGCAACCCCAACCTTTAGGGAAAAATGCTGCCTAGTTTTTTGTTTTGTTTTGTTTCAGCCACAATTAATCTGCAGCATAGAAAGAGAATAAAGTGTGTTTAAAAAAAAATAAGGGGAAAAAAAAAATGATTATATATATATATATATATATAACGGAAGATTAAGTTAAAAACCCCTCCCCAAAAGTTTGTCAAAAACGCAGTATTGCAGTGTGCAAAAAATATGTCACTGTTGATCTGAGTTTCCTTTCTGATCAACTTCAATACTTGCATCTTTAAACGGCTGGATTCGGTATCTTCCATCGTAGTGCAATATAAATGGGTAAACTGTATTAGTCCAGTAGACCAAGATGTCAAAAAAGACAAAAACGCAGTATTGCAGTGTACTCTCAGCTAATTTTATAAATGGCTCCTAAATACTGGACCCTGTAACATACGCTGATTTGTCGTCGCAACTTGTCCGGAGTTAATATTCATCCAAGGGAAGCAGGTGCCCTCTTGAAAACACCAGAAACGTTCCAGGATCCATGGACTTCTCATATTTTCCTGCGGTGGTGACTCTTACATATTTTTACCGGTAATATACCCGGTCAGGTATTGGGGAGGCTGCGGCTGCGGTTCAGCGTGTCATCCAGTCGAATTGTCTCTCTCTCTAGTACCTGAGGTCGCGTATCGGAAGTCACTGCAGCCAGCGAGTGAGTAAGATCGTATCGGAGGTTCATCAGGTCATCTGTAGTGCGCGAACAGCGCTGAATGTAACGCGAGCGGTGAGTGCGCTCTTCATCAAGCTGAGATTTCAGTAGAGAGACCTGTGGGATGGAGACAACACATAAATGTGTTTTAAACAGAGGACACCAGTATAATAAATGTGCTTCCAGTACCAACATCTTAGCGCTGCTACACTTTGTCACAGGTCAGGTACCTTTCAGAGCTAGCACTTCATGCCCTGGATGGATGAAGTAAGTTTGCCACACAGCTGCGCCGGGAAGCAATATAGAAGTCTATAGGGCCCATTCACACAGCGGCGTCGGGAAGCAATATAGAAGTCTATATATATATATATATTCTTCTTCTTTTTTTTTTGACTAGTTATAGCAAGCAGTAGATATATGCAAAAACATAAATAAAAAAAGGTTAAACCTTACCTGTCTCTGCCGCCTGCTCCCGTCTGAAGATCTGAAAAATCTTCGGGCACCTGCAAAGGATCATGGGGCGGGCGCATGTGCAGTCCTGATTTGTCAACAGGTAATATGGGTGGGGGATTCAAATAAGATCTACATAACAGCGATATTCTGGTCTGTCACCATTATTGCTTTTAAAGGGCAACTCCACCCAAATCTGCTCCTGTAGTTTTGCATAGTTGATAGCTATTGTCACATACGTTCTTCTTTTGTCGTGGTGAGAAGTTTCCCCCAGAAATCTCCAGAATTCCCACTTCTGTCCAACTACTTTAATGGTAACAAGTTCAGATGATGGTGTTGTGATTCCCTGATGGGTGTTTATAATGCAAAATAAACTGATCAGCCCAGTTGTCAGAGAGTGATATCTTCTTTCTGTCTTTAGACAGTTGGTGGAGACACAATCTACTGCAGGAATATCTTACCACTGAAGACTATGAGACAATGAGATGTGTTCAGCAATACCCCCATTAGTGCTCATGTCAAACTGACACGCAAGCTTGAGCATTCGGGTCACAGCCATCTGCAGGTAAACACTCCCTGAAAAATGGCATCTGTCTGATGGAAAGGTATAATAAGCAGTTGGGAGCAGTCCTGTTTAAAGTGGACTTGTTACATGTTTAAGGTTGTGAATTTGCCCCATTGATGCCTGCCTTCATATCTCTCCAGATCAATAAAGGAACCCCTGAACTTGGGTATTAAGTATTCAAATATCCATCTTCCAGCTTCAAAGTTTTAGCTTTGCAAATTCGCACCTCTCTATAGTTTACAAAAGTCACAGCACATATTTAGCAGTCTGGGTTCGGGGACACCAGGAAACGAGGGCACCAGGGTACCAGAGGTTTGTACAGCCACCTTTTTTAGTAAGTAAACATAACTAGTTTACTTGAAGGAAACCTGTACTGAGAAAAATACAGGGGTGCCATTGTTGATCTTCTAGAACACCCTTTCTCAACCAGGGTACAGTGGCACGCTGGGTGTTGTCAAGGTTTGTCAGGGGTGCTATAAAAAAAAATCAGTTAAAGTTGAAAGAAATAAAAAAAACAGCCAGGGGATCACAGGCTGATCAGTTGTTATGGGCTGTGCAGAATAACAACCAAGCATTCTGTGCAGGGCAACTGCCAGTGTCTTGGCAACCATTACATCATCAGTTGCTAGGGCACAAATGCCACGCCCACACAGGGTGTTTGGTTGTTGTGGTGCACCGACCATACCAAACAATTACCCTGTGTTTGAGGAAGTACATATCTGCTGAGACGGGATGGAGCGCTGCAGCACGGAGTGGAGGAGCAATCAAGAAAGAAGTGTGAGCTGGCCAGTTTGTCTTAGCAAGCAGCCACTCACACAGCCTGCTTGGTTGGGGGGACTCTGATGTGAAAGATGAGGACACATTGTGAATGGGGGTATGCTGATGTAAAAGGGGGCTGATGTAAGCTGGAGGGGACTGATGTGAGAGACGGGAATGTTAAGGGGACTCCAGGTGTAAAGAAGGGGACTCTTATGTGAGAGGGGGGACTGTGATGTAAAGTGGAGCCCCATTTTACACTGAGGCGCCTTAAGGTTTTGCATACATTTAAAGGGTTTCATGAATTAAAAATGTTGAGCAACACTGTTCTACAATAGTTTGAGCTGCTTTTGAGTTGCTAAACTGGAACAACCATGTACATTAGAGTACAGTCATAACTCCTAATCTGAATAAATGTTTCAGTTGAGTAACTCATAAAGTATTAAAGCTGTTGGATCATCATGGTATCCGGGTAACTAGCATTGTCACAAGGCGACATTGGCAATGGCAGTCTCCATATTCTTTTAGCACTGGTTTAATTTACACTTGGGCTTCTTGCCTTTACAGCACTGAGGCTTTTTTGTCAAGCTGACACCTGTAATGCAGGGCTGTAAAATAATGAGCTTTATAGGGAGTACTTATGACTTTATGCAATCTGTCCAGGCTTTTGAGGTATCCACTATATTCTTTTGGAAATATGGCTGGACAGGAGTCAGTCTACACCACGTGTACAGTTTAACATGACAAACCTAAAACATTCTCAGTTAGAAATGGACATTGTGTCCAACACCCCCTTCCCAAAGTTTTGCAAAGTTGCTACCTCAACATGCTCTGGCTTATCCAAGCGTTGAAAGACAGAAAACAGTGAAGATCGCTTTTTTCATCAATCCTGATCCTATCGATGACGCCATTGCTTTTGAGTTCTCTAGTTTCTCAGGTACACACAGCACCCTTTTCTAGCCAAACTGGCTTTTCCAGTGTTTCTGTCACAGTCATTACTGGCAGTTCACCCAGGATGTTCAAGTCAATCCCACTGCTGCCGAATTTACATGAACTGCTAACAAATGGCATACACCTATGCACAATAACATGCTGTAATTCGAGCACAAGCAATCTGCTTTTACAGGGACAACATCTGTACAGACCTGAGCAAGTTACAGGCAGAAGACCGGAGGGCAGATTCAAATTCTATTTTTTTGGCTACCCTTGCAAAGTCTCTGTGGACCTTTTAAGTGTAAACTTCTGTTTGTATGTGCTTCTGGAACAGCTTTAGACAAAATACAGTGTGACAGATGTATGAATATGTTGGTTCTCTTACGCTCTGCATATTCACAGTACTGGCCCCATTTCTGATCGCCAGATGTATATAAAGGGTCGTAGGACATTAATATATGTCTCATTACATTTATATGAACTGTTGTGGTAAGGAGATTCTCCTTGGCAAACTAGAAATTTCAGAATATGTCTGTGAAGGTTTTCGTTTATCCAGGTCATTTATATAGCTAGTAGTAGATAGTCACACTCAACAGAACTTGTTTCACTGTAACATTTTGAGGCGTATCCATCCACTTCTTCCATTCCGAGTGTTGGAAAAATACCTCAGCTCAGACCCTTAATCCAATCACCATGAAAAGACAGATGTTGATTGTCCAAGTACAGGATGGGAGCTGCAAAAGGTAAAGCCCTGTCTAGTTGTACAATCCCATCCTTGGTGTCCAGAAGTCTGTATAGGTATTAAACCTTCGATTTACATGGCTAAAATGAGCATGCTCTAGATATGTGCGAGACAGATGGTGTTGAAGGCCCGTAATCCTGTTCAAAGATGGTTGTTCCAGTTTGACGTAGATGACCTCTTTCATGACTTTTGCAAAGCAATTGTCCTCTCTGTAGAAAATGTGCACCTCACTGTCCTTGAAAGAGTATTCCTTGCTGAACCTGTAAAATGTGTCCTCCTATGTTGGGCCATTCATTTGTTGAGGGGTTGTTTTGTCTCCTCAATGTACAGAAAATATTTCATACATTTCTGTTGGTCTACAATGTGAGACCTCACCATTTTGTCACCCTGCCTCCTTTTACTGTTGTGTAGTAGCTGGTGCGGATCTGTGTGCCACCACCATATATATTTGGGAAAGAGAAGGGACGTGTCAACCTGCTGTCCATAGGAATAACTGTTCATACACTTGGCTCAAATTTCAGCTATTTACTTGTGGCCACATTATTTCAGCTTCTTATCGCGTACTGTTTGATACACATATATGGGTTTGGCTAAAATAAATATAGAATTAGTATAACCGATTTACATTTCAGCTAGTGAATCATTAATGGCTTTCAACTTTCTAAAGCTTGTTTCATACAACGTTGCATTCACACCACGTTGGCTTTACTGCTGTTATTATTAAGTTACAAACGGATGAAATGGAGAAAGTTTTGATTGGCTGATTGGCTGATTGGCACAAACACGAGGAATGAAATGAAACAATTTCTAGATTTGCTATTTTTTTTTTTTTTTTAAGGCGAGTACTTATTTTTAACTAATTTTTGTCAAGTACATTATTTGTTCAAACTTTTTTTGTTAATACTAAAGTGTAATTTGTTCTGAAAAAGAATGTAGAGCAGAATTTGTGGAAAAAGTAACCCAGCCTCCATTCACATTTGTGCATTGTGGGTGTTTGGTAAAAAATAAAATAAAAAATAAAGTCTTGTGATTTGCATAAGGCCCAATGGTAACCTGTCTAAAACATGTGACGCCCAACATGCAGATTTGAACTGGGACTAATGTTAGTTCTATTATAATCCCAGTTATCAGTTTTGAACCCAGTTAAAAGCATTTTACAGTTCTCCAATATAATTCAGATTTCTGAATAAAATAATTTTTTTATTGCAATCTGTTTTTGGACAAAGCAAAGCAATGCAATATACTTTGTCCAAAAGTCTTTATTATTTGTGCTGGAGGCTGGTTACAGTTTGCTGGGCAACCTGGCACCATGAAGGTGAAGTCATACCTCCCAACTTTCTGAGATGGGAAAGAGGGACACTCTTTAGCACAAAGTGTGTAGGCAAAGGACATGCCCCCTGCCATGTTCTGACGTGGATCACGAAGAATTAATAAGCAAAAAATAATTGGCTTTATCAATGTGTTTCCATTATACTGACCTTTTTATAATAATGTGATAATAGAAAAATGTGTATGTTGCAGTCATGGCTGGTTCTCCCCAATACTTGGGTAGGTTTGGATCTGACGAGCATTTCAAGCTTGAACTTCCCTAGCTGGTAGTTCCTATTGTTTAGCTCTGCGATTGCAAACTTTATATCTGAACTACTTGCCATCTTTCAGTAGCATGGATGCGGCTTTTGTTGACTTGCATTGTTCTGTTTAGTGCCTGGGCCCATAACCTGTTGGTTATGTGTTTTTAGATGACAAGTATGACCTAGTATGCATTCTGTGTAATGCATACCTTCCAGCTATCCTTCATTTGGAACCAAATCCCTCTGTCCCTCTTTCCTTCTCAGTGTTATTACACACTAAAAACCCTAGCTCTAAATTATCTTGTTTGCTATTTTGAAAACCCGATAAAAGAAAAAGTATTGGTAGAAACAAAAACAATTCTGGGTTTAATCAATAATTTTTGGCATAAAAATTGGTAATAGTCTGCATAATTGGGGGGCATGGCAGGGGTGTATCCATTGCCTAAATGCATTGTGCTGGAAGGTGGCCCTCTTTCTCATCTCTAAAATTGGGAGGTATGGCAAGGTGATGTCATGATAACATGATTCAGAGTCATGACCCATTCAGATGCCATTGAAACATTATTTTTACTATGTGTCCAAAAGCCTAAAACACAGATGTGAGTTCCTTTTCTCTTTTAAATATGTATTAGAGAGGCTTTCATTGCTTGCAGTTTTTTAATCTCTCTAAATTCAGTTATTTTAAAGGGCAGAGCAGCCTACACTCCGCATTGCCCTGCGTAGAGCAGCTGTACTGAGAGAGATGCAGCTGTGCTAAATGACCACACCTGTTTATCCAGTGTATTCCTTCTGTACATAATGGGATGTAACAGTCACGCACTAACCTTTTCTATGAATTAATATGCTTCATGACTTTCACATGAATCACTGGAACATTTTTTTTAATACAAGCAAACATGTAGAATAAGGAGAAATGCCAATCTAATACGTTTATCTAATTTTAGCTACTTAATTACATGTTGACCTACTTATACCTATTTAAAGGAAATTTGAGAGAAGTATGTAGGCCTCCATTGCTGAGCTTCTTCTGAAACTTTTAGTTGCCTGACTATCTCTGGTTTCAGTGCTTTCTGAGGCACATAAGTATGAAGTCAGTGTTGTCAGAGTGAAGTTAAAGCTTCCTAACTGTTCCAGAAAGAGAGGCCAGCAATGGCAGTCTCAGCACAGTGGCCATTAAGTGAACACCTACAGGGTCATTTACAAAAGGGTGAAGAGTTTGGAGAAGGCAGGAGAAGTGAACAATCTAGGACAACATAGCTGAACTGGAAAATGAGCTGAATTGGATAATGTTTCTAAATCCGCTATTTTGGCCTAGATTGTACACTTCTCCTGCCTTCTCCAAACTCTTAACACTTTTGTGAATAACCCTGCTTGTATTTTTCTCTGTGAGTACTAGGCATTCTCTGAATGGATGGCAGGCAATGCTGTGATGTCACTGCTTTTGCAACTGTGCAAAACTAAAAGTAGTCTGGAGTTCAACTTTAAATAGTAATGATATTATTTTGACCTGACTTTATACATCCACTAGCAGCAGACTGTTATGGTGTGGGCCTTAGCCTAAGTGTTGGATTTCACATCTACATTTTGATTTGTTACTCTATATACTTAAGTCAATTGTAAAACTTTGTTTTATAGGTCTTGGAAGATGACGTTGCACCAAAAATAATGTCTACGCTGTAGACGACATTTTCTCCTCGTTGGTTGACGAGCATTAAAAAATAAACATGACAAACTTTAAAAGACTGGTTCTAGGCCAGCGATTTATGCACTGGAAGCTCGGTGCCATCACCCTAATTTTTATGGCATTTGTGTTCTTGATACAAAAAGAAGTAGTAGATCGAGAAATGGATGAGCTTGGAGCACATGACGGTTCCCATGTGAAGAAAAAAAAGATGTTGGACATGGTAATAGATGCTGTAAATAACATTAAAGATTCAATGCCAAAAATGCAGATCAAGGCACCTGAAAGACAGCCTGATGATGAAGGAAAAAAACGGTGTTTACCGGGATATTACACAGCGGCAGAACTTAAACCTTTCCTTGAGCGCCCACCTCAGGATCCGAATGCGCCAGGAGCTGCTGGAAAGCCATTTAAAATGGACAAACTCACCCCCAAGGAGGAGGAAGAAAGGGAACAAGGAGAAAAAAAACATTGTTTTAACGCCTTTGCTAGTGACAGAATTTCCTTACACCGAGACCTGGGACCAGACACAAGGCCTCCTGAGTATGTTTGGCATTTATTATCCTTTTACAAAGTCTTTGTTTTTAATGCTAGACGACACATTGGACTATAGATTATTGGACTATAGCCAATTTCTTTAATTTTTTTATAGAGTGGTTAAAACCTCTCCCATTGTTTCCCATTGGGGAGATTTCCCATTACTTTCTGTCCCATAAATACAAAAGGAAATGAGAGTAAATATCGCCAAAGTTATGAAAATACCCTGTTTAGACAGCTAAAACAGCAAAAAGCCCTTCCGTGTGCACCTTGCTGTAAAGCTGGTAACGAATTGATGAGTGTGTTTGCCATTTGTTTCGTTTTGCTTGACTGTTTGGACAGCTGTCGTCAGAAAATGTAGCACTATACATGAAGTACGTAGACAAAGGACACACCCCATCACACCTCCAGACTTGAGAATTCATGTGCAAAAAACAATTGGATTAACCAAACATTGCTTTTTTTTATTACTACTTTTTCCTTTTTTTTTACATTTTTAAAAATAAAAAAATTGAATTATTTAAGGATTAAATAAAAGGTTTAGTGCAGATAAACACTTTTGATAAATAACATACTTTACATCAGACCAAAAAGAACAACTGAAGAAGAGGGACAAAGGGATTAGGCTCCAAAAGAGGGACAGTCCTTCGAAATTGGGGCCAGTTGGGAGCTATGCCTAATGCAGATTGCAGTGTATAACTTTTAAAATGTCACTTAAAAAAAACAGGTGTGTATGTCATTAGACTGCAGACAGACTTTATTGTGTCCGTTTTTATTCCTAACTTTAGAATTACAGAAGAGAAATAATATGTGTTAGCAGGGCGTGGGCAACAGGTCACCCCAATTAGAAAAAGTAAAACAAAAAAAGATATGGCAAAAGAGTAGGGCAAACCAGAGAGACTTTGATGGGTAGTGCTGGAAATCCTTGGAACAATATATATAATGCACTGAAGTGAAACCATACCAGTTTCAAAAAGCTGCACCTTAAAATATATTCAGTTAGCCACGTGGAAGGTACTGCCTAAATTTTTACCTTCTTACTGCTACCCATGGCTATTATTGTACACCACTTCACTGCTATATTCCCAAAACATCCAGACCACTGACCACTAGCTTTTACAAAAGGATGGATGGTCTGCTTTGGAAAATGAAAGCTTTGGACAGGTGGACTCTTTCAATTCTTAATGTTGATGTATGGAATATAGCTTTATTTTTTGCTAAGGGTGTTTTTGTCACAATCAGTTAGAAACACAACAGAAATAGTTAACTAAAATTTGCAAGGAAACCCTAGAGGGCTGCAAGGGAATGTCATAACAGCCATCCCTGACTTTGACTACATTTTGGAAAAGATTGGCCACCTTGATAAGTTGTGTCTATTCATATTGCATTTGTTGTCAGTAACATCCACTAAAGGTAGTGCAACCTAAGTTAAGCTGTTGAACCAAGCTGTGTTTATTGTTGCCTTATTGTGTGTTTATTGTTGCCTTGGGATGGCACCAGGCTCGACCAGTACTACAAAAGACGCAATGTATTGCCTTGTTCTCTGAATGCAGAATCCTGTTACATATATATAACATTTCCTTCCTCTACTGAGGAGTAGAACCTGCCCAATCCAGAACAGGTCAGTAATGGATGGTGTCTGCTGGATTTATGAAAACACTAAAGTCATATATATTTCTGCAGTCTTTAGTTTAATAACTACCAGCTGAAATACCTCTGTCTCCTCTCCTGTTTGACTTACTATCACATTCTGGTTGATATTTTGTTTTTAGATTTGATATGTAAAAATTTAAAACAAAATAAGAAATGTGTGTAAAACAGCATTTTACTATGCTATTAATTATTCCTGTTACATACATTTTAGGTGTATTGAACAGAAGTTTAAGCGCTGCCCTCCGCTTCCCACGACAACCATCATAATTGTATTCCACAATGAGGCTTGGTCTACTCTTCTGCGTACGGTATACAGTGTTCTGTACACATCACCTGCCATTCTTCTCAAGGAGATCCTTATGGTGGATGATGCCAGTACAGATGGTAAGTTGATTGGGCTTTAAATACATATGTGTATTATTGTAATGTTTGAGATGGCAAAATTACGTACAAATACCTTTTTTTTTTTTTTTATTATTATTTTAAAGAAATGATACAGGTTTACCGTATGCTTGGCTTCATGTAGATGTGTAAATTGCTGGAAAGGTTTAGTGATAGAGAACCTGCTTTGAAGTTCAAAGAATAACTGTTTAATACAAGGATGAGCAAAGCAATTCATTTTACTCTAGAAGTTCACTATGGATCATCGCCTATCAGGCAAACCATTCCAAGAGCTGATAAATGGGTCAGTTTGAAAAGCTTATTTGTCTATGTGTCCACTGTTGAAAATCCACATTATGATGGGAGCCCATAGTACATTTGCAGCAAGTGCTAATTTCAGGTTATCAGGACAGGAGGTGATGGACAGTCTCTCCAGTGGGGACACCGCTAACGCCAAAAGATGTTTCACTAACATGGTGAAGGATTAGAACCTCTGTCAGGTTATTTCTGCCTCTCTCTTCCTATCCCCGCAACAATGGCTGCCTTCATTTCTTGTTCAACACTCAAAAGGATGGGAGGTGAGCTGAACTATTCCCAACGGGGTCATAGACTGCAATAAAAATATGACAAAAGTATTTCAATGCCCAGGTCTACCTAAAACTAAAACAAATTGTTAGTTGTGTTTTAAGCAATTCCCTTCTAAACATGCTGATAAAACATGAAGGTTCCTAGTTTGAAGGTGACCAGTAGAGAGTAATTGGTAATGCAGAGACCTCTGCCGGTCCATTGTGCATCCCTAAAAATAAGCAGCTGCATTGTGTGACTATTCATGTTTAGGATTTTACAGAGAAGTGTAAGAGGGACATTGTAGACTCCTTGAAAAATAATAGCAGTTGGATAAGGATTTTGCTTCTGTCTGATTTCTGTTCTCTTCAGTGAGTCTCGGCCTGTGCCATCTGGAGGTAGCCCAAAGACATCGTTGTCCATTCTGCCTGATTTGACATTTGTCATTTAATGGCTATGGGGACCTTTTACAGAGTACAATTTTTGACCTGGACGCTCGCTGTTTCTGAACCCAATCCTCCAGTGCCTTTGGTGGGTGGGCATCTGACAAATGGCAACCACTTTCATCCCTTAAATTTTAGCAGCAGAAACATGTCACTGATCAAGATGTTACTTCTAGAAAACCATGAGTTTTGCTTGTGATCAATGCTTTCATTTTAGAATGTTAATGATAAAGTCAGAGGTGGACAGTCTCAGGGACCCTGAATTTCTTACAGCGTCATTGGCATCACACATATTACAAAATGATGGTTTGGACACTTTCATTGTTTTAAATAATATCATGATTTTAAACTAAAATTGCCCTTTACCGAGTTCCCGAAAGTTTGTCTTTTAACATCTTTTCTGTTTTGTCTCTGTTAGAGTATTTGAAAGAAAAGCTGGATGACTATGTGAAACCGCTGCAAATTGTCAAAGTGGTCAGACAAAAGGAAAGAAAGGGGCTTATTTCAGCCAGACTGTTGGGCGCATCTGTAGCAACAGGGGACACTTTGACCTTTTTGGATGCACATTGTGAGTACAGAATGATTGTTTTGCTAAGTGATTTAAAAAAGTTCATCTTAATTTAAAATCAGTAAGTAAAAGTTTATTTCATAAAACCTTTGGGCCCGAGTCAGCTTTATGCTAATTTGCTGGTGAAAGTAGTGAGTTTGCGGTCATTGGCACAAAAAAGTAGCAAGGCCAGGGTGGACTCTAGTTAGCTAGCCTGTTCATATGTTTTTGTTTGAGAGAACAAACTATATCTCCAGGAGGAATCCCAACACAAACACATGAGGTGCATCTAAACTCTGCGTTTGACCCAAGACTCGGTACTAAAAAAGGGAGAGTGCTACCTATTTACTCACCAAGCTTTATGCATATATTTGATTAGGTGGTCCCATCATGACCTGCTGATTTGCAATCAATTACAATAAAGGGCTCTCTTGTCCACCACCAAGGATAGAGCAATCTGCCCATGGTTACATGATCTCATCAATACATACAGTGTTCAGTGGTGTCCATTTCTTATTCTTGGTATTGCTAAGGGCACTTTAGGCAAGGGGATGTCCTATCCGCATATTCCTGGGTTTTCTAATAGCCAAACTGGCTACTGCACCATTGAATTGTCACTGGTACCCTCCCTCATTTTTTTAAAAACTCTGTAGCCTAGAGATGCTACTTTCACACCATCTATCAACACCAGCCTGGCCAAGGTCCTCCTTATATGTGTATAAAAGATGATTCAACTGGTATGGTGACCAAGGGGCCAAAGGTTTAATACTGTGTGGCTGCATAGCCGTGATTAATTATCATTAAATAAGTGGGTTGTATTTCCGCTTCCTCAGGTCAGATTGCTGTGGAATGAACTAGTGAGCTGTTGTGCTTTTATTCCAGAACCTCCTGATTGCAGGATTAGGTTTAAAGTGTAATTTTAGCATCTTGAAAGATCTTAATCCAGCCCCTTTTCATCACAAGGTGCCTGCATGCATGTCATCAGTTTATTCCCAGGATGTGCCAAAAGCCCAAGACACTCCAAAACCCCCACATTTCTGACCAAAACTTTTATGGTGGCCCACCACTCCCACCTTCCACACCTCTCTCTTGTTCAGTTACTGTGATGGTTGGCCTTAGCGTCCAAAAGGGAGGTGGAAAGGAGTAGCAGCAGGCCAGAGAGTCACCATGTAATCGTTGGTTGAAATTTACCTAATATAGCATGCCACGTTTTTGGCGTTCCTGAGCCATTTAGGAGAATAATTTATGAGGTACCTCCCTTGAAGTTCTTGCTATACAGTCCTGGGACCAGATTAATATCTTTCAAGAAACCACTGGTCCGTTTCAAGATGGGAGGTGTCAAAGCCAAGGGGTTCTGTAATGCTTCATCTATTGATCCATATTGCATATAGTTATCCCCCCTCCCCAGGATTGCTGCCATTTCTTAAACTGAGATGCTCGTTATCTTTCTCTCTATTCTCTCGAAGTGCAGTAATAGTTGTGTCTTGTATTTAGGAATACTAAACTTTTTTTCTTTTTTTTTTTGTTACTGTAAAAATCCAGCTGGTTTTATATTTTACTGCAGGGGGCTTGTAATTAAAGGCTCAGCACATCCATTATAGGCTTTTAACATCACATTTTGTGAACAAACCACTAATTATAGCTAGAAAACAATCCCAGTGACTGCAAATGGTTCAAGTTGAGGCTGTGAAGCTCCTGGCTCTGTTCAGCATGACAAAAGAATTAAATCATAGTTTTATACACGTTCTTCTCCTTGTTCCAGGTGAGTGTTACCATGGCTGGCTGGAACCCTTACTTTCAAGAATTGCAAACAACCACACTGCAGTGGTGAGCCCAGATATTGTCACCATTGATCTCAGCACGTTTGAGTTTGGCCACCCTTCCCCATATGGAAATAACCGCAATCGGGGGAACTTTGACTGGGGTTTGGCGTTTGGATGGGAATCTCTGCCCAGTTCTGAAAACAAGAAAAGGAAAGATGAAACCTATCCAATAAAGTAAGAAATCATGATAATGATCCTGGTATGGTGTAACAAAGCATGTGTGTCAGCAACTGAAATTTAGAGGTATTCATGATCTAAGAACTGTGGACTATATGTGAGAGTTCTATAAATAAATGTTCTCACACAAGATTCACACTGGTTTAACCCAACTTTTTCTAATTTGATTTCATTGTAAAAATGTGTGAATCCTGAGTATAAGCTGTGCAAATCTTGTGTGAAGCATTTACCTGAATAATCAGTCCCTCTGATCACGACCTATGGCAACATCTACCCTAAGATGCAATCCATCTGATTACAGCAGATTTGAGATAATGATGAAGAAAAGAGTAGATCCCCATGCTGGTAACACAGGAAAGGTTGGTCTTTAGGGCAAAGGATCCAGGTTCAGGAGAGTAAGTGTGGAAGCAGTTTAGGTTGCTGGCTACTCTGTTTCGAACAAATGACATCTGCTAGCATGAAAATTCCAAACCTTAAAGTTGCTCATGCAAGCAGATGTTTGCGCAAAACTGTAGTAGTTTACAGAAGGAAGATCACATTGTTTTGCGTTTTTGGTTTAAATCACAAAATCGGTGACAAGGTCACAGCATTTTTTTGCTGAAAATGTTCTTAGCTGAAAAATGAAAATTAATGCAGCCACCACATGTAAGGACTGTTAATCTGCAGAATATATATTACATTTGTGTTCTTGAGTTTATTTATCCTTTAATAAGTCCAGTCTTCAATGTACATGCAGCTTTTAAATCCCAGATGAAGGGGGTTGCTCTTGAAATGCATTGGTTGTTTTAATCCATGTCATTCCATATCAAAGATTATAATCTTGGACTCATTGAGGTGGCGCTTTTACTAACTGCATCATAAAAAAACCTGATGGAGGTTCTGAAACTTAACTACTCTTCTTGGATATGTATTTTAATTGCCCTCTGTGTCTCTGTTGGGAATATTTCCTCTCACCTATGTCCTGATTGACCCATAAAACAGACCGGAAGTGAGGAGAAATCTTCTAAATGAGGAAATGCGCAGCAATACAAACCCATTTTCTAATGAATACGGAAGGTTTTAAACCTGTTTTTTTTGCTGCTAGACCAGTGACCAGAGGGAGCAGTAATTGTTTCTATTAAAGTTCCAGGACAATAATTATCTGTCCAGATTAATTGAGCATAATAAATGTAAGCCCTGATGAAGAGGGATTTTCATGTTGGCTGTCATCCATTTATATATCTTTACTGTGACAAATAATTGAACTTATATTCTCTGCTTGGTGTGCTCTTGCTGTCACTTCACACACGATTTTATTGCCGTGTTGTCCCTGTGTGGAAAATTTCTCCTGACTTCCTGCTACAGTTGATAGTGTCAGAATAGACCTTTCCCTTTTCTATGGGGACACTCATGGCAATAGCAAGTGTATATATGTATGTATGTATGTATGTATGTGTGTGTGTGTGTGTGTGTATGTATGTATGTATGTATGTATGTATATATATTAGGGATGTCCCGATGCCACTTTTTCAGGCCCAAGTACATCCCCTCATGTACTTGCCGATACCAATTACAGATACTTTTTCTTAAAGGGACAGGTGACTTTAAATGATCCATAGTACAACTACATGTTATGTACTATGCTTTTATACAGGACACCAACATTTGCTGGGGGCCTTTTCTCAATCTCCAAGGAATATTTTGAGCATATCGGAAGTTATGATGAAGAAATGGAAATCTGGGGAGGCGAGAACATAGAAATGTCTTTTAGAGTAAGTATAATGTTTTAGTAGTGTGGTTTCTGGTGGGCTGGAGGAAACTGGTTCTTTGTGTTAAGTCTGATCATTGCTTTGTGCCCAGCTGTGTTTACTACACTGTGTTACTGCTGTCACGTTGCTGCGCTAAACAAGAAGCTGGCGTAATTCTGTCTGCTTATTTATTTATTTTACTGACATTTTCATATGCATAATAGATGAACAAAAACCAATAAAAATGGGTATGTACAGAATATTACATTTATAGTATTCGCTTAATGGAAGTATATGAAATTAGTGTGCACCGGACCCAATTCAGAAAATTGAAAAAAGACAATTTACATGTAGATAATTAGTACAACGACCAAGTAGCTGGCATTCTTGCCATGCAACACTGCGATCCGGGGATTAAATCCCAGCATGTGCAGTATTTATGCAGAATTTATGTTCTCCCTATATTTTTGTTGTGTTCACCTGGCTGCTCAGGTTTCTTTCTACAGTCCAAAAATATACCAGTAGAGCAGGGGGTAGGCAACCTTGGCATTCCAGTTGTTGTAAAACTACAAAACCCAGAGCCTCTGCCTTTGGGAGTCATGCCTGTCAGTCTTGCAAAGCCTAATGGGACTTGTAGCTCCACAACTGTTGGAAGGTTGCCTACCCCTGCCAAATTGCAATCAACCCAAACTCTCCCTTATATGTGCACATCTCCTTGACTGTCAGAAGGTGGTTATATTCACTTTGTATGGTGATATGTATGTTTTAAAAATGCATTTAGCTACACGTGACATTTTTGATTGTCCAGCTGAAATCACATGATTGGGCGCCTGCCTTGGAACAAACTGCTTTTTATTTAGTAACGTTCCAGGCAACTTTTAGTCGTGCAATTTATGTAAGCAATCTCGGTAGCACAATTCATATCTTTCTCAGCACCAGAGGTGGTAGCAATTGTTTTTTCCCTGTTACGGTTTTAATAGAGAACTGTGGCTTAGTCACATTTAGCTACCTTTTTTTTGTGTGATGTTGATAAAAGTTGCCTGTGGATTTCTAGCGATAGAGTTTTTAAGGCTTTTTACAAGGACTTTTGTGTATAACAACCCTTTCAATCACGGTTTAGAGTAGTGATATGTGAAGAATGTTTTAGATCAGTGTGTGGTCAGGCTAGAGACATCTGAATGTGCTGATTACAAGACTTAATACAGCTGTGTCAAGACATGTCGATGTCGAATAAGTAATAAAATCCACCAGAAGACAGAAAACTATTATCAGCATGGTTGTGAGCGTGCCTTGTTATTTGCATGTTTAAAATAGTGGATACAACCTAAAAGACACAGCATCACTATACTGATATTTCTATAGAATTGCAGGGCCCTATAGGAATAGGATGCAGTGGTTTGAAAAGTGTTGACTTGTGGCTTAGCAAAGCCCTCATCCCACCCCTAAAAACTATAGAAAGTAATTCAAAGATATTTTTTACAAATGTAATTTAGTCATACTAACGTAGGAAATGTTCTTCTTGGTAACTGGTTAGCTTCGTCTTGAATGGTTCATGGTGTAGACTAGGGGTAGGCAAACTCTGACCCTCTATCAGTGGCAACACTACAAAACTAATTGTGTGTGTGTGTGTGTGTGTGTGTGTGTGTGGGGGGGGGTCAAATATGTCTGCAAAGCTACACTTTAAAATAGGGTTAGCCAAACTCCGACCTTCCAGCTGTGATGAAACTAAAAATTACAGCATGCCACTGGGAGTGATATAGACCCTAGTCCAAAAGAGTGTGTGTGTGTGTGTGTGTGTGTGAAATCTTGTAGACTGAATTAGTTAACCCCTGGCTTCTTGTATAAATAGTGAGATGTGTGCCATCATTTTATTTTCTTGTCTCAATCCACATGGGAGTTTTAGGTGTGTCTACCCACCTTTTGCTTGTTCAAATTTAAATAAATGAAATGCCGGACAGGGAGAGTGAAAATCCATCATAGTGGACAAAGCAGGTGTTCAGTTCCAGGAGCTCAGAGACCATAGACCTCTACGGTTGAGTCCCCAAAAGATTGTTAGGTTGGGTTTCTTTCCAACATCTCTGAAAAACTGAAATCTTAGTTTTGGTTGGGCCGAATCTTCAAAATGACTTGTATGTACAACATACCTGACTAAAAAAAAAAAAAACGTAATATACAGCTCGTACCCTGAAAAGCCACTGCTTCACTGCTCTCCTGGCCAATGCAAATGCTCACATACTTTCATGTGTGTGAATACTTGCTCCCCCTGCTACTCACTATGGTTTCTCCCACTGGCTTGTAAGCTACTACAAGATGTAAGTACTAGCAGGAGCAACCATGGTGACAGGTTATAGACAGATTAGACCTATTAGACGGGTATTTGACCCACCCAATGGGTCAAATGCTAGCAGGGGATGTTGAGTAGAGAAGTATCAGCTTTAGACTTAAGAAATGGGCTGCTGGAAAGGTCAGTAGTATGGAGTCATCTTTTAGCAGGTATGTTGTTCATGCAAGTGACCCTTTGCTGCCAGAGTCCTTTTAAATTACATTAATATGTAATTTAAACATCAATTTACATTACCATCTATCTCATGATTGCTATCATTTTGGATACATTTTAATACATATATACTTAAGTATTATTCAGTTTTTTTTGTTAAAATGCAAACTTATATTTGATTTACTGGATATGTAACCTCCTGACTCAGAAGTTACAACAAATCTCTGTTATGACCTAGGTGTGGCAGTGTGGTGGACAGCTGGAGATCTTGCCCTGTGCAGTTGTGGGCCATGTATTCCGTAGCAAAAGTCCTCATACCTTTCCAAAAGGAACACAGGTCATCATCCGAAACCAGGTCCGTCTGGCTGAAGTCTGGATGGATGAATACAAAGAAATATTTTACAGGAGAAATCATGAGGCAGCCATAATGGTCGAGCAGGTATGTCTTATTTCCTGAGGATTTATCACAATATCTGCACACATGCACACAAAATGTATAACTAGCGTTCAAAAAACAGCTTAGATCATTAGATCATTAGATCATTGGCATTGGGTATCAGGAGATCTGCTCTAAATCTTGACAGCTGTTTAACCATTTCTCAGATCTTTATGGACCAGATCAGTTTTTATATTTTAGCTATGGACCTATCAATGAAAACTTTACAAGATGTAAAATGTTATTATTTATATATAAATATATACTGTTCAAAGGTTTTAGGCAGGTGTGAAAAAATGCTTTAACTTAAGAATGCTTTCAAAGTGTTAATAGTTTATTTTTATCAATAAACAAAATGAAAATTAAATGAACAGAAGAGAAATTCAAATCAATATTTGGTGTGATCACCCTTTGCCTTCAAAACGGCATCAATTCTTCCAGAGAGAGAGAGAGAGACTAAATATAAGGGCTGAATCTTGAACTTGTTTCTTTGTATCCTTGGGTCGTGCACTCCATCAACACGTTTTTTTAAAGTGGAGTGGCAAGACACTGGGGAGGTAGAGAGATATAGGATGAGATGTTTCCTTCCTAAGTAGATTTAGTATTAGCATGTATTCGCTTCAGTGCCATCAACTTTGGAACGGTTCGAATGTTCTGAGTTTCGGTTGACCTGCTGTGCAAGATTTTTAATGGATCTTTGTTTAAAGTATAAATATTAGTAAAATGTTTTGAAGCATATCTGCTGGCTAAAGAGTTGATTTTGCTATGTTACAACAATACTGCTATTCATCATTATTTACCTTTTATAAGACGTCATTGTACTTTCCTGTTTTGGCAGAAATCGTATGGTAATATTTCCAAGAGAGTCCGCTTGCGGCAAAATCTTCAGTGTAAAAATTTTACCTGGTACCTGAAAAATGTCTATCCAGAAATGTATATCCCAGACCTGAACCCACTCATCCATGGAGATGTAAGTATTAACATACATAGTTCAGATCAAGCTGCGTTGTCAGAAGAGTCAAATACATTCAGAGCAATAGTAAACATTTAAAACTTTTGCAAACTCCCTGGAAGAGTTTATTCTTTCTTTTTACTAGTAATATATCTCATTACTGTTAGGTCATTATTATTTTCATTATTATTTATTTTTGCTCTATGCGTCCCATTGGGGAGATTTCCCCTCGCATCCTATACCAGAAACACAACAGAAAGTGAGAAGAAATCCATCCAAAGTGAAGGGAAATGTTACCCTCAGATACCCAGATGGCAGTCATGATATTTTGAATTTCCCATTACTTCCTGTCCCAGAGATAACCATGACATATAGAAAGAATGAATCTACTTAGTGGGGACACACAGCAATAATGGCTAGTGATGAGGTTAGGGGTCCCTGGCATTTGCAAAGTCTGTGAATAATGAACATTTGGCTGTTGACTTTGCATGTTCACCATCAGAACTAGTGAACAACCTATTAAGCAGTGCATAGCTTTTGCTACTGGTTAGCTGAGTCACAAATGGCAATAAGTTGTAGGAATGGATGTTCCTACCTCCCTCAATAAAATGGTGGGCTCACTACAGTGGTTCCCATGCCTTTTTTCTTTTCTCACAACAACAGCTTACTTTTTAGCCTTAAAATGGCCAGAACTAAATAACAAGATTTACCCCCTCATAAACTTCAGTGGGGTTCGGTGAAAAGTTCGCTAATATCATCTAAGATTCATAAAACTGTTTACTAACCCAGCCCTGGCAGATCTGCTCATCACTAAAAAAAAAATCTTAAAGGGGTTTTAACATTTTCCTCACTATATCAAATATTAAACAAATGTTGTCTGTAAAGACACTCTAAAGCTCTAAAACTTTATCAAAGTTTTCACTTAAGATTCACTCAATTATCACTGTTTCACTGAAATTTCAACCATTTTCATCAAGACTTCGAAAATAGGTTAATCTGGGTAAAGGTGTGTGAATCTTGGTTGTCTGTACTTTCTTGTCATTGACCTACAATAAGCATGCATCATGCAAAGTCATAGCGTCGATCTGCATCCTTTTTTGGGATCATTGGCTCTCAATTTTTGCTGTCAGGGTGTTAACAGCCAGAAGAATAAATGCGAAGCTGGCGAGCAATTCAGTTTTGTGTGGACTGGCCATTTAATGCGTTGATTTAGGCATGCCTAAGTGCATGTAGTTGTTTTGTAATGTTGATTAGACACTAGTAAGCTAATTTTCAGGGATATTTAGATTAGGTTAGCCTTTTCATTGCTTATCCGATGAGAAATTGCTGTTAAAGTGTAGCACACTCGCTAGAAGTGTGCTTCAGCACCCAGAATCAATCGCAAGTTAGCTTTTAAAAGTTATCTGTAGGTAGGGACATAAAAGTTACTTGTCATTGACTGGCACTGGCCATTGAACAGCACTGATCTGTATTATGTTCATGGTAGACACCAGAAATGTGCAGAATCTGTGAATGTCCTAGTAAAGGAAGTGTTTATTGGTTGGAACTTTACCAGTGTTTTTCCAACTGACAATTGCTTGCAGACAGCACATTTTCTACATTTATACCTGAAGCTCAACTCCAGGAACATATGATTGTTTTTTTTTTTTTTACTGAAATACATGCACAACTGCAATAACATGTATTTTTTGAATTATTATCTATCTGGAGCATAATAAATTACAATGGCAAGAACATCCCAAAAATCCAGAAGACGAGGGAGCAATCTAACATGGTTTTGTTGCATTTTCAGATTCAAAATATTGGAAACCAGAGATGTTTGGATGTTGGAGGAGAGAATAGTAATGGAGAGAAACCTCCAATCTTCTACAGTTGTCATGGACTTGGAGGAAACCAGGTAGGAGATTTTTTTTTTCTCTCAGAATAACCCCTATGTAATTTCAGCAAATCGAGTGAATCCTTTGAAACTTGACATCTTTTTCTCTCACGCTGAAAGAAGAACTAATCTTGTTGCATATTAAAACCAGATGGATTTCCCCATACGTTCTTCTAGTTCATAGGAGAGTGAAATCCTGGAGTTCCCGGAGGAATTTTAGACAATAGAGCACTTCCAGCTTTGTTTCAGGAAGACATGACTATGTCCCTGTACACAAATCCAAGTCCATAAAGACATGGTTTAATTAGTTTGGTTTGGAGGATGTCAAGTGACCTAAACAGAGCGCTGACCTTAACCCTAGTGAACACCTTTACGATGAATTGGAAAGTCAATTGCAAGCCAGGTCTTATCATCCAATCAATAGTATCTGACCTCAAAAATGCTCCTTTGCCTCACAGGGCAAATCTCCCCCAGACATGTTCCCAAGATTTTCTAGAAAGCCTTCGCAGAAGAGTGGAGGCCATGGTTTCAGGATCTGATGTCTAATAGGCTCATTTAGGTGTTGATTATCAGGTGTCCAGAAGGGTTTGGCAATATGATGTATAAGATAGCTGCGTATCTTACCTAAGCAACTTTAAAAATGGCAACTTAGAAATGGCAGTTTTAGGATCCCCAAACCTCTTACTTTTCACAGACATTAGTTATTTCATATGGATGGATGATGATGTGTCCTGTTGTGTTTTTACTTGCAGTATTTTGAATATACGTCAAGCCATGAAATTCGACATAATATCCAGAAAGAGCTGTGTTTACGAGCTAGTAAAGGACTTGTAATGCTCAAAAAGTGTGGCTACAAAGGCAAAGGTACCATAGTGCTGCAGGAGGAAAAATGGGAGCTTCGACAGGTGTGTTTTGATCATTTATATATGCAATATGTTTAATTGTTTGCAAAGACTTCAAGACTAATGTGAAATCAGGGTCCTGGCTGACCATAAAGGGGATCACTTCTTGAATTTTTGAGTTTATGAAACTGAGAACCCATTTGATAAAGCTATAGGAAATTCCACATTTGATCAATCCCTAACAACAGTCTTTGAAGTGTGTTCAATAAAACAATGTGAATCACAACCTTGTAGTGCTTAAAACTATATACATATATTTATGTAAAGGCAGGGAATGCTAAAATATATACATGTAGTTATGTAAATCCATAGCATGATTAAATATGTACACTTGGAAACCACATTTCTACATCTGCAAGAATGTCAGTAGTACGATTATAAGGTCATGGATTCATTTACACCCATTCACAAATTCTAGCACTTCAAATACAGCAGAAGGTAAAGCAATACCTCCTGTGGGGGGCTTATACCAACTGGTTTTTTTTTTTCCAGGGGGAAAAAATTGACACCGGGTGCGTTTTTCCATAATCCTTGAAATTGTAAATATTCCCAAGCATACTTTTCATAATTACAGCCTATGTCCTCATTAGGCAGATCTCCTTAATGGGGACACAGGCACAGCTGGGGACAGAGCTTCTGAGCATTCACAACAATTTTTTTTTCTTTTTTGCTTCAGACAGAGAGGGGAATAGAGAGGATCAAATCCTACCCTTTCTATTTTTATCTATTTAGAAGAGAAATTTGATGGAGTCACGGGCAACAGTAAGGATTTGACAGAGAGAATCTAATTCTTTCTCACTGTATCCAATATAAAAATAGTTGGCGGCCAGAGCTGGGTCTAAATAATTCAGGTGGTAGGTAGTGATGGGTGACTCTGTCCAAGTTCTATATGCCAAGGGTTTGGCAAATTTTTGTTTGAAATTCCACAAACCGGAATATATTGGCAAAACTCATGGGGTCGGGAGAGAGGGGGAGGGGGTGGAATCTTGTTACATTTTGGCCATGTTTAGGGCTAATAGGAAAGTACTGTAAAAAAAAAAAAATCCATGGTAAATTGGGCACTGACTTAAAGAACATGTGCCAATCCCCCAAAAAAATAAAAAATAAAATACTGTACAGTAGAGAGACAATATTTTCAAGTGAGTTTGCGAACATCATTGAAAATACACATATCATTTAAATACAATTAAATGCTTAGGAGAGACCTTTAAAACTGTATATGGTGTTACAGAACAGTACAATTTTTACAGAGAGTCTCAGTGAAGGTGAATACTGGCAGCGCATATTTGTAAGATATAAAAACACAATTTCACAGTCAAATAGCTTTGTTCACATAAAGTGGCAGCACCCAATCTGATTTCATTTCAGTTTGAAAAAAAAGGCTTTTCTTCAGGTAGCTTTATCAGTGACACATGCTTTATCATCAATCGGAAATAGGACTGCTTTGACTGGCAGGTAGAAATTGTCCTTGTTGTCACTGATGCAATACTGTCCTGCTAGTGGCCAATTGCTATTAACTTTCATGAAGAATTAAGAGACTGCAGAGGAAACATCAGTGCAACATTGGCCAGCTGCAGGGCAATTTTAATAAGGCTAGGTACAAATTTACTAGAGAGAGAGAGAGACCACAGGTTGGGTTTTTACTACTTGAATTAAGCTGCAGTTGATATAGCAGTGTAAAACTGGCCAGCAGCAGAACAGTTTTAATCAGGGCTAATAGGCCTAACTGGTAAATACCTACCTTCTAGTTTATCTATGGCAATAGGTGGTGAGGTGAATGCAAGTGATATAATATGAGGTGGTTTAGGTGCACACTGTTCATGCACTTAGTGTTTTTTTTTTACCATTTATGCAAAGCAGGGGCATGCTCTGCACGAAAGGCATCTTAAAGCACAGATGACCAGTAACAAGTGAATGTTCCACTTTAAGCACCCCACACTTTAAAAAAAGGCCTTAACATATAAAAACCCTGAAACACCACCCCTGAAACAAAAGCCCACCTTGTTTTAAGGAAAGCAAAACAAAAAAGCAGCTTAACCTAAAATAAAGGCCGTATCAACATCAAATAAGAAGTCATATACCCCCCAAATAAATAACTCTAAAATAGCACCCCTTGGAACAGAATCCGTTTTATTAAAAGGGGAGGCTTGCAGCAAAAATAGGAAAGTTTGCTATGGATGGGACAGCAGCTGAAAGTGACAAATTAAGTTCAATTTTAGGGTTAATTCCCTTTTTTTCTGATCTTAGACTTTAGATTTTTTTATATAAAATATTTAGGTCAGCTCCAAGACCATTTTGCAAACTAAAATACCTAATTTTCTATTTTTTTTTCTAGGAGCAACAGTTGTTCAATGCTGCATACAACATGTGCCTTACAGGCAACGGGCCGAACCCAAACCTTGCACCCTGTAATCCTGAAGACGCTTTGCAGAAATGGGTGTTCCGTCAAAACACATAAGAAGATGACGGAGGACTGTTTATACTTAACACTGTGATGAGAGTACACTGTAACATTTTATGCAAATGCAGCTGATTTTGATTACGGTGTATACTTTAAAAAAAAAACTGAACGCCTTGTTACGAGAAAAGAACACTCCGGACCTTGTGTCAACTACAAATGCCAAAGACTGTTTTTAATCTGTTTGTTTTCTTGTGTGTTTACATGTTGGTTATTAGGTCAGGGATTGCAGGGGGGTGTTGATGGTTTACAATGACTTTAAAGATTACCGGTTTTATTACCTGTTTTATTATCTGCACAATTACCTGTTTTATTATCTGCACTTATGTAACAAAAAAGTTGTTGTCTTTACTACAATGGTACTATTTTTAAATTAAACCTTTCCTTAGTGAACCTATGGGGCTTCCATGGCTTACCTTCTTTTGAAAATGAAAGTTGTCTGGCTATCATTCTAAATATCTGGCATCCATACTTTGGGTCACTGAGCTGAAATACGTATGCAGATCAGAAACTCAGCATTAAAGGGCAAACCTTTTTGCCATATCTATGGCAAACCTTTTTGCCATAGATACAGGAAATCTTTTTTCCTTTTTTTCCCCCTGCTGATATTGGATCCAAATGGTTTTTACTCTGATACCTAAGGAACTTTAAGACTGAAACACAGCGGTGTTTTCTGGGTTTGTATGAATTTGAATACAAATGTATATTTTTACATTTTTGAAGGATCTCTTTTAATGGTCATATTGGCCAAAAATTGTGTATTATTTTGTTCTCCCATAAAGGAATAGAATGTTAAAATGTTTAGAATTTCTGTTCTTGTGAAGGGTACTTTAGTGTGGACTAAAGCCAAAGCAGATCTTTTAGATTTCTATTTTTTCTTTTTTTCCCCTTCTTATGACATTGTTGTGTTTTGTCCAATATATTTTACCTGTGAGTAATTTTTGTATGTTCAATGCATTTCTATCTTGGAAACAAAGGACAAAACAGAGTGCCTCCATAGTGTAAAAACTTAATTTATTTGTACAACACACAACTAGAATTGTACTTACAAAAAAAGTCGGTAGTTAAAATCATGTAAAGGTCGATGGAACTCGAAATCTCTAGCAGCGGGAGTCTGAAAGGATGTATCACATCAGCGTCCTCTGCCCCTGTGAGTTCAAAAGGTCTACGCGTTTCAGGGGCACGCCCCCTTCATCCGAACCTGAGGTTGTGTGTTGTACTAATAAATTATGTTTTTACACTATGGAGGCGCTCTGTTTTGTCCTTTTGTTTCCCAGATCGGTGGTCTATGTGACCTGTGGGAGCTTTTGTGTTTCAACATTCGTTACAGCTGGCCTGCTTTGCAGCCGGAGGCGCCGGTGTTGGTTTTTTGTTGCATCTCTATCTTGTTTATACGTTTCTTGACTAACTAACAGGGGTCCAGTATTTTTTAGCATTCTAAAAAAGGGAAAGAAGTTCAGGGGTGGGGGAAAGGTGGCACTGTCATTGCTTTCCAATCAGCTTCTTGGCTTTATTTGCTAACTTACACTTTGAAAATGAAAGTTGGAAACTGGCTGCTTGTAGCAATATGCCAACTTTCCCTTCTCTCTTTCCAAAGGGTGATTTATGTGCTGCAATGTATATATTGGTGATATGTATACTACAGTGTTTATTTAAATATACTTAATAACATTCCAGCAGTGATGATGCAGTTTGACTGTGGTGGGTGTTTTTTTTGTTTTTCCTGTAAGTTCTTTATTTTTTCATATGTTCATTGTTGAGTCATTACAATAATGCAATAACAAATGAAAGTTCTAATCAAAAATAATCTGCCTTCTATGTGATTTTTTTTTTTAATGTGTATTTTTAAGTGACGCAAGAAAAAAAATATTTCCACTAACTGTTTGTATTTGTGTCCACATGGTACCTTTCATTAGAATTTATTTCTGTGAATAAACATTTTTAACTGTCCCTGTGTCTCTAAAGCTGGTCATACACTGTAATATTTTCTTCGTTCAACCTGTGGCACAACAAAGCAAATATTACAGGTTCCTCCATCAATGCGTACGAGCGTTGACCGAGGAATCTCCTGCTGTCTTCATTGTATTCTGACTGTGGCCATCAGCAACTGTCAGAATACTGGAATAGAGCTCGAAGCTCATTGGCTCTGTTCATTTGAAGATTTTCTGACCAGCTCCTTCAATCAGCTGATCGAGGGATGCCGACTGAAAGACTACCGACTGTGGTACCCACTGTGCAAATTTCGGCCAGTTCACCAAGAACCGGGCAAAATTTGCACAGTGTATGGCCACCTTAACTACCAGGTCATGTCCAGGAATTGGAGTTTTGGTTCCTATGACTCACACTAACCCTGTAACTCTAACTCCAAGCCAGGCTGTGACTTTCCCTATAACCTTAAAGTGTATTTCTACTTTTGCAGTCTAATTTGAAAAACACTCTGTCATGTACCTTAGTATGCACCCGAAGTGATAAGGATGGCCTCTTCTTGCTGCTCTCATCCCAGCACCCCTGATACTGGAACAGCAGGTGTAGGGACAGAGAGGGACACGAGTGCCAGCAGATGCAGGAGCTGCTGAAGAAATCTGGACTGGTGAAACAGGAAACTGGATATAGGAGTCAGCAGATGGCGATGATCACTAGGGGGTGATGCTGACAGCAGAGGGAACAGCAGCAATGCAGAAGAATAACCGAGTTGGGCCAAGAGTGTTGCAACACAGTAACGGAAGACAGGCCGGGTCAAAGCCTTGTGGACAGAATCTACCAAATCAGAAGATAAGGGTGAGGTCGGATAACAAGCCTGGGTCATAAGGGCAGGTGGAGTGCAGCAGAGTTGAGAGTCCAGCCGGGTCAACACGGGGAGCAGAAGTCAGGAACACTAGCCAAAGATCACTGAACCCTGCACATATGCAGATTGCAACCTTAAATAGGCCGTTTGATGCCGGGCATGGGCGTGTGCACGCAATTGTAAGCAGCCATTTATAAATATTTTATTAATATTTAAGTTATGCAATGGGAACATATTACAAATATAATGTAGGTGTTTGCCTAATTTGGCTGCAAAAGTGAAAGTACACTTTAACTCAGACACCATCCCTTGTGTAACCCAACCTCAGAGTAACTCACTCTGGAATCCTAACCGCAAGCATAACACTAATCCTTCCTGTAACCCAACCCTTAAACTAACTCTGCTTGCAACCCTAACCCAGACACTGGCCCTCCCTGTAACCCTGATCCAGACACTGACCCTCCCCATAACCCTGATCCAGACACTGGCCCTCCCTGTAATTGAATTGAACCCTCCTACTAACTTGTAACCCATCTCTCACACCAACATTTTCTCTAACCCCAGCCCTCATACTAGGCCTCCCTGTAATCTAACCCTAATGCTGGCCATACACATATAATCTGCAGATTTTCTATGGTCAGATGAAAAAAGTGCAACAGATTCCTCCATCTACGCTAAACTGTGTGGATGGAGGAATCTCCCGCTGAGCCAAGCTTCAGTATCTTGCTAGTTGGCTCTGCTGGCTGTCAAAATACCTGAACGATCTGATTGGATGCAGGCAATGTTCAGGTATTTTGAGAGCCAACGGGCCGACTAGCAAGATACTGAAGCTTGGCTCAGCGGGAGATTCCTCCATCCACACAGTTTAGCGTAGATGGAGGAATCTGTTGCACTTTTTCCATCTGGCCATAGAAAATCTGCAGATAATCTATAGGTGTAGGGCCAGCTTTACACTAACCCTAAGATGGTAATGGCTCTTTCTGTATACCAGACCCAAGCTAAGCATTAATCCTCCATGTAACCCTAACTCCAAGCTTGACAGTAGTAAACTTTAAACAGTGATGACTCCTAAGAATCGCAGTGAGCCAATCACACAAGCAAGAAATGAAGGTTCTAACCGTGTACAGAGCATCTCCCTTTCATATACCAAGGAATATACTTTTTTTTTTAATGTAAAACAAAATATGTGACCTGATGGCTTGTGTAACAACAACTAATATATATATATATATTTATTTATTTTTTGCCAGAGATTTTTTTCCAATAAATGAATGGATTTGAGTTGATAATGTGCTTTACTTACATAGTGTTTATTTTTAATAAACATTCCAGTATATTGCCCTGATTTATACAATCCATGTTGTTTTCTGACTTCAGATTGTATGGTGTGGGAACACTCTACTCAGAATACCATATTTTTATCTTCAGTCAGAATAAAAAAACCCCATCCAGTGGTTAATGATAATTCTCTTCCATCCGGCCGTGTCTGAAGTATTTTCTCATCAGTTTGGCAGCTGTCTTGTGGCTTTCTCCCACGTTTGTCACTGGCCACTTCCTCCACCTCTAAAGCTGGAGACTACTGCTGCCTAATGTCATTCCAGTTAAATAAAACGCAGGCGGAACAGAGCAAGAGGCTTAAATTAGATGCTGTAGATTTTTAAATGTTAGGGTTCTTGGAATTCTAACCACAAAAGTTGGTGGAAATGTTCCGCTTGTATTGCCTCACCATTTAAAAGGATTAAAAAAGAAGCCCAGAGTTTTGTCTCCTGTGGGGACGTATTTCTGGGGAGGTGGGGATTATGTAGGGTCTGGAACTAGATGACTCAGCATGCCTTCGGAAAGGCTGTTAGGCAGTTCGAACAACCCTAGAGCCACATGTTGCTTAAAGCAGAACTCCAGGTAAACATTTTATTAACTCTTGCAGTGGGGCTACCCCTGAACTGTAAGGGTTAAGTGCTCTTTTTTGTCTAGGTTCAAAAATAACAGTTATAGTCACCCGGAGCTCCGAACCAGCCAGCTGTCACAGCGCTCCCTCCAGCCTGTCTCCTCCTACGCTGCAGCATTGGAATGTTTCCCAGCATCCTCACATCTATACTCGGTGTATAAACCTGATCAACTGGACCTTAGACCGCTGCAGAGGAGAGGTAGAGAGAGTTTGGAAGGACTGGCCTAAGAACAAACCAGCTCGAAGGATCAGGTGAGTATATCTTTTTCTTTTTAACCTAGACAAAAACAAGCAGTTAACCATTGCCTAAGAACTAAACCCCTCAGGAATGTTGGGACCCCCCAGGAGCTTTTGCTATATGTTCAAGTATGCTTAGCATATTTACAAAATATGGCATGTTAAACTTGATGCCCTTCTCCGGTGATGCAGCAGCTGCAATCCCTCTGGTCATCTTCATCCAGTCTTCTCTTGAGTGCAGGGTCTTCAGCCATCTTGAATGGTGAGGCTGAGATGATTTAACTATCCTGCGTGCATACAGGTGTTACTTCGTCCTGGCCCAGAATTGTGCCAGTATGTAGTACTGGCACAATTAGTATGTACACTGAGCTGCGCATGTGTGGCTCAGCATACATTCAAAAGAAATATGCAGACAGCGAGGAGCATTTCAGAAGAGACATACAGAGTCCCTTTTGTCATAAAAAGCCTACCTGTCACCACTTGTCTATAAACAGGAGTTTAATTCCACTGTAAAGGATATCTAAACCCAAGAATATAACTTTAATATATTGCAGCCTACTAATCCTTTGATGTAGTAGCTGCATATGTTTTCATTTCTAGGGCCTGCCAGTACAGAAAACGACTAATGTCAGAAGTCTTGTCTAAAGGTGCCTACACACTGTGCAAATTTAGCCTGGTTTTTGAGAACATTCGCACTGTGTGTGAGGCTGTCGGCACCCTTTCAGCCGCCATCCCTCGATCAGCTGATCGAAGGAGCCCGCCGGAAAATTTTCGAAGGGTCAGACCCTGGCAGCCAATGAGCTGCCCGTTCTGGCCGGGTATTCTGACAGGTGCCGGCAGGCGCTGTATGTTGAGGGAAGTATGCTGGTAGTGTTGAGGGAGGAATCAGATCTATTTTTTCCCGTTCAGCCATTTAGTAATGTCTTGTGGAGGGAGTTCAAATTTCAAGCAATTACATCTTTTTTTTCCCCATCTATCTTTTGTCAACTACAAATCAGGAGCGCAGTTTAAGGTGACCACGGTTGATCGTTTTTGTTTTTTTTGCAGGTGTTCCAGAGCCAATACTGCCACATACTAAATGTTTTTCTTTTCTATATTTTTCCCAAGGGCAAGTTTGCATCATTGGATCAAGCACATATTTTTACTGCGCCTGCTTATGTGAGCCTTGTCTTAGTTGAAGGATTTCTACCAGTAATACTACATATTTTTCTCCAAGGTATAGTTGGTTACTGTTTGTTTATAAAGACAGTCGAAGGGTTTGGAGATTCTTCTTTTTTTTTTTATATCCCTCATTTCTAGAGCTGAGCAAATTCTTTCTGTACATGACTACAACCCACTTTCTGTGACCAAGGGTGTTATGGACTTACCACCTGCCTTGGACTTGCAGAAGAATGCTGCAGAACACGGCGCCAAGTCATTATGTGGCACCAGTCTCTGCAGCATTCATTATCTGTCCAAGGAAAAAGGGGGTGAAGAGGATCTGTGATGTCACCAGACTGCACCAGACACTAGGAAACAAAAGTATGTTTTGTTTTTTTAAGGAGCGAGGGTGTGGGAGAGGAGCTTTAAGTGGTTAAGAAGTATAACATGACTCGAAAGGTTTTGTGTATGAAGTTTTTTTTTTTTGTCCATTTTCTTTTATAGACGCCAAACCTTTACTTTTATTGGACACCAGAGGGAGCTCTTTTTAAACACTTGAAAGAGTTAGATTTATCTGAATGTTTATTTAGTTACCTGATAAATGATTTGACATTAGAAAAGGAACAATATTTCAAAGCATTCAGTGTTGGTAAATGTAACACTGATGGTGTTATAGTAATAAATATTACTGAGATCTGGATCTGTTGATCTACATGTGTTTTATATATGCAGTGAATATTTAGATACGCTTTTGGTGGCCATAAAAAGCAGCAAATAATTGCCAAACAGATCATTGTTGATCTTGAACGGTAACGTTGATGAACAGTTACCAGTTACTGTAAACACCTTGCTGGATAACCACTGCAGAAGGAGCCATCATGGCTGCTACTGCTGTATTCGTTCCCATAATGTCTTGCAAAGGGTTGATCCTACCATTCCATTTATCAGAGGCATCCATTCCTTCCTTGATTAAACTCCAAATTATGTAAAACATTACTAGGAAAGGAGATGAGTAGGAAGCTCCGAAAGAAAAAAAAAAAATAATCTCAATGTTATCACTTTCAATGAATGAATCACAAATCCGCTTTCATTTACAACATCAGTATCTTTTACAAAGGCGCGATTTCACCACTTCCTCCCCCTGCTTTATTTCCCCCCAGAAAACCCCCAAAGTTATCATTTGACATAGTATAAAAAGAAGTAAGACCAGATGCAGTATTTGTTTTTATAACAGCAAGGCAATTCTACAATTTTCAACATATATATATATATAACATAGTGTCCATATCATTATGAAGACGCAAAATACTGAAACATATTAAGAAGTGTACTATTGCATTAAACATTCAAATACCCTCAGGGACCGGAGTAGCACAAGTGACCATTTTCTTGTCCATTGTTAAATACTCTTTGAAGTTAAGAGGCAGTATGAGGCAAAGTAAAAATGGATTAAGTGCACATTGAAATCAATCACTGGAACCTCACATATCTGCATATTTCAATTTACATTTTCTTAGTTGCATTAACCCATCCAAATAGTGTATAAGCAAGAGGAATGTGTTTCTGAATGAGGGGAACAGTCTATAAAATCATAGAATTGAAGAAAAAAGGGCAAAATTTACAATACAATTACTCAGCGATCTCAGCACTCAGCAGAAATTTCACAATATATGTTACAATATGACTGTACATTCGCCTTTAGATTTACCAAAACTATAGTATGAGGACCTACCTAAGCTATGAATTTGTGCCCCATTAGGTGGGCCATTGCACATCATAGTTGCTGGTAGATTGAACAGAGATTGTAATGTATAGTGATCTTAAAATAGAACTGAAGCCAAAACCTTTTTGTTGAGTTTTGGTTAGAGGAAAGCTGGGTATACACGGTTTCCTTTGTATTCCTTTGTCTTGGCTGTTAGCTCCGGTCGGCCGAGAATTTTTCCACCCGGCTCCTTCGATCAACTGATTGGAGAATGTCGGGCAGAAGGTGCTGACAGTGGCCCACATGCAGTGAATTTCAGCTAGTTCATCAAGAACCTACTGAAATTCGAAGCGTGTATACCACGCTTTAGGAAGGTGACCCATCAGTTTTTCTTTTGCCATCTGTGTGCCATTGGCGAGATTTCCCTTCACTTCCGGTCTAATAGCCAAGTGACAGGAAATCTCTTCAAAGAGAGGGAACTCACTGGTGGTCAGCAGGGTAACCAGAACTAGTATACCCAATGGAAGATTTCCCATCTATTTCTGATTTGGTAACAACCCAAAATTGTTAATTTTCTTTCAGTGATAACGATCACCAGGACAAATAGGGAAGGTGAAATCTCCCTAATGGGGACACAGCAATAAAAACCTGACCGGTGGTCTAATCCCTCTCCACTCTATCCAATCGTAAAAAGAGAATTGGCTTCAGTTGCACTTTAAGGCTATTCTAGAAGTTAGAGATTTAAGCTGCCCACACACCGTACAATTTATCTGTAGATTTTCTGTGGTCAGATGGAAAAGGTGCAACATATTCCTCCATCTACACTTAACTGTGTGGATGGAGTAATCTCCACCTGGGCCAATCTGTTGCACTTTTTCCATCTGACCACAGATAATTGTAAGGTGTGTGGGCAGCTTTAAATGTGGTATTTATTGATTTATGTTGCAAACCTCTGTCAATAATAATAATTAAAAAAAGCTATGGCAGTTTGGTGTCAATTAATGCCAAACGTAATTGTTTCTAATAATATATACAAATCACATTCTAGTATCAGTGAATATTTAATACTATAATATGCACAGACAACCAGACATGCCACACTGTGGTGCCTGTAATCGTTATTTCTTATCTATGTGTGCCTTGCTGGATTTGGGCCCAAAGCTTTCCAAACACATATATAATCTACTTATACAATTTAATTTCCCAATTACTATTTCAGATTTACTAATAGGAATTAGCAAAATTGGGAATTTCAGTTTTACAAAAATTTTGATTAAAAAGATTTTGGCAAAATTTGCAAGTTTGGCAAAATGCATTGGTGTCTTTGTGGAAGGTGGTTTTAGGGATGCAATGGGCTTTACATTTCTCCTGAGGGTTACAGAAGCTCTACTTAGAACTGTTCAGGACCTGTTCTGTGCCAAAATGGGGACCCCTGTTAGCTTCATCATTTTACCTTTTTTTACACAAAGAAAAAAGTGACAGTCAAAAATGTAAAAAAGTGACAGTACTAAAAAAAAAAAACTTAAGAAAAAACAGGATGAGTGCTGGATTAAAAACTAAACTACTCTAAATATACCCCTCTAAGCACATTCAGATAAAAAAAAAGATTGTTTTCAAGTAAACCTTAAGCAGCTCATTCATATCAATTTCACCAAAATTATTCTTCTCATCCCTAGTTACAAACAACAGTGTAGAATGAGGCCTTCCTAAATATTTCATTCAGTTAAAATGGACCTTGCATTGGTCCCCTCCTCCTTGCACCTGAACTGCCTGGATGCCCTCCCCCTTTACAAATCTCATACTATTATGAGGTGTAAAATGCACATGGAAAAAAAAAAGGATATATACCTTACTCCCATCTTCTTTATGTTGGGTGTGACGTCCCCTTCCAGTAAGATTCATGAGGAATGCAGAGTCAGAAGACACTCCAGTCCATTGCAACAGCTTCTTCTCATGACATTTTGCCTGCTCTGTATTCCTCAAGATCTAGCTGGAAGGAGTGTGATGTCATCCTTGCCTAGGTGCCGTGGGTGTAAGATTGGGGAGATTTATAAAGCACTTACTTTTTTACAGGTACATTTACACCGACTAATTCATAGGTGATATGTAAAGGAGGAGGGGGCCTGGACAGTGTAATTTGACATTTTATTGCCAGGTCATCTTTAATATCGAGTCATAGAAGTCCTCACAATGCATTGTGGTTGGTAATTGTAAAGTAGATTGTAGTATCAGGTAATGTGTAGGGCCAGTTTATAGAAAATTTGTAATGAGACATAGGGGTGTTGCTACTGCAGTTATCCTTATGAGGGTTCGGTCACTAGTGTGTGTTGGGCATGTGCAGTGCAGTGCATTGTAAAATACTATAGAGTACTTGATTTTTTTTCTTCAACTTTTGACAATAAATGTAACAAAATGGAACGTGTTGTTCTGTGCAAAAATGGAACATATTCTACTTTTGTTCACACCAACATATAAAAGTGGTGCAAACTCAAGGTGTAAATATAAGACAAATGGCCTTGTCTACATGCTGGGCAACTCTGTAGAAAGAAGCCCAATGGGGCTGGTGTGAATGAGCCTTTAAAGTGTATTTCCACTCTTGCAGCCAAATTGGGACAACACCTAATTTATATTTGTTACATTTTGCCTGATGAAGGAACACTGCGTAGTTCAGAAACGTTGCATTTTCACATTATGCTGAAGGACCTTAATAAACATGACATTCTTAAGCTGAATGGGGTGTGGACAACATATTTTACACTATCTGAGGAACATTACCCTTGCTTTTTCCCTGTGTTTTTGTTGTGGACTCCATGTCACAGGAAATGAGAAAAAAAAATCCCTAGTGTAGACAAAGACCGAGGGACAATTGAAGAGGAAAGTGGGATTTGGTTCAAAATTACTGAAAATCCCTAAAATGGGGGACAGTTGGCAGGTAGACTGTTAGTCCCCCACCTCTCAAACTGAAATAGGATTACAAAAAAGTTCAAAGTAAAGCTTTCGCAAAAAAAATGCATCTTGCCCATGGCTTGACGTGAGGCACAGGTGACGTCATCTTTCCTCACCACTGCTCCCATTCCCATTACAGGAATACAATCTTATGGGATTTCTCCAGTAGCAGCAGTGACATCACCCACGCTTCCCTGAATTGTTGTAAAGCTTTTCTGTAAAAGCGCTACTATTTTGACATGCATTCAGTTTTCATGAAAGGTCCACTTTACTATGAAGTCTCTAACCAGGAACAAGTATGCAGTGAAATATGCGTTTCTATTACCTGGTTTCTTTTTGTCTGTAGGTAAAAAAAGGCCATATTGTAAGTCCAATTATACATCCAGGTATAAATGTCAGAGTAATGCCCATGCATGACAATAAAATGGAGGAGTCCTGCCATCAGTAGCATGACTAATGGTACGGCTAACCATTGCACCATAGAAAAGAGGACTGATTTCTGTAGGTGTGGCACAGACTTCTATAGCACATTGAATATTCAGGGCAGCCACCTAGGGTGCACTGTTGCCTTGGGCGCAGTCTCGACCACTTGCCCCCCACGTTGCCCCCCCTGTCTATTTCAAATCTCAAAAGCCATTAGCAGACTGGCTTTTGCACCCGCCCACTGAGCAGAGGAGTAGAACTCAGACGTTCTCTCTCAGGTCTACTACTCTGCTCAATCGGTGGGTTTTGAATAGCAAGTTTGCTACTGGCTATTTCAAATTAAAATAGCCATAAGCATTCTTGCTATTGCTCCTGTCTGCTTAAATCCACCTTTTGCCTGTGTGGGGGTGTGGGGGGATTGGGGTTGCGCTGTGGGAGGAGGGCTAGAGGGTGCAAGTAGTTAGTTAGTCTTGCCTAGGGTGCAAAATAGTCTAGCACAGGCCCTGGGTATACTGTAGCACATGTACACTATTAGCTGCACATGTTTGTATTGTGCTGCAGACAATGTACTGTATTCCCCTATCTTATTATAAAACCCTTTTGGCCAAAGAGGGGCTGTATCTGGACAGCATGGTGGAAATTGTCCAGGGAAGTTAAACACTTGGGTGAACAAGATTTGCAGAGCATTATGCTACACTAGATGCAGTCAAGGAGCATAGGAAAGTCCACCAAGTGGCCAAAGTGCACATCAAACCTCATTCACATAGCTGTTTGCTGTGCGAATGATTTATAAATCACCCCCTTAGTAACAAAAAGAAAAAAGGTTCAGAGAAGTGAATAGGTGGCATTTCTACCCAATAAAAGTAATACCAGTGACCTTCTGGTGTACCCGCTGATTCAAAGTTTACCATGATTGACTTGTTTGCTTTAATGTGGATGGCCTAAAGAGAAAGAGAATGAGCACCTGATTGGGGAGGCACATAGCAATGGAGTAGTTATGTTCTGATTTCTGAACTGGAGGAGGAAGCCATCATTTTTGTTTTACCTGCCTGCCACTGACAAGATCCCATTCACATTGTCAATTGTACGAGGCCTGTAAGTAAGTGCGACATAGAGGCTAAAATATATGTGCTTCATGCTCCACTACCACTATAGGGGCCAATACTAAGGGTGTATTTCACTACTGATCACAATTGTTAAAAACTGAGCTTTAGCAAGATATAACATAATTTGGGGTATGTACCCCAGTATGTATTAGTTTTTACATTTTATACAGCGTGGAGTTACCAGGGATGAGAAAATAGTGTCAGGTTGGGTAAATCTGCAGCAAAGAAGATGAGCAGTCTATGCAGTATCTAGTGGAGATCTTGATTTTATTTGCGAGCACAGAATTATGGGGCAGGATTTGCCACCCCTGTGATATTGTCAGTGAGGAAGAACGAACACCCAATATTTTTATTTTATTATGCAACAAAAAAGGGGCAGGGACCCTCATCTGCTAATGCATTTCCTTTCCTAGTCATTAAAAGTTGTATTCAGACTGGATCCTGTTAACCATTATACCCAACTGAACTGGCAAAGAGGTCCTTTTGAACATATTGTATACTAGTTCATTACTCACTAGAAGTATTTTAACAATCCACCTAAACTATGAGATTGTCAGCATCCGCTCCCCCCCAGTTACTAGATTGCTCAACATCCTCTCGCCACCAGAAGTAAACCACAACAACCAATCAGTATTCATCTTGCAGTGATCACACTTCAGGAAAAATGAAATATGATGGAGCTTTAATAGTGGCATGTTCATGCCTGTGATTAAAGTATTGACGTGTCAGTATTTTGTACAAGCATTTAAAAATGACATGCTAATTACATATGCTGAAAAGTGAGGATTTATTCAATGTCCACACTGTTATGAAAGGTGCTTTTCATATTTTAACAATTTCTCAGATTGTACTGGCTTTTTTTTTTATAAAGTGCATCAATATAGGAGTAAGGTTACAGATACTCAGCTAAGTTACAATGCCATTTCTTCTGCAACAATACAGGATTTTCGAGGGAGAATATTTTATTTATGTTGGCTCTTAACCAAAAAATGATTTTTAAATCTTGTGTTTATGGTCTTGGTTTGCTAAAACACAATCAGATATATATTTCTTATCCAGTAATTGTGAATATTTGCATGAAAACAAAAAGAACAATGTGAAGGAAAAATCTACATAAGTGTTATATATTGTGTTATATTGTGTTATAAATGTCACCCATGTCTTCCAGTAGTAGATAGGATAATAGGTCTCAAGGCAAGCTTAGACAGGTTACCATCATGTCACATTGTCTTTTTTATATTATCTTTTGTTTAAGAGCAATTTCACACTAAATAAAATCAAGCAGCGAACTGCTGTAATGCCATTTATAAAACAGCTCAAGTATGCTAAATGAATTATTTTAGAACTAAACACCCGGCAAATATGAAAGACACAAATGTAATTGCAAGTGGTGTAAGTAGCTGAAATGACTTGGTATCAGCCTCTTGCATTCCACTATACAACAGAACTGTATTTGTGCATTTAGCTATTTGCGTGCAGTTCAGCTGTAATCTGAATTCTTTGTGACCCCTTGCACCCATGGTGCTACATGACTCTCATATGTGCTGCCGAGTCAGAATAAGTTCTGTCATATGACAGACACCAATGGAGGGAAGGGTAGGTGGGGTTGTGTAACACTCGGGTTCCATCTCGACCGAGTCCAAGCGCCGTCCGCGCTACTGCGCAGGCGCGCCGTACAACGCAGCCCACTCTCGGACGGGGTCCGGCTGCTTCATTGCGCATGCGTGCCGCGCGACTCCGCCCTCTCACTCGGGCCACCGCTATAAAGCCGCGGGCCACTGTTTAATCGGCGTCCCACTATTGTGGAAGCAGGACGCTGACCAAACAGCCCTCTCTTGCTCCATACCAGGACCCAGAAACGACCGGAGTGCAACGGCGAGGCAAGACTCCTCCATACCTTTTGCTCAGCATAAGTGCAAGTATACAGGCTTCGGCCAGATCTATTGAACTGCTAATGATCCATTGAACTTGCTGTCACAACCTCATACCCAATTGAATTGCTATGACTCATTGAATTGCTATAGATCTATTGAACTGCTAATGATCCATTGAACTTGCTGTCACAACCTCATACCTATTTGAGCTGCTATTTATCCATTGAATTGCTATCGATCCATTGAACTGCTATTGATGCATTTGAACTTATTGTTGCTATTATAAGCTGTCGCAACCTCATACTTATTGCGCTGCAATTTAACTAGTATCATCGGTTATAACCTCATACCTATCACAGGGTAGAAGTGCTTAAAACGGGGCGTGATGTTTAGTAGCTCCCTCCTCGCCGTAGAACCAAACTTGGCTTAAGAGGTGGAGCTACACCCTGATACCCGTCTCTCAGAGAGAGATTCCAATCTGCATCTGTGGTCCGTTGAACAGTTAAAACCCCAGGCAGGGTGTTACAGGTTGAGAATATCTGGCCTGAATTGTGAAATAGGAAGGCAGCTGGGGTACTTACAACACCACGTTACTGGCAACAATGGCTGAGAGTGGTTTGGCATTGATGAAATACAGAAATCCCTGGCAGACAGTAGTGTTCCTGTATCTTAAATCAAGACTTAAGTTTCATTTTTCCTGAGATGCATCTTTAAATTCCAATTTTTGATGACTATGCTATTCACTAAAACAATGTTAGATCACATAATGGTCATTAGCATGGTGGTCAAGAGCATGGCTTGTGGATCTCCTGTGGGGAAAAAAAGACAACGCACTGCTAACTAAACAACTTAATGTTCAAAAGCAATGGTTTTAAATCATGAGAGCAAGATGCATCTGCTCTCATCATTGACTAGTCATACACAGTGGCTTCTGGCCACCAGATAATCTTTTTAACTCAACATGCTGTTCCACTGAACTGTCCAGATGCCAAATGACAATGTGCAGTACCAGCTTATTTCTTATTCAGCAGAGAGCAATGGATAGTGTCTGAAATCTTACATTAAGTGGAATGAGCAGGCCCGGGTTGGCACTAATCCATTGGGATTGATTGTCTTTCATACATGTTCATATTGTGTGATTGAAAATTGTTGCTCTGAACAAATCTGAAAGCTTCACGTGACAATTCAACTCCATTTATGGGCACCTTGATATGCTTTTTGAACTGATATTTCCTAATGGATAATCTTAAAATAAACCTGTTCCAAGAGAAATACAGTATGTGGCCTCCCACTGCTGACCTCTCTTGAAAATTCTAGGTGCCAGGCTGTCATGGGATCCTTTGGTTTCAATACATTTAGTTATTGACCAAGAACAGTTCCAACTTCACTGGTCAATAGTTCAAAGGCTAGTGTTTCAAAGTGCTGAAGGCGAAGACAGCCATTGTCTTTGGCCTTTATTGGCATTGTCATAAGCTGATCAGCAATGGTATCTCACCATTTTTCCCAGTACAAGTTATCTTGGCAATGCCTGAAATTCTTTAGCTATTACAAGTATAAAAGTGAAAATTTAGAATTCAGAGCATACGAACCAACAATATTATGTTTTAACTTCAGTGTATCCTTTTTTACTTTAACACTACCACCAATTCTCATTTAAAATGGTTTTCTTCATAGTACAGTCCCAATTCTTCAAGGGCATGGCATGATATGCTGCTAAGTATTTTACTCTTATGAACATGCGTCCATTTGTCAGTATAAATAAAAAAGAAAAATCAAAAACACTAGACAATTCACAGAACTTTCATAAATAATAAATCACAGGTAACTATATTTTTTAAAACACAAAAAGTCACATTAAGTCCTTTTCTCTAAATCTGAGATATCAATTTTTAAGTCAGGCTTAGCAACCTGTGACTTTCCTGATGGTGTTCCAAAAAAAATAAAAAATCCCAAATGATAGGTGCTCTTACTTGTAGTTCAACCAACCAGAAATCCACAGGTTGCAAAAGAAAATCAGAGCAATCTTGCACAGACCCGTAAATCAGCTTTACAAAGATTTGATTGTGTTGGTTTGGCAGATGTTACCTTTTTGATAGAAGGCTATTTCTGAAATATATAAAGATTAACATATTTAAATTAACATTTCCTAATAAACAAATTTGTTTAGATACTTTGTTTCCTTTATACATCATTAAACAGTGTTGTTGTGCATTGCCATGGTCATCATGTTGACATAAAATGTAAATCTCAAATCGAATAAGACTAGGACAATAACTTGTTCATCTTCATTTCCTTGGGGGTTAAACGCAGTTTTGTAGGAAATCAGTTAAATCACATTGGGGGAAAAAAAATTCCAGGAAATGTTTTTCATTTTATCTATACACACTTTAAACTGGAACAGTCTCCACTACAGGAGATTTCATGCAATCCTCATGTAGTTTACTGGTCTCGGACAGTGCTATGGCATTATCGTTAAGTTCGGGTACGTGGTGACTGCTACCATTTAAATTTGATACATATGCTTCAGAAGAAGGGCTTTTTAAATAGGAGCGGAACCCTACTGGTGGGAGACTTGACCGATGTTCAGTGTACAAAGGATTGCAGAGATTGTCATTTTCTGAAGTGGCCCGGCAAACTATCACTGAGGGGCTTGATGCTGTATAATGACCATTGGTATATTCTTCAACCGATTGACTTGAATAGTCAACATACTTGAACTGCTCTGGTCTCATGTTGTAAGGCACCAAATTTGTAGCACCATTTTTCAGCGAGTCCCGATCAGAGTAGACCTCTGTGAGCTGGTTTGTGGCGGGAGAATTATTATTGTCTATTTGATAATACAGGGTTGAGGGATTGGCATAATAGGGAGCATTTTTAAAATGGTTTTCATGCAAAGCATTGGCATCGGAATAGCAGAAGACTGAAGATACAGGTAGGTTGTTGTCATGGGGTACAATTGCATCGTTAAAGTCATCCGATTTGTCGCCGTCATCATCATCCTCTTCAGCGTCATTTTCTTCCGACTCGCTGGGCGCTAAACTTTGAGTGCTGGAATCCGTTGCTTCACTGCAGTAGCTGCTTCCGTCATCTTCTTCTTCCTCCTCCTCCTCCTCCTCCTCTTCCCCACTACAGTCCAACTCATCAGAATTCTGAAAGTGCATCATGGTAGACCGAGGGTGACTTTCAACCTCAAAGTTCTCAGCAACAGAATAGTCTATGGGGTGGCCCGACTGAGCCATAGAATTGGCAAGTGTTCCAACTTCTGGGGGGCAACCGTTAGCTGCAGAGAGCTGCTGTTCTCTGTTCTTTTCCAATTCAAGCTTCATGAGTGTGTGCAAAAAGTGTGTCCGTACTCTGATTGGGTTAAACTCAATTCGACCAGCGGTATTGCTACATCCTTCCTTGGAACATCCACATGGAAAAGACATACGATCCACCTAGTGGTAGAAAAATAGAAAATATTAATAGAGACTTCTAGAACAAAGACAAACATATCGCAATAGAAGCCATTTAACAGCATAAGTATACATTCAACCCCCTAGGTCACCCGTCTCCTACCCCAGTCAACTGGCTAGGTTCAGAATATCACATACGATCAGATATCACAAGTAACGCAAAAGGCAGAAAGTGGAAAAGTAGAGAACATTTGTCTACTCAACTTTAGTAGACCTTGAGCAGACAACAGATCGGCCTGGTCTGCTTGCAGTTCAGAGCCACTTGTATGGATTCAGAAGTGCCTCTAAACCCAAGAGCAAAAAATATATCGCAGCTTACCAGTCTTTAGATGTGGTGGCTGCATTTGCTTACTTTTGTCAGGTTTTTAAAAAAATGATTTAACCACTTCAAGACCAGGTGTTTAGACCCCCTTCCTGGCCAGGCCATTTTTCAGTATTCAGCGCTGCGGTACTTTGACGTTCATTCCGTCATTTAACGCTGTACTGAAATTAATTTTATACCATTTTTTGGGTACAGATAGAGCTTCTTTTGGTGGTATTTAATCACCAATGGGGGTTTTATATTTTACTATATTAAGGAAAAATTATTGAAAATTTTGGGGAATTTTCCCCCCCATTATATTAGGAAACAATGATTATTACCCATATTTTTGGTAAAATATAAAAGACGGGGTCACGTCGGGACCTGATGAAGCAGAGATCCGCTTCTCTCCAGCATCTGAAGCTGGAGATTGACACGAGAATGCGGAAGTGATGTAATATACATCAGTTCCGCATTCTGACAGCGGAGAGGGGACCGGAGGGAGGTCGTGTACCGATCTCCCTCTGATCCCCTGTGACAGAGGCAGTATGCTGGTCCCGGGCTTGCACCGGGCACAGCGGAGCCCGAACCAGCATGACAGCGGGAGAAGGGAGCCGCGGAGGGGGGGGGGGCGCACATCATGGGACCTCATACAAGCGATCCGCCGGCTCTATAGCCGGCGGATCGCTTGTATATTAGCGGGCATCGCTGCCTGTTTTAAAATATCAGCATTTCCCACTCGCGAGGGGGCGTGGCTGAGCAGACGTCTAAAGACGCCTGCTCAGATCTAGAGAGCTCCTGGCCGGCTGTTTTTTTTACAACGGCCGGCCGGGAAGTAGTTCATTTACATCTCACGATCCTGCCACTAAAAAGGTGACAATGCTCACTCACTGTACTGTGTCTATGGAGGAAAAGCATGGTCACCCTAGGAGAAGTCTGTAAGAATTAATCTCCAAAACATGGGAAGGATTCTGTAGTTCACAGTGGTAATCTTGGCGGGACCGATCATGCAGCTTGAAATACTGTAGAATGCACAGGAAGTTAACAAGGATTTCTGGCAGGATTCACATTTTTTTTTTAACCTATCGAACAGAATGCTTATGATTATGTACTATAAAGAGACCAAAAGGAAGCAGACAAGAGCAGTTAACTGTAAGAATTTACAGACAAGTACTCTCTTCCTCAATACATTGCATCACCATGTGTTAAGATTTGCTCCGTTAAGGCAGCTCACTCATTTTGAATGGACTCCCAGCACACCATGCACATGAAAACTTAGACATTGACCTCTCTAATGCAGCACCACACAGCAAAATGCACACTATATGCCTTGTGATGCACTGAGGTGCCATTTACAATAAATATCACTCTGCACCACAGGCCGTGCTTTGCGCAAACTTACACATTACTGCAATGCATTTACTGAATAGGCCCTATATCTATGGTCACCTTTATTTATCTAAACTCAGGCAGATACGGTTCTGATAGCAATTACTGCCTCCTGAGCTTGCATAGTAGTATAAAATAACAAATCACTTGATTGTCTCCATTCCTCTCATCTACAGAGCGTTCCTTTTTAGCACATTTGTTGTTTGAAAATGAGATGGAAGTGGAGTGGAAAAAAAAAAACACACACACACTTGTGCATGCAGCTAGTAGAAGAGGCAGTATTGCGATCAGCCTCTTGTAAAAACAGCACTGGGTCAGGGAAAGACACAACTCTGACTCAATCAGGGAGTTATTGCTTTGCTGTCACAGAGCTGTCAGTTACAGCAATGGACCTCATGCATGCACTATTGCTCCTTCACTGTCAAATCAGCAAGCTGTGGGAGGGTAGGTGACTTGGAAAGTAGAGTTTCATATGCCATTGTTTCCCCTTACAAATCGTGTGGAAGGCACTGGGCGAAGTCTTTTGCTATCCTTCAGGATAGATCCAACTTGATTTGTAGGTAGCTCATTAGCTTATGGTTAGGCAGCTCAGAAGCACAGTCTCCAATAGGAGGTAATGGTAGCAGCTCACGGACAGAAAAACAGAAGGGCATCAGACCAAAATGGATGTTAAAGCCCATAAAAAGTATAATAATTGTATTGATCAAACAGCCAATGTGTTTCGGGGGCAGACAACCCCCTTCTTCAGTGCTTGGAAATAATGAGACTAAAGAAATGGACTCTGCAGCAAATTCAGATTTTTTTTTTGCTCTATGGGTAGCTCATTAAATTTGTAGGTAGCAGGCAATTTTTTTCCATACAGTCACTCAACAGATGGGCGAGAGCTATTACTATGATTTTAGAAGAGAGCGCATCAAGGGGGGTGCTTGCAGATACAAAGGCAAGACTGACTTTATATTATTCAGCATGTAAATGAGATCCTGGGATTAGGACTTTTGCCTTGGTGCATTATTAAATTATTGCTTTATTAAATTTACTGGTATTACTGTTAGCCCCAAGAAAAATGGCAGGCAATTTATTATAATATACAACACACACTATGTCCAAAAGTAGGAGAAAAAAAATACAACACTATTTTTTTTCCTGTAGGGAATTAAGTGCGTTATTTTCCTGTGTGTCACTCTGTGTAGCTCTGTACAGAATGGCTTTGACATGGCAGCTCACCTGACATTTAATGCCTGCAAGACTGCATGTGCAAGTTTCTGGGTCACAAAATATTCTGCAGTCGCAGCCACAGTCTTCCCTGGACAGCCGGATGGCTCTCAGCTCATGTTTCTCTTCCACATCGATCTTCTTTACCCCAGACGCTCGCAACAAGGCTCGCCGCTTCTTTGTTGGCAGAGGTTGTAAAAAGAAATATTCATCTACTTCTGTGTTATCCAAGTCAATGTCATCATCTGAAATATCATCCAATGTGAGAACGTTGGCTTCTTCAGACTCTATTGTGCCGTTCTTAGTTATCTGAAATCAGAAGAAAATCAGATTGTGAAGAGCTGGTCTTGTATTTAATTGAACAGCTTCACATAGAACACTAGGGGGGTCAAAAAAAATTACCTCCCCGCCCTCCATTATGGTACCCAAACCCAACATTATGCCAAGGCATGTAGTCTTGCTTATTAACATCTCCTTATTAACTAAAGAGTATTCCTGTGCAAAAACCCCCCAAAAAACTAACATATGCGGGACATGTTTCCAATACATACACGTTCCCCCATGTTTTACCCTTTGCTCCTAACTTACTGTGTACCTTGCATCTGCTGAAATTAAATACCGAGCAATACAAATCAGCCCTGCCAGAGTTCCCTTCTAATGGAGCACCTCCTCCTTTTGTTATGGCAATTAGGAGAGTTGGGGGGAAGTCTGTTTACTTTATTTCATCTCATTCAATGGAAAAAAATAAATAAATACATAATTGTAGAAGTCAACCTCCACTACTCTATTCGTAAATCAACTCCACCATACTCCAATATTGTGTTAAAAACAAAACATCATGGCTACCAAGCAGTTAATAATCGACACTTGCTCATGACCGCTTGTCATTAAGGAAGTAATGTTGAACACAAAAAGTAGTCTTATGTATCAATCAATAATTTATGATAAGAATATGCAATACTAAAAAGGTGTATAAATACAAGTCTTTATTTCGGCTTAGGCATTGACTGAGTCGCCCCCAGGATCATCACATTGTGCTGCTGTAATAAGGATCACTGCAGACTTTGTGTGTCTTTGATCATTCCTTGCTGGCCACATACAGTCAGGATTTGATCTGACAGATGTGTAGCATCTGTCTAAATTGAATTGCTTGGGGTAAATTTTACTGTTTTTACAGATCAAAAGTAGGGCTAGCTCACAAAATGCACATGCTCATTTACCTGCATCTGTCAGGTTTTTAGCGTAGGGAGATTCACACATTCAATTTGTCCTGGCGACCATTATTACTAAAAGTTAAAGAAAACCCCCAATTGTGGGTGGTCATCAGAACAGGAATGGATGAGAAATCTTTCAATGGGACACTAGTTCTGGTGAGCCTGCTGACCACCAGGAATTTCCCTCTCTTTGGAGGCATTTCCCCTCAATTGCGGTTGTGGCCATCAGACAAGTGAAGGTAAATCTGCCCAATCAGGAAGCTGGATCATTACCTGCTCCCTGATTGGCCGGTAAGCCAGTTCCATGTTCCCTCGAGGAACAACCGGTCAGAGGAAATCTCCCTCTGAGCGGAAGCTTCAGTATCATGGGTAAGTATTGGAGCATTTGGGCGAATACTAGTATCGGTGTGGGTACAGTCCTAGTTTTTGTTAAAAAAAATACTGTTTATTTTTGTTTTATCCTTTTTTGAATCTCAGTGCTGCAAATCTTTTAGCAACTTTGTGTACATGCATTCGACCCCGGTTAGATGCACAATATTTATGTGGTGTTTATACCTCTGGCCGGTAGCTGTCACCATTTACAATGGTTACATGTATAACACTTTCTATACTCAGTTCAATTTAGTTTGAGCTCCTAATGTTTTAACTGGTTAATAGAGCACGCCAACTACTCTGCCTCCCAGACTGCAGGAAAAAAAAGATCTCTGCAGCAGCCAGCACCTTTTCATCCACACCCTGGTGAAACTGCTAGGATTTGCATGTTGAGAATTAAATACTCAACCAGCAGCAAATTACACTTCTACGGCTAGACAGACTTGTGAAGTTACTGCCATGGAGGTTTCGGTCTGAGGCCAGGTTCACACCTGGGCAATCTGTGAGTGCGCGGCCATGCCAGTGACAATTGCGCTGGCGGTGCCATTATTTTCTAAACAACAGCAGTGCATTGGGAGTACCTTTTTTCTGCGATTGCCGAGTGGATGTAACTCCATTGAAATCAGTGGGGCTGTGTGCAATCGCTGTGTGCCAGATCGCTCAGGTCTGCACCGGCCCTCAAGTGTAGATAAATTACAGATAAACTTTTGTGCACTGTAACCAGTACTGCTGCGAATACAGTGCGTCAGAAATTGTGATGCTTACCCTTCTCCACCAATAGCTTACCCTTCTCCACCAAAAATAAATTACTAGAACAAGATGGGACAAAAAAAAAAAATAATGGCCATCTTTTTGCGTGATGACATTGAAGATAACAGGAAGTAATAAATTGTATTTTGACCTTTGTAACCCAAATAAAACAGTTATTGATGGCGACTCCTTGCCACATGCTTTCTGAAGGTATTTTCAGAAAATCAGAGGAGCCAAATTAATTTTTTACCCTGGATCTTCAAAGTGCATATCAACAGGTTTTGCTGGATAAGTAAAGTAGGGACATTTATTACCTATAAGGGTCTGTTCCATTTCAAGTGTGTATCTTATGAATTCACTTAAGTACCCATTTGTTTTCAAAGACTGATAATTTCAGTCCACAGTAACTAGTGTACAGAGCCATCTGTACTACAAAATGTACACTGCCCAACTCTAGATCTTCACAAGAACCTTAAAATACTGGATCACTTCCCAATAGTAATAACAGTGGACTATGCAACAAGTATCATGCCAGGAACTTATAGGTCAACACTGCACCTGGGAAAATGCCAACAATATTGTCAGGATTCACAGCTGGCTCCACCTCTCTAAAGCCATGGCCAACTGTGCCCGCCCCCTCCCCTGTCTGTCCCTCCAATGAGCGCTAGAGGAACAGAGAGAGGGGAGGAGGGAATCCTTGCGGGGAGCGGTGACAGTCACCACTCGTTTCAGGGAGAAGCCTTGAGCTGAGTGATCAGTAGTTTGTGATAGCTCAGTTCTCCAGCTAGAGAGAGAGATAGAGACGGCCTGCAGTGTCACATGCCGGCTCAAACTATTGGTACATTTTACTCTCCCAATAGTTCTCTTTTAACAACTGGTTGCTGTGAGACACCATACACTGTTCTTAAAATTGACTCGGTCGCTAAAAAAAAAATGTGTTCCAAATGAGGAGCTTGCTTCAAAGACGACATTCAATTCTCACCTCTCTCTGCACTAGTAAAGCAACCACTTTAGCTGGTGGCAGCAAAACCACCAGCTAATGACCCTGGAGGGTCTGACACTTATGAGAGCATCAGCTAAATGGCCCATTGTGGCATGCTGGGGTGACTCACCCTGACTCCTACGTCACTACAGGAGCCTCAATTTAAAATCTGCATAACAGGGTGCAGGACCTTCAGGTAATATATTAAAAAGCTGAAGATGACTTTTGAAAATACATGTTAGCATTAGTTATAAGTCTGGGTCTTGCCACAATTCGTTTGTCTGCGACTGCCACCCCCTCCTCTCAGCCCAATCAGTTGCAGAGGGGAACATTCCCTGCCCCCACAGCTATACAGGTGAAACTCGAATAATTAGAATAGCGTGCAAAAGTAATTGCAGTAGTTGCTGCAAAAGGGGCCCAAACCAAGTACTGAGTACATATGCATGCTTGTACTTTTCAGAGGTCTGATATTGTTCTATGTACAATCCTTGTTTTATTGATTGCATGTAATATTCTACTTTTTTGAGGTTGTGGATTTGGGGTTCTTGGGGTTTTCATGAGCTGTAAGCCATAATCATCACAATTATGACAAATCATGGCTTGAACTATCTTGCTTTGCATGTAATGAGTCTATCTCATATATTAGTTTCACCTTTTAAGTTGCATTAGTGAAATAAATGAACTTTGCACGATATTCTAATTATTCGAGTTTCACCTGTATGTCACAAAGGGACAGGGAATGCCCCCGCTGCATTTCCAACATTGATTGGGCCAGGAGTAGGGAGTGATGGTCACAGTTTTTGAGTAGGCTTGGCCGAACTCTGCAAACTGGGTGTGCACCAAGCCCATCTCTAATTAGCATAATAAATATATATTTTAGTGACTGGGTTTGCACACAATTTAGTAGAGCTGCAGCTAACGATTATTTTCATAATCGGTTAGCCGATTATTAAGTTCGATTAATCGGATTTAAAAAAAAAAAGTCTCCAGTGATGGACTACTAGTTTGTATTGAGATTGTAGTCCATCACAGGAGCAAAGTACAATTTAGATAGTGTGATAAATACATCTCACCAGTCCTAGATGCTGAGTTAGACACTTCAATCTCATTGGTAACTATATAGTTGACCAATCTAATTTGTCTTTCCCCTTTCTAAATACAAACATCCTGCCCCTGCGATCTAACACATTATTAGACATTATTCTAAACAAAATTTGTTTTGTTGTAGGAAGGGCACAATTTATACTTATATCTTCCTAAAAATGGACATGCCTGTGTATTTTCATGTTTTCGCTGAATTAATTTCTTACTTAAATTTCCAAAAAGCTATTGGAGGATCTCTCAGGGGCTGACACAAATTAATAATAATGAGCCTATTTGCATAGCAATGGCCTCATTATCTTGCTGACTTCTGAGAAATGCTACAGTCGGAATCTTAATGTCGTTGCTGCAAATGCCGTATTTCCTCTCTAGCGAATACAGCGGAGACGCTGCCTAATAAACATTGCCTCCTTCAATTTGAAGCATCTTCACTCCACAACTGGGAATTTACACTCCATGTTCAAAATTAATATAATATATGCTTATCTCGGCACAAATCTTCCTTTGGCAAGGTACCATCCATATGTAATGAGAACAACACAAAAGGAACATATAATCAAAGCCTTGTATTACAAGCCCTGACTTTACGGTTTGACAAAATGTAGGGGGCCCCCAATAAAAAAAATAAAATAAACACCCCAAAAACTCAGGCATAGCCTTTCTCATAGCTCCCAACCACCTCTTAATTAAAAGAACTGTTCCGCTTCTGGAACCAAATCCCTCTATAATTTTTTTCTCCCATAGTTGTCTTTCTTTTTTGGTCTAATGTATAGAACTCTATAATTAAAAAAAAAATGCTTCTACCAAAAGTTTTACACTACTACATGCCATCTAGGAGCAGTAGTTCCATGCAAACGGCATCCGCTCTGCTATACACTAAGCAGAAGTTTTATGAATTAAGTCCTAAACCTTTCATCCAACCCCTATTATTGCATTGGTCATAAAAAAAAACCTTTAAAAAAAAACGATCACACACAGTGTTAAAGAAGAGTAGTGGTAAAAAAAAAAAATGGCAGAAGTGAATATAACCAATCATGTTTTATGTATGAATTCTTCATGGTCCAAACAGTTGGGGTGTGGCAGTGATGAGTCCTTTGCCTACATACTAAGTCTTAAACGGTGTCCTTCATTTTCATCTCAAAGTCGAAAGGTATGCCTGTCCTCGGATTTCAGTAAGTTATCCAGTGCTAGCCATAAAACAAAAGGGTCCAACAATGTGATTTTCATCAACATAAAGACGCAGCTGGGTTATATCACTAATGGCTAACTGTAGTGGAAATTATTCCACACTATGGGGAGTTGGTAAGCAGCACCCCTAGGTGCAGGGCACTGCTTTGACATTATACATCAGCTAGACAGATTTCTCAGAAGATGTTGCAATCTGCATTCACCTCTCTTGGTAAAGGACCATCATTCAGACAGGCATTGCATTTATAAAGACATCCATAGAGATGATTAGATGGAGATTGTTACATCTGCTTCAAAGTCCCCTTTGCTACTATAAAAAAGGTCAAATCAGTGATCATGGCCTAGAATAGTGGTTTATTGCCTCATTTTAATGAAGCCTACTTATAAAAACAAACAAACATTCAGCAGAACCCATTTGCCCAATTTATAAAAGAACATTTGCTGGGCTAAGTATCATTCACCAACATCTGTTTTCTCAAATAAAAAAGTGCTTTCTACAACATTTACCTTTTTATAAACTATGGAATATTGTATTCACTGCACATGTGCTCAAATAAGGTGGCAAATCTGTTTTAAGGCTTTAAATTGTGGAAATCTGGCCATTCTGCATTCCATTGTGTTACTCTTTTTTTTCCGCCCTCTATTGCTTTATTAGAGAACAGATGTTGCTACGTTGGTATTTGGTTACTGTAGTTGCTCAGGACTAATTGATTTTGGTTTAAGCTGTGGGTGAATAAGTGATGAGGCATCTCAAGCCCTTTTACATTAGCAACTTTTTGTTTCGGTTCTTCAGATCTTGTTTTTTTCCTTCTGGATGAGTTGATCTGGAGTAACTAAGGAGTAAGAATCAAGCTGCTTTTGTAGGGAACATTACCTTTAATTGGAGGTTTTATTGAAAGAAGACAGCCCAACTTTTCCAGGATACTGATTGGTAGATTTTCATTAGTCAGTCATGAGTCCTAACCACGAGTCATGAGTTTCAGTCCAGCAACAGTTATTTACTATGTTAACAGGTGCTGTGGTAAACATGTCACACTTATTCTGTGACTATTCGGTGAATATGTGCTGGCTGTGGGGCCAACATTATAAAATTTAAAATACTAACAACCTACAAAGCAATCTATAAATCCGCCCCAACCTACATCAACCACCTCATCTCAAAATATCACCCAAACCGCCCCCTTCGCTCTTCCCAAGACCTCCTGCTCTCCAGCTGCCTCATCACCTCCTCCCATGCTTGCCTCCAATACTTTTCCAGAGTGTGTCCCATTCTCTGAAACTCCCTTCCCTGATCTGTCTGCTTATCTCCTACTCTGTCCACCTTTAGGCGATCCTTGAAAACTCATCACTCAATTCAGGGAGGCCTCTTCCACCTGGATATAACAGTACTTTCAATTATTTTAATAAATCGTCCCACATAATTATTACCTTTTGTATTACTTGCCCCTCCTAATAGATTGTAAGCTCTCACGAGCAGTGCCCTCCTACCTCCTGTACTGAAATTGTATTGTTAATTGTATCCCTCAATGTTGTAAAGCACTGCGCAAACTGTTGCGCTGTATAAATCCTGAATAATAGTAATAATGTAAGGGGCATGGTTTGCTTTAAGACACAACTATCTTTTAAATGCAGATCCTTCAGTGGTCATTACCTTTGTAGGCTGGACAAAAGACTAAATAGGGGTCTGCACCTTGCCCCAACAACTGCAGCCTCACAGCTTCCATTTACTTCCTGCTGTCTTGCTAATGACACCACTAGAACCATTAGAACGATTAGGATTTAAACAATCAGTTCATTCAGCTGAATTCATAGAGAAAAAGGGCTGATTGGCAGATGTTAGCGAGACCTGCATGTCTGGGGGCATCTCACAAGAGTTACTAGAGGGCTAGTCCAAGCCTGGTTTATACCCTAAATAAAGCAATACCTTCTGTTTCAGAGAGTTTAGCTTTTCTTCTCTAAGATGATCTCTCAACATTTCCTTATGCAGCCGGTCTTGCTCTAAAGCAAACTCTCCAAGAGTGTACTGACGTATACTGTTGTGACGGCTGGACATCCCCAAGGTACTTCCGCCTTGACTGGGTACACTGGTGAAGCCTTGTCTCCTGGTGAAGTAATACACTGTGACACAGTTGAAGCGCACATTCTTGGCTCTCAGTCTCTTCTCTCGCTTTAGAATAGATTGTGCTGAAGAACAAAAGAAAAAAAGGGTTATTTCAGAGAAGACCCCCCTGTGCTGCAGGACTCTTTGTTCAGGAATTAAATGTAAAACAAAAATTGAAGAATTTTTTTAAATCTTTCATACATAAAATGAAGACGGCCAATGTGTCTTATTAAAAGAACACTAGTACTCAGACAAACTGCAGTAAAAAACAAAATAAAGATAGAATTGCTGTTGGGCCTCTGAGACAGGAAGTAAAAGGGACATCTCCCTAATGACAACTAGGGTTGGGATTAAACCATTTTCTACTCTAGCCAAAGAAGAGGGGAGAAGAATACACTTTAGTTGTCTGCCTGGAAAAAATTAAAAGTATTAGGTTAAATGTATGGTATTCTTTATTGAAGAAAATTTTGCTTAAATTGTCTTCTCTGCTGCTTACACACGTGAAGGTGCCTGTAGATTGTTATATGATCTCCATAAAACCAAAAAGGGTGTAGATCATGTAATCAAATGTGTAGACCAGATATAGAATAAACGCTGAAGGGAGTCTACAGCAGCATTCTGTCTAGGAAAGCTAAAATGTTCTTTTACTCTCCAGCCTGTTATAGCTTTTTTTCATAATTTTTGAGTGTAGACCCAGTTTAAACACAGACATGCAAGTGCAGTCAGGGCCAACTAAAGTTGACAAAAACGACAGTACAGAATAAATACCATTGTAGAAAACAAAGCAGAAGGCCCAGATTAGCAACTGCGCAAGAAGATGGCTAAATAAGAATATGCAGTTTGAAAAACAGATTGCATACAGGCCCTCAGTTGGCTGCTTCCTCAAATATACCAGTGTCATCTGCAAGAGTAAAAAGACACCTTAAAAAGCGACATTCAATCTTAATGCATTCAAGTACCTTAAACTATTCAAATAAAAATGTATCTTATTGTGCATCGTTCAGCTGTAGATCCTCAAATCTCAGAATTGGTGCCGACACTGTCCTTCCTTCTGGAGGATGGCTACCTTTGTTCCCATGGTGTGTGTGTGTGTGTGTGTGTGTGTGTGTGTGTGTGTGTGTGTGTGTGTGTGTGTGTGTGTGTGTGTTGTAAAGTAGCCACCGCCCCAAGCTCACTCCTGTGATGGACTATGATCTCAATACAAATTAGTTAACTAAAACCTGAGATTGTAGTCCATCACAGTAGCGAGTTTGGAGCGGTGGCTACTTTACAACACAGACAGTGACCATGGGGAACAAAAGCAGCCCCCCTCCAGAATTGACAGTTTCAGCACCAATTCAGAGATGATTTGAGGATCTACATCTGAGTGATACACAGATAAGCTACATTTTTGTTAATAGTTAAGGCAATGAATGCATTTTTAAGATTTAACAAAGCATACTTCTAAGCTATGCAATACCTATTTGGTGGAGAAACAGGTATCTAGAGTGCTGTCTTTGATTAACTGATCAGCACAATGAACGGATCTAAAACCTATCGAGCCACTGCAGGAAAAGCTTCATCATTGAGTCAAAGAAAAATGCTCTTAAGGCCAATTGCACATTGCGAAAGATCTACAGGAGGTGCGAGTTGAAATGTCCGCAGAATATCTTAGAAACCGACAGCTTCAACGCCAAGGGTCTACAAAACTGCAAGTGATAGAGCTACAAATCCATTCTTCAAAGAGTCCAAATCCTAAGAGAGCTGCTGGGTCCTTCTGCTGTCCCCCACTGGTGACCTGCCCTTAAATGAACCCAACATGCACAAACACACTAGTAGCAATGCAAAGGGCTTTATTTTGGCAGAGAAAGCCCTGCAGGTAGAACACCAATACCAGGAAACGAATCAGTCATGTTGGCATGTTATAAAATACCAGAGTGATAAACGGCACTGTAGCACAAACAATATTTGTTCACTTACATTGCCTGTGAGGGTTCTGGCCAGCACACACTAGGCTAAATAAAGAGAACACTGTCCAATCAAAGGGTGGGAGAAAGCAGGGGTGATCTGCAGAGTGGCCACAAGAATGCTTGGCTAGTGAACCCTTTTACACACAGTCCAAGGATACACGGGGTTGATTTAGGAATGACAAATAGGCTGTTCACTTTGCAAGGGAAGTTTGTCCTTTAGTTTAGTGAATGAACTGAAGCTCTGCTGACTTGCACCGTCCAATAATGTGCAAGCAACAATACTGTTTTTCTTAATTTCCTTGCACATGATTAGGCATTCTTTGCAAAGTGAAATTTCAGCACATTCGCCGAGTTAAGGGGAACTTCCCCTGCAAAGTGCAAACTCAACAGCCAATTTGCCTTTAGTAAATCAGCCCCACAGTGTATGATGAATCTTAGTTATACAAAATAAAAATGGAAATATATTAAGGATGATTTCTAACCAATGAAATGCTTCCTTGTTGAACATAAAAAATGTAATAATAATAATTATAATAAATCTCATGTGCTATTAAAAACAGGAAGCTGGAAGAAAAAAAAAAACGCACAACAAAAAATAAAACCTTGTTCCAACCTTTCAATGAGGCACAAATCAAGTTATAACATTTAAATGATCTTCTTACTGAAAATCGACAATGTCATGGTCACCAAAGACAAATAATTTGAGATTTGGCATGACTCCAGCCTGGGAGCACTCTCCACTGCCTCTTAGTCTCCCGATATCAAACCAGTATCAATGAAACCATACTGCACCTCAGCAGAAAAATCAGCGTTCTCCTATTTGATTGGTATTCATTATTTATGAACCCACATTGCAGTGCATCACAGCACTCATGCTGTACAGTACATGTTTTCTTTTTTAACACACAAAGTAGGCTGGCTAAAACCCCCCAAAAATCCACATTATTGTACAATATTTTACATTTATCCTACTGTAAAAAAGTTGTTTTATTTTACAACAGAACAAAAGAAAATATATGCTCAAGCAAACTACAGATTGTCTTTAAGATGCATCATTGTTGACTACTGGCCAGGGTCCCACCTCATGATATATCCATCCAGTGCATTGGTTGCCAAGGTCATGCCTCACAGGGTCAATTACAGCCTCATTTAAGCCAATGCCCCATTGTGCCAAGCAGTTTCTCATGGTATCTTTGGTGGAGTTGCAGCCCCAGAAATCCTATAAAGTGAGTGAAATTCCTTCCTGTGTCATATCCATATCAAAAAGGCAATATTTTTCTATACCCAACATAGAAATAGATAAAAGTCTGCTGCCAACTCTTTCCCAGCTGTAGTCTCAACCTATTCATGTTTTTGGACCATTTTGACAGCATGGAAATGGTACAGGAACACACCTGCACTTCTTTACTCACTAACCACAGAAGGATAATATAGCTGGTGGACCTTAGGGCAAGGGGAGAACCTAACTTTATACTATCCCTAGAGTCCAAAAAACTCTCAATCTTTGCCACAAGACATAAGCTGCCTAAACAGACCTCACAAGCAGAATATCCACCTATACAAAAATATATTTTGCTGACCCACACTACCACTTAACACCATCCACAAGGTCAGAGCAATAAAATAAGTCCAACATTCAGAAATCTAAACCATTTGTAGTCATCGCCCTCTATGTAATATTCACAGAACATCTGGAGGCAGTAGAGCATTCATCCATTTTTAAACCTCTTGTTTCACATGAGCGACTGAATGACTGCAGAGAAAGAAAAACAACTGCACGGCATCTATCCGGGTCATAGCTGGAATCCCTGGACCAGTGCAGCTGACTGGAAATCATTGTTCCTCCAAAATCTACATAAAAAGCCGTTTCACTAATAGGCCCAATTAACATTTTTTTTCTTCTGCAGACAACATAAATGCAGCCTTCACGAGTCGCAGAAGCGATAAAATGGAGGTAATTAGCAGTCTTGCAGAATAGAGGCTGCTGGGAACGATTGGCTGGGGTTTCTGTAGAGCTATTTTTAAGCGAAAGTGCAGGCATGTGAAACCCTGCACCGATTCCTGGAACCAACATGGAGAAGCATTAAGCGAAAACAAAAAAAAAAGCCTCGAGTGCAGAGCGGATTGTAATTATTTTGCAGGGAATTAAGCACAGTGTAAAATAGTGTGGCAGAATATATCTAAAGCACGTGTAGAGGATAGGCATGACATTTATTGATGCACAAAAATTGTTACTCATCTAGAAATATGTTTAATGTATATGAAAACATAGATCCCAAATGTCCTATTCTTTTGCCTTCTGTCCTACAACGCCGCCCCACTCATATGATTTATACACAGGGGGTAATGATGATAAAGCACTAAAGCTAGTTTAATGCCTTCTATGCACGAAATTGAATTTTACGGTTTCACTTTACAGGATATGTCCAGGCATTACTCAAATTTACCCCCCTAAATTATTGCAGTGGAAGCTGCTGGGGGCTTACTTCCTACTGATGCAGGCACACTGCCAGAACTACATCTCCCAAGAGTTCTTTTCCTACACACAATGTGGGGGAAGGAAAGGCAGCAGTATTGTTTTATTGGGAAATAAACCAGTGTATGCATGTGGAGAGACACCAAGAGGAGTTGGGAGTTCTATAGTCCACCAGACAGGGCTGACAACACTGCTTGAGATTTCAGAGCAGTAAAATAACAGTTATCTATTTAAAAACAGGAAGGAGCACACTGGACTTTGAGAGTTTAAAAAGGTTTTTTTCTGTACTTGCATTTTAATTTTTTTAAATACCGGTATATGTGTCTGTGTCATTGCTCCATTGTTTACTTTGAGCTCTCCTCTACTGTACATCATCTCTGCCGCCCATTCATCCGGTAACAGAAAAGGCACCTTTGCATTTTTATTTCAGCTTTCAGCCAGTATGTGGCTACTAGCAAATGGGCAAGTGTGCCTGGGTTCGATTAGTGGGACGTTTAGTAAACTTGGCAGAAGATTTGCAAACATTAATGCAAAGCCCATAGATGCCAATGTGAGGTGAATCTTGAAATGTATTTGACCATTTGCAAGGCTACAAATAAGGGATTCTCAAACAAAGGGCATGCGAAGATGTGCACTGCACTGGGGCACATGTATCAATGCAATTCATAAATACATTTAAAAAAAATATGTTTAGCAGTGAGCAGCTCTTAAGGCTTAAAGTGAAAACATTAAAAATACAAAATTGTTTTAACCAACATGTTTGGGGATGCCTTAAACCTGCATGTAAAGTGACGCACCTGTAAGATGTACTACAGTAAAAGTTAAGTTTTAGGAAGAAAAAAAAAAAAATAAGAAAATAAAAATGCTGCTTAATGACCTGCCAGCTTTTTTTCCCCTGACATGGCATGAGGACCATTATCAAGGATAAGGGTCTGTTATGGATTTTACAGGGGACCCCACACAAATGAATCTTTTTGTTTACTTTATGAGCTTTGTACATCACATAGTAACTGGATTTGGTACTGGTTTAAACGGTCAAACAGGAGCCTTATGTAGCATCTACTGAAACGCAACAAAATTAGTATTAGGTAGACCTAAACCTAGAAACATAGTTTTAAGATGAATATAGCTAATAAATCATTTCTATGTATTTATGAGACCTAGAAAACGCCAGTAATGCATAAAAATAAAAAAGTCAGACCTTAAGACTTTTAGGACAGAGTGTTTGCAAAATTTGTTTTTATAATTAGCATTTTTTATTATTCTGTTTTTGGACTGATAAAGCAAGCTATATTTATATGCTCATATGGCGATGCTTTTCTCCAAGAAATGACAGGCTTATTATACAGAGACTAAGACTATATCTGCAGGAGCCAAGCTGCAGATGAAGCCAAATGCTGCTTTGTGATTGGCAGACTGCCACTAAGCTCCTTAGAGGGTAAACTGCCTCGCTCTCACTTCTGGAAATATTGCTTTGTACATTACATGCTCCATGTGAAAAGGCAACACACTGCGCTGTGGCCAGTGTTCTCCAGTATCTAATTAACGTCCTGTTGCAGAGATTAATATTTCCATGTACAACAAACACCACCTCTGACAGTAAAAGCTCCTCGTTGTTTGCAGCCAGTATAAATTTTGTTCCTAGAATAGAAAATAATGGAACAAAAATGTTCCAAGTTTATTCACCAACACACTGCAGAGAGGATTAATGATGTGTTGTAACCAACTGTACATTATTACTAAATCATTAACGAATGAGTCTGCCAATTAAAAAAAAACCACACGCTTTTAAAACAGGCGGTTTCCTATAAGGGTGTTACAATGCCATCGTAGATCATACATCTGCTCTATGGCCCAGCATCAGTGAGGACCCCATATGGTCCAGCTGTTATAATGGTTTCTCCAGGCAGTAAAAGCCATTGCCAAGCAAATTTGGAAAACATGAATGCATATATACATAATGCAGAGACCGACAGATTCCTGTGGAAACAGTGAGTACACTGCAGTGCCACAGCAGTCATTCACTGGCCTGGTGGAAACAAGCCAAATCACAGATTCAAAGATTGCTTGTGAAATATTTAAAGTGTAGCTAATCCCACAAACAAAAATTGTATTTACTACAACTGATCAGACCTTAGATGTTTCCTTATCAGGCCTTTTTACTTGTTTTTCACCCAGTTCCCCTGCCAGGAGCACACTTCCTGTCAAAGGGTGACAATGCTCACTCATCATACTGTATCTATGGAGAGCAGCATTGTCAATCCAGGGCAGGATTTATGTTCGGAGTGCAGAATACACCCCTTCCTCAACTCCATAACATAGGCAGGAGGTGTTCTGCAGCCCGATAAAAATGGGAACTATGCTAACTGATAACAGCGCAACAGAGGCAGCAATTAACATTTATTTATTTTTGCACATATACAACATTGTGCTTTCATTGGTATATTGAAAAGACCATAAGAGAGCAAATAATATACAGTAGGTTCATTGCTGGGGTTTAGATACTCTTTACTGTACACCTTTGAGGTCGTCAATAAGTTATAAACTGGCTACAGATATAAATTACATACCTTGGCAAGGTTTTCTAACAAATGTTGACACTTTCTGAAGTGGATTTGAGGCCTGACCCATTGATATACCCACAAGCAGCGACAGTGGCACACCATACAAATGCAGATCAAACAAATGTATTTTGGAAGAAGCCAGCCTTACTGACCAGTAGGAAAGTGTGGGAGTGGATGGGCCAGACCACAAACACTGTGCAGACATTTAAATATTAAGGTTCCCTAGGATTTGGGGTTCCTGGCTCACAAGAATATTTTTAAAGCCAGTTTGGAAGATCTGTAAAGTGTAAGCTATGAAGAAAAAAAGAACTAGCATTTCATTACACAGCATTATTGGGCAGGTTACAAGGAAAAGCAGCACATCTTTGAGCTGAGACAATTTTAAAAATATATTCAAAAGGAGAACTATGAGGTGAGTGCTTTTCACTCACCTCATAGTTCTAGCCGACCTGTGACAATGAGACTGTCACAGGTCGGCTCAGTAGATCGGGAGGTGAGCGAACACATACCGGGTTCGCTCACCTCTCGATCCTGTCACGGCTCTCTGCCGTGACAGGGGGAGGGGCTGGATTCCCCCCTCCAATCTGCCAGCGCTGACTGGCAGAACGGAGGGGGGCGGGTACAGCTGGCTCTGCCTCTAGATAGGCAGAGCCAGCTGTCAGTCACGCAGCTGGGCAGACATAATTGTCGGGATCCGCTTCAGCTGCGGCGTCTTAGTATACTGCGAGCAGCTGCTCGCGGTATACTGCAGCGTCTCAGTATAAAGTCCCCCCAGCCCACACCACCATCTATTGTTTTCACGGCTTAAGCCCAAATGAGCCCTAAGAAGTTTGTAACTTATTTTTGATAGGAGCTCTACATATATATGGCCACCTCTTGTTATAGCAAATGCTATTGTTTTAAACATTGGCACGAACCTCTTCTAAATGCAGACTTTTGGGTAATGGCTGGCAATCTGAAGCATTCCAGAATTTCCAGGCACACCCTCTGCTGACACACTTATAAAGCTCAATAATGCCATGCTCTCCCTGATCAGGACTCCATAGAATAAGTCGAACATTTAGAAGGGAAGACAGCTCAAGGTTGGAGAACCGAATATAAGCTGCTGGATGAACCATCTTACTGTAGTCCACCCCATCCAAACAGAGGTAGCACAGGGCTTCTTATGTGTCAGACCAACAGAAATATAAACTTCCAGACTTGGCCCTGGAGGTCTAACCTTGATTCCAAAATATTTGTCTTACTTCACTTGTTTTTCAGGAGGTAAAGAAGATATTTTAAAAGTTTTAGCAAAAAAAGGACAGGTTCATGCTTTGCAGGTTTGTTATATTGTGTGAAGGAATGTTTTATCGATAGGTCTCCACAATGTATGCGTGTCATGAGGTTCCAAATTTGCATTGGGATCAAGGGTTGTTAAACTACCAAAATTCACAAAATGACCAACATTGGTACTACTTCAGGTATTTAAACAAGACAACTACAACCCAGCAAACACAAAACATATACTAAAACCCAACATACGTGTAAGATGACTCGAGCTTGATGGATTAACACTGTCAAAACTGTCCCCACTTTCACTACTAGATATGTCTTCATCTGATTCCTGGATAGAAGAACAGGGTGAAGATCCATCAACTTCTTCAAATTTCCTCTTCAGAATCCCACTCATAGCTGCAGTGCTGTCACATGTGTCTGTGGGAAAGAAAAACATTGTAGTGAATAAAAAAATAAAAAAATAAATAAAAAGGAAGACTACGTTTCATCACTGGTTACTACTCATTATTAACCAAAGCCCCTTATTACAACTGTCATTTAATTATACAGACAGACAACACACCTTTTGCTTCTTGCCCAACTATGATGGAGCTGTATTGTTTCTTATATTAGGGTAAGCTACAGTAATAGAAATTCTATGCTCTAGTCTAGATAGCTTATCGTTTTACCAATTTTCTTTCACGGTATACTTCACAGGGACATTGCTTGCACTAACATCCAACCGTGGGAGCGTCTACCATCAAGGAGAGCCTATGCTCAGAATGCTTTTTAGAGCGTAATGAAAGTTTCCCAGAACATTTGTTTTATACCCATCTGAGGTTTGTGCGCTTTAAAATATGTAAATCTAGTATAGATTTTGAATTTGGGCAAAGCCAAAAAAATGAAATCCTTTCCCTCTCGCTGCAGCTGCTCCCCATACAGACATCCAGACCCTTCCTTTCTGCAGCTGGATTTATGTCAGGGCCCTCATAGTAGAAATCATGCTGGTGGACATTTTTCTCTGGCCACCTTCCAGATGGTTTAAGAGAAAGATGATGGCCTATATACAAGGGTAGCCACTGCAAGATAAATTAAAGTCCAGAGGGCATATACAATTCATTAAAGCATTGTTCAAAAAAATAAATAAAAAAATAGAAAAACAACTCTGTTTCCTTTGTGTGTTATGGCTGCTGATAGAATCTTCGGCATTCAACAATTGCAGGTTGGTGCAGGATGCCTAAATCTACCACCCCAATGGTTCCACCTGCTGACCACTACAGCACTACTGAGCCCCTGGGATTTCCACCACTGGGGTGGTTTTGATACTGTGAGTTAGAACAGTGAGATGATTAGCTTTGTCAATAGAATGTGCATTTTATGATGTTGTTAATGCTTCTGCACCCAGGATTTAGTGTGTAGTAGGGATGCACAGATACTTTTCCAGTGCCAGTGCAGATACTTGGAATTTTCATGAGAACTAACAGGGTTGCAGCTGGTACCTGGCTCTGGCACTCCACCACTGTCCTGAAATCATTAGTCTGTATTGTTTTAGGAAAACTGTCACATGACAATAAACAAAAATGTATCAGTACTCGTACGTGTAAGTACCAGTACTCTGTGCATCCCTTTATTTATAAAAACAAAATCGTACATTAAAACGGAGAAGTACAAATCCCAGGAGCTCTGTGTGCTCCTTACAAATGACAGCTGCCTCCAAATTTTTTCTAGTCTAGTCTTGGAGCTCAAAAGTATCGGTACATGTACTCGTACTTGCACCGAGTACTGTACTTGGTATCTGTGCAACCCTAGTGTGTAGCATTACAGAACAGGAACTAGAGCTGATGTACGCAAGGAGCAAATATGCACAAGTACATTCATATTTGCCCTTTTATACGCACAGGCTCCAGTTTCTACTACACAGTGGTTGTGTTTTACTGCTTCTACTTGTAGCACCCTGCTAAAAGGAGTGCTAGATTATATCTATATTCTATGTTCAGTTCGGTTATGACAAAGCAATCTGTGAAGCTGTGTCTGCCTGTTGCTGGGTGTGTTACCACACAGAGCAGAACAGCCAATGAGGATTGCTATGGGCATTTATGTCTCCCAGCCAATCACTGTAGGACAGTAGCAGTGATGCATGCTGGGAGAGGAGATAAATGCTCAGGGTGGCTGATGTAACAGTCTCTTCCCTCCCCCCAGGGCCTCCTGGGTGCAGAATGCCTGCACCCAGGAGGGTGCAACAATAGGAAAGAATCATGAAATTTCACATAAAAAATTTCACATAAAAAATTATGTTGAACACGGCAACACCAAGGCACACTTTTCACTTATAAACATTTTATATAGTGCAGCTTACATGTGGTGGCTGCATTAGGGTTTTTTAGGCTTTTTTTACCCCTTATTTTCACCTGGTGAACCCAGCCACTAACACACTTCCGTTTCGGTTGCTCCATTCTATAGAGGAGAGACAGCCACTCTTGGACAACAGCATTGTCCCATGTGGAGAGGGTAGGGTTAGATGGACTAGAAGATTTAGATGGAGTTGACTAATTAAATCTGAACTCCAGCTAACAGTTTTTAAGAAGTTACTGCAATAGCTTTTTTTCCCCTTTTGGGATAAAGGTTTTACATAAACGAATAAAAGTTATCCAATTGATAACCGTTATTTATGGTCAGTGTTTTATGGTTTGTCTTAACCCTCTGCCACTTCTTCTGGACAGCTTGGTCTGTTAAAGGAAGTTGAAAAACAACAGATTTACTGGCCAGATCACCAGGTGAATAAAAAGGAAACGGAACAGAAAAGAAAGAAAACAAAAAGACAGCTACCACATTTAAGAATTGTTAAACCGCAATATTTCACTTTTTTTGCTTTTGATTTAGATACCCATTAGGTGCCCATTTACTTTGCCTTTGTTGCACGTTGTGTTACCAGTGCATTATAGCTGCATTGACTTGATGTGTTGTGTTACCACACACTCAGGCACACCAGATGCAGTCCATTCCGGCCCGATTCTGGCCAGAACGCACTGCATCACATTGGGGCTGGCTCACTTTTTTTGTGGGGCAGGAGAGGGCGTGACGATGCATTGAAGTGAATGGCACCATAGCCACGCCCTCCGGCCGCAATGTGATCGGCCGCACAGGATCGCAAGGCACATTATGCCTGCGGTCCGGTGCAATCAAAATAGTGCTTGCAGCATTAAGATCGCACCGGACCGCAGGCATAATGTGCCATTCACTTCAGTGGCCTGCCACGCCCCCTCCTGCCACACAAAAAAGTGAGCCAGCCACAATGCGATGCAATGCGTTCTGGCCAGAATCGGGCCGGAACGCACTGCATCTGGTGTCAACCTAGCCTCAAACAAAAGACAACAAAAGAGTCACCAACCACAGTATAGGCCGTTGCCATAGACCTAAGAATTCTCTCGCTCTCTCTTTTTCTCTCTATACACATGTATGAATAAATGAATATGTATGCATGTTATTTTGTTAAAACAGCACCCTACATTAAATATTTTATTTATCCAGATGTAAACTATAATCACATTACATGTTAAACACGAATTACTGGGAATTAGTGTTTTTGAGTTGATACTTAGTCATGTTGACACACACTCGTGGAACGTGCTCAAAATGTGCATTGCGCTAGTTGTTAATGCCTCCCCAAAACGTGGCTGGTAAAATTGCGCCTTTGTGTGGATAAAAAAAAAAATAAAAAATGGTGGCACGCTTGCAGATAAAAATTTGCATGAGCTACTTTGCCGTGTGTGAAGCACCCATTGAAATCAATGGTGAATGTCCAGCAAACAGCACGCACAAACACACGTTCGTGGGTTCCTGCATCAGCTAGCGTGAAGCATATTTAAACCCAAAAACATTATATTAAAACATTTTTTTTTAAATCATAACCTTCACATAAAAAATTCAATAAAATAAACATTAAAAGAGCAAAACATGAACATAAAAAAAAACAAAAAAAAACACAAAACAAAAACAAACATTAACTTGCATGTACCAAGAGTGCATTAAAAAAAGGTGCATGCACCATTTCTGAAACTGCACGGCAACACACCAGTGTGTTGCCACATATTACACATCGGTCAGCAAAGTGCGTTGGGGTGCCAATCAGAATGAATGTGTTTGCATCGCATGAAGGCACACATTGCAAAATAAGTACAGGTTATACTTTAGCTTTGTCTTTGTCAGCAAGCAATTATTTCATTAAAATACAACTTTACCAAACAGGTATTTGCTGTTTAACTGACCATGTAACGTAAGGCTAGTCAGTTTCAAAACTCCTAGTTTCCTCGAGGAAACCTAAAGCTATCATTATTATTATATCATCATTATTATTATATCATCATCATTATTATATCATCATTATTATTATATCATCATTATTATTATATCATTATTATTATTATATCATTATTATTATATCATCATTATTATATCATCATTATTATATCATTATCATTATATCATTATATCATTATTATTATTATTATTATTATTATTGCGCCAACAGTTTGCGCAGCGCTTTACAATATAAGGAAGACATTACAGTTACAATACAATTCAAGACAAGATGGTAAGGAGGGCCCTGCCCCTGAGGGCTAACAATCTAAAAGAGGAGGGGGAAATGATACATGAGGTAGCTGTGGGAATGAATTATGTGAGAATGTGAAGGTTCAGTGGTTAGGTTGAGGTGGGATAGGCTTCCCTGAAGAGATGAGTCTTTAGGGAACGCCTAAAGGCAGTCAAGGTGGGAGATAGACGGACAGGTTGGGGTAAAGAGTTCCAGAGGATGGGAGAGACTCTAGAGAAGTCCTGGAGGCGAGTATGGGAGGAGTGGACAAGGGAGCTGGAAAGCAGGAGGTCAATGGATGAGCGGAGGGGACGGTTAGGGTGATACTTTGAGACAAGGTCTGAGATATATCCGGGGGCGGAGTTGTGGATGGCTTTATAGGTGACTGTTAATATTTTGAATTTTATCCTCTGGGCGAGTGGAAGCCAGTGCAGGGATTGGCAGAGGGGGGATGCAGACACTGAGCGGTTGGTAAGGTGAATGAGTCTGGCAGCTGCATTCATGATAGACTGAAGGGGGGATATCCTGTGTAGTGGAAGGCCAATGAGGAGGGAGTTACAATAGTCAAGACGAGAGATAACAAGGGAGTGTATGAGTAGTTTTGCGGTGTCATTGGTGAGGAAGGGGCATATTTTTGAGATGTTACGAAGGTGAAGGCGGCAGGATTTGGATAGCGATTGGATGTGGGGAAGAAAGGTGAGGTCCGAGTCAAGGATGACACCTAGGACCTTGGCATGAGGGGAGGGTTGGATAGTTGTGTTATCAATCACAACTGAAATGTTGGGGGAAGGTGCATGGGGTGGAGGAAATATCATGAGCTCAGTTTTTGAAAGGTTGAGTTTTAAGAAATGTTGTGACATCCAGAAAGAGGAAGAGGAGTGGAGGAGTTAGAATTGTAGGTGACACTGAAGGAGCACATTAACCCACACACCAAAATGTAGATGTAATTTAAAGCCAAACTGAAGTTACGGTTGAAGTCAGCCTTCTAGGTGCGTTGCAACAAATTAAGAGGGAGTCAAATTTGCACCCTCTATCTTTGTCCTAATGACTTGTCGCCAAGACAGAATGTTTGGGAAATCCAACATTTTTGAGTTGTAACCAATGCGAGAGGCAAGGGGAAGCCATCCCATGGAGACAAATGTTTTGGTGATAACCAAGTTGGAAATTCCACTCACTTTGGAAAGATTTCCTTGTTGCATCTACAGGACAGGGACACAAACAGCAAACAAATGATCTTATAGGGATTTTAACCCCTATAAAAATGTAATGTAGTCCTTAGCACACAGTATTGTGATAATTGAGCCTACAAAGAACAAGGGGAAGAGTCTTACTAATGTTGACATCAGTCTGCGCTTGAAAAGAAAAGTAACACTTAGTCTTGTGGCTCTTATTGGTAGAGGAAGATCCATAACTGTGATAACAAAAAGAGCCAAAAGAAGGACCACCGAGCGTTTATAAAAGATGCATTATAATAAGTGCAAGGCTGGTTTGTATTCTAATAAATGGGAGTCAGTTCCCAAATAGAACATGCATTTGCCCTCTTATTGTTAATCTACCTCTCCTTATTTTTCGTTAGAATACATTGTATTCATGAAAGTCCCAATCGTTATTTAGCATGCCTATTAAAAGGAGAATTACGAGGCAAGTGATTTTCACTCCGCCTCATAATCTGAGCCGACCTGTCACAATGAAACTGTCACAGGTCGGCTCAGTAGATCGTGAAGTGAGCAAACACATACCGTCGCTCGCTCACTTCTCAATCTCGATCTGGATAGGTAGAGCCAGCTGTCAATCCTGCAGTTGGGTGGATGCAGACAGTATTGTCGGGATCCGTTTCGGCTGCGGCGTCTCAGTATACCCCGAGCTGTAGCTCGTGGTATACTGAGCTTTGGGTCACGGGAGAACGCTAGTTTGTGTTCTCCCGTGACCCTTAGGAGTACTATGGGGAAAAGCCCTGACTACATAGTTCTCCTTTAAGGCTTCCGACTGAAGCTTTTGGGAGTTATTTTTATGTGTTCTACGTAATTTTAGCAAGTGAAGTGTTATGTTTACATCTTGAATTGCAAAATTAGCGTTTAAGGTGTTAAAATATATTTGACTGTTGCATTCTGGGACCAGAAGGGGGGGGGGGG
>NW_017306417.1:1493846-1555053 GCF_000935625.1 Nanorana parkeri
TGGGGGGAGCAGTGCCTACAAATGACATTTTCAATCTACTGCACTGTTGTATGTAAAACAACTTTTAATTACGGTTGACGTTGACATGCCTAACTACAACCCCACTCCAATGAAAGTAGAAAAAAAAAAAAAAAGCCACACCCACACACCTTATAAAAATAATACAGGCAAACAGTTCCATCTTCCAAAAACGAGGCTTCACTACCAGAATTTATCAATTCACCTCACAAATCTCCCTCTCAGAGCAGAAAATTCCGCCAGAAAACTGTCATAACGACACTCTGAAGGAGGTGATTATGCAACGATTGTCGAATGGTCGATAAATGGCCCAAAAAAACTTTGTGAATGGCACTTCTGTACATATTTAATGATTAGGCTTGTTAAAGTAAAGGGTTGAAACGTTAAATAACGAGCTTCACGATAAAATATCACTTCAGTGAAGAGAGACGTTAATTGGTGGCTTTGCCAAGCGTTACATTGTTTGGTGAATTGCACAAGCTTAAATATTGTGCGATATCTATTAAATGACGAGCAAAATCAGGGGGAAAAAAAAAAAAAAAAAAACTTTCTGAATTTACCCCATGGTCTCGCTCTTTTTGTTATCGGGTAACACACACACACACACACACACACACACACACCCCTTTAGTCCATTAGAGCCTTTGGAAGCAGCCCTTGCAGAAGTTACTGGAAAAGGTCAAGTTTATTTGGTGCCATGAGGAAAGGGGGTCCAATCTAAAATTCCCATTAGTGACCCAATTCTGGTGAACTTTAGCTCCTTTAAATTTCCGAGGCTTTCTCCTAGTAGACCAGTGACATCATTTTAGCCAAAAATGGAAAAAAAGTGGACTTTTCAGGTGTCAGCCACGGAGCACCTTCGGGCTAGGGTTCCACGGACAATTACATCTCTTTGTGACTGATATTTAGCCACTGGTTGTCTGCCATATTATTTGAAGTTCACCTATTCTAGTGTGCTGCTAATCTGATTCCAACAAGCAGTAAAAGGGTTTCCAAACTCAAAAATGCTATATTTTGCAGTTAACCAATCCTTAGATGTGATGACTGCATTAGGTTTTTTTGTTTGTTTCCTTTATTTTCACTGGGTGGTCTGGCCGGTATTTTTTTTCTTTACTTCCATTAACAGATCAATCTGTCCAGCAAAGATGGCAGTTTTAGGGTTGAGACAAACCAGTTAACATTGACAGCGTTGCTTACAATGGTCCAGCTTTCATTTATGTAAAACCTTTATACCAAAAAAGGTTAAAAAAAAAACTGCTTGTTGTAAACTGCTTAAAAAGAAGTGTTAGCTGGACTTCACATTTCACATGTTAGCCAAGTCCATCTAAACTTACTAAAGTAACATTACCCTCCCCAGAGTGACAATGCTGCTGCCCAAGAATGGCTCCATTGCTCCTCCATAGAGTGGAGCCACCCAGAGCCGTAGCTAGGTCCTTTTGTACCACAAAGCAAGGAATAATAAAAAAAAAGTGCCACCCCAACAGGCGTGTGACATCACCCAGCACCACGGGCGGTGTCATTTGATGTCATGTGCCCCGCATCCAGGATTGCTTTTTATGTTTATTTAACTTTTTCCGGGGGGGGGCTGGCGGGCGATCGGGGTTTGTGGAAACATTAGGGGTTTAAACAGTCCCCTGATATTTCCCTTTTAAAATAGAAAAAGAAATTGAGGACACGGTCCTCAATCTCTTTTTCTGCATCCTTTGTTCTAAATTAAAGGAAAGCACAGAGGCTTTCCATTCATTCAGAAAATATTTTCTATCAAGCAGTTTCTGAATGGGGAGAAGCCTTTGTACAGAGTGCTACTCTCCAATGAGAAACTCATGAATGAACAGGAAGTGATGCAAAGCACTTCCTGTTCATTCATAACACGACAAATGGTGATATTTATTGAACAAAACAGGATCAATGATACATTGTGTGTGTGCTGGTGACCATCTGATCATCAGAGTTCCACAAGGTGTGTCATCATTACCATCATTATGAGCAGCACCATCTTGCAAGGTCGCAATGCTGTATGGAGTGCAGGTGATCCTTCAAGCTGGCTTGCTCTTAGACCTCCTCGGTCGCCCTCCATTACAGCGCTCTAAGGTCCCAGAGTCATCACATTCTATACACTGTATAGGATCTGAGGACACAGAGGAACATATCATCGCTGCGGTGGAGGAGACAAGCAGGAGGGTGCACTGTCACAGTCTGGCTTGGAGAATCGGGGGGGAGTATACAGGTGAAACTCGATTAGAATATCGTGCAAAGTTCATTTATTTCACTAATGCAACTTAAAAAGGTGAAACTAATATACGAGATAGACTCATTACATGCAAAGCAAGATAATTCAAGCCGTGATTTGTCATAATTGTGATGATTATGGCTTACAGCTCATGAAAACCCCAAGAACCCCAAATCCACAACCTCAAAAAAGTAGATTACATGCAATCAAGAAAACAAGGATTGTACATAGAACAATATCGGACCTCTGAAAAGTACAAGCATGCATATGTACTCAGTACTTGGTTTGGGCCCCTTTTGCAGCACTTACTGCAATTACTTTTGCACGATATTCTAATTATTCGAGTTTCACCTGTATCTGTGTTATTTTTGAACCTAGATAAAAATGAGCACTTAACCCTTGCAGTGCAGGGTGTAGCCCCACTTGAAGTGTTGAGAAACATTTTACCTGAAGCTCTGCTTTAAAAAAGGTGTTGTATTGTATTGATAACCATTCACATCACATCTCCAGTTTCTTGAACGTGTGCCACATTTACACATACAATATATGTAAAAAAAACAAAGACCTACTTTACAATGCATGCATTGGAGCCTAATTTGCATAATATTGCCAGACCAAGGACACATTTTGATTGATAGTTTTTAACAAATATCAAACACACACTTTAGTTTAGCAACTGTCTAAATCAGCAGATGGGTTTAAAAGGGGCATTCTAGTGTTCCTGCAAATTGATCCAAAAATTTCTACATAAAAAAAAAAAAAAAAAAAAAAAATCTATAGAAACCGCTCATGCAGAGATGCAGCGTAGAACATTAGCTACAGGATGTTTGGAGTATAATTCCTTTATCTTCCTACAGCATTTGCATAACATAATAAACAGTACACAATAGTTTAGCGCTTTTGTAGTAATTTTTTATTATTCTTACGTACGGAAATCCAAAAGCAACCAATTAAAAATGTACAATGTATGTAATACTGGCCTGTGTGGAGGAACCCTTGGGCCATGCTTAAAAAAATAAAAAAAGGGAAAAGGAAACAATTCCGAGGTTGAAAGTCAGAATCCCGATTTTTAATTTTAGAATTCTGTTTTTACATTCTGACTGAAATTCCGAGTTTAAAACTCAGAATTAGGTTTCATATTTTTTTTTAGCATGTCCCCAGGGCTCTTCCATAGGCCTGGCTGTAGCAGAGTGAATTTTGATTACCACAATTAAGAATTCTCAATCGAGGTTGATGGTATAAGCTCTCTATAGATTGAACTTGATGGACTTGTGTCTTTTTTCAATCTGACTATGTATGCTAGAACCCCCCATTTAAGAAGTTTTTACTTTTTTTTTTGAAGAGTGCTTCTTTTTTAGACTCGCTTTGAACAACTGTCGCAGAAACAGTGGAATTCTTGCTAATTTTGTACACGTTCATTTGTCCTCAGAGGCAGGACCAGTGAATGCTTTGGGTAAAATTAACCAAGCACTAATTTGCTTCCTGACTGGTTCTCTCCTTTGTGTCAGTAGATGCATAGTTTTTCCAAACAGGTAGTAGCAGTAGATCAGAAGGGAGTACGGTTGCACTACACAAACAAGATCGCTTGTTCTCTTTAACCAATAGCTAAAACTGTGCAGGGTTGGCCATTTGGAGACAGGAAGAAATGACATATAGGCAATATAAGAAGAGTTTGGGAGCATCTGGGGTACAGTAGCACAGGGTCCTGACCTGGATTAGAGGAAATTGCAATTATTTCACAATATACAAGCTGCATACTACATTTCAGTTGCATAGCCAGTGAAGGAGAAATCAGATACAGCCTTGATTAAAAGGTAAAACAGACTAGTCATAAAAAAGGGAACATTTTCCTGGTTGCTATTTGGATGATACGGAAGAACTGGTGCATTCTCTTTTTTTAGGCAGATTCTCTTTAAGAGCGACTATCCAGAAACTAAAGCTGTAGCCACAAATTTGTAAACATGCTCATTGAATGATGATTATTTGGAGGCATCTCCATTCTTCATTATCATGGTGAAGGCTGTTGGTTTGTGTTGCCTAAAGCCAGCTTGTCTCTATGGCCAATTAGGAAAAAAAAGTGTGTGTTGGGGGGTGGGGCTGGTTGCGGGGAATAAGCCGATTGCACTATGTTGTTCTTGGTATGGTAACCAATCAATAAGCCTTTCTGACGATATGTTTCATCTGGTCAGAAGGAAAAAAATAATTACATGAAAAATTATAGGTATAGCTGTATACACCTAAAATAAAAATCGCATATATATTCTAAAAATGCAAATTGCTTTGTCACCATTTACTACTACCAGGAATGTGACTCATTCTATTAGTATGTAACCTCTTGCCGCATTACAAGGTCACAAAATAGTTCAGTATGCTGTCCTGCTCAATTAACAAGGGACCTCTTCAGAAGTGACCCATTGTACTCACTGGCACACCGAGTATAATCCTGTGGATTTCTGGACAATGCCTAATTTAGACCACAGTATGAGTTGAGCTCTTTGGATGAACCAAGACTTCAGTGCTGGTTATTCAACAGACATGCAACAGAGAATAATTAACATTTAACATACGGTGAGCCATGCTAGATTTGATAGCTAGATCATAGGAATGTTTTTGTGATAATTAGCAGAACATACCAACAGCTCTGTCAAAATGAACAAAAGGGAAGAAAGTCAATTACAATCTATTGCAGGAGTAAAACATTTCACTGGTAGACTGTAAAAATCAATGTTCTATTTAGTTTATAAATGTTCTTCGATTACAAGATATTTACATGTTTCTTTTTTAGAAAAAATGTGTACTTCTTGGCTAGAGTCAAATTTTAAGATTTTCTACCTTCAACTATTGGTTATAATTTTCTCAGGCTGCCCATGAACATCAGAAGGGAGGCACAATTTGATCGACCTTAGGACAGCAGATTGCATCATAAGCTTGCAAGGTCTTCTGACCTGAGAGGGGCGGGGAGAGACAGAACAGTGCAGGGAGAACAATAGCAACCGGGACAGGTTTTCCAAAATGCCCATAAAGGGCTCTTGGCTGGCAGGGGTCTGCTTGCCACTACAGACATAAGATCATGTGACTTCTCAGACTAATCTCTGTTGCTCGACCTGTACTTAAATTGGACAAGGAATACATGAAGTCAGCTAGTCAAAAAAAAAAAAAAAATTATATATATATATATATAAAAATCACAGCTATCTAAATATTTCCAAGCAGAGTTGCATCTTAATTAGATATGCTTTTACCCCACACATAGGCCTCATACATACTTGCAAGTGATGCGACCAGCTGAAGCAATAGAAGATGTTAATGACTGGGCATGCAAGCCATCAGAAGTTGGCCACAGGGTCTGCCCAACATTGTGGAGGATCTCTGAGACCTAGAGGTGCTTGCATGATTTTTCCAAATTTAAAAACAGGAATGGAGAGTGTGGGGGAACTGATTATGTAAAAAAGGTAGGCATATCCATTACCCTTCCCATTATCCTCTGTTGGAGGTCTGTGACCAACCAAAGGACAGTGTCAGGCAAGAGTTTTCCTGGTTTCTGCTCAAGCGAGACTGTATTCTCAAGAATAATGCTGCAGGTGTCCCTTTGAAGACTACACCTAGCTAAGGTCAGTACACACTTGAGTTTATCAAACTTTGCTTCCTATCACATGCCATTGAGTTACATGATTATTTCCACTTGCCTCCTCTACCACTAGGGGATCATTCTCAAGCATGGGCTGAACAAAGCCCAAGTGAAACACTGGATGTTTTTTTGCATCAAGCTCCCATGTATATTTAGCCTTGGGGAATTTCAGAGGGAGTAAGGGTAAGAGAGAATGTGTGCCTGGATACACAATCGACTGTGCTGTACAATAAACATTTTTTATTTAAATGGTGCAATAGATTTGTGTACTTCACAAAGTGCTGCAGTATCAGGCCCTGCTCCAGAAGAAGTCAACAGTATATTGCCCACACCACAGTCACACATTGGCCGGCCAACTTGGTCTGAAAAATGATCAAACTACCAGCATGTTTTTGTTGTATGGAATGAAAGAAGAAGAGCACCATGAGCCATGGAAAATCAAAGAGAGCCTACAAAATCCCATCCAAATAGTGTCCCTCGTGAGAACTGAACCCAAGGTCCCAGTGTTTTTTTAAAGATACAAAACACACAACATATAAAATATGTTAAAATGAAATATACATTTTCAGGATCTGAAAACTGGTGTTTAGTCATGTTTATATTGCTGATATGCATTCGGCACTTATTTTCATATCAATGTACTAGAAAACCTATTTAAGGCAAAATAGCAGGTTTTCTTTACAGGTCACCTATTCTGCTACCGATACGTACCTTCCCTATGTACCTCACTTCTCCGATCACCAACCACAGCCTTGAATTGAAAACCATGCACGTAAGCTCCATGTTGGTCCATGTCAGCTGTTGCCCTTTACTTACCTCTGTGGCAAGCAGTACCTCACATCTTCATAGTCTTCAATAACTACAGTGGCCAAATCTTCTGTGTCCCGATACATTTCTAGGTGTGTTGCGTGTCACATACTGACACGCAACACATGGCATGTGTCTGCCCACTAAGTGCTCATAAAATGCAGCAGTATTAACAATGACTGGGGAGGAGGTCAGGCTGCTCAACATACTGATAATTAAAAGTTTAGAACCTGCTGTAAAAATACACTTCAGTGCTCTGCATTAGTTCAGCATAGTATTTAAAAAGAATCACTTTCTCTGACATTTAGGGGTGAGAAGAGTGATCTTCTCCAAAATAAAGCTGCAAGTAGCTTAGTGTGGGTTGCGGATGCTGCATTAGTATTTTCAGATATATAATAAATATGTCAAAGAACAGCCTAATGTAGAAGAAAATATCCGTATGTGCTAAAGCCTAATGTATAAGAAAATATCCAAATGTTTTAAAGCCCTTTTCTCTATGATAGATATATCTATATATATTCACATGCTAAAATTATTGAGTGTTCCTCGTTGTTCAGCATCCGTGAAATGTTTAAACAACAGGGTCAGTTGGATTGCACACAATAGATTCTGTGCCATCGTTAATGACAGGAAACACCCACAATGCTCCAGGTGGCTCAATGGCCAGAGACTAACCTAGCTAGATATAGGCAAGGCAAAATAAATCCACATAAAAGATACAAGTCATTTTTCCAACCAATGCAAATTTGCAGTGGTTGGAAAAATGTATGTTATACTTTATTGATACACTTAGCAATGGCTATAAAATTATCATTATTATTATTAATTTACAATGTCTTGCCTAACACAATCATGAATAGTAAAAAAACTGTCTTTGCGTGTTAATAACAATACCAAAATCTGAATTATAAAGTCTATACAATGCAGTCTACTTGTCTTAGCAACATTTATGATCAGTAAAAACAGTTTGTGTTCATTGTACATGGATGGCGTATGTACATGCAATTCTGAGTTGACATATCAGGGTTGTCTAATTGGCCCAAGAGCTTTTAAATCCATAGACAGTCAACGACGCACTTGCCTTTATAGCAAAGGACGATGCAGTCACATCTAGCATTTTTCCCCATTCAGCTTTTTATCTGTACACTGACCTTTGAGCCCCCAGCTCCTCCTTCTGTCTCTGCAGTTAAAGCTACTGTTGTCTAATTTGCATGAGGCCAGTATAGGCCCAAACAGCTTAGAGAAAATGTTGAGCAATAAAATAAATAAAAAAGGCCACATAATGCAGTAATTTAAACATCTAAACAAGTTTGTGAATTTATAAAATTTTATCACATCTTTTATTTATAAAAAACAAAAAGCCATCTAGAAATTAGGTTGTTTTTTTTTTCTCTAGCTCCGGAAATCAAGAACATTGTTTGTTCTATTCAGGACATTGTTGAAAAATATCCTCATTAATTTAGGTTTAGACAAGTGTCTGAAGTGTCTGTAATATGTTGTTTTCACACCATGATCACAGTCTTGTCAGTCCCCAATTTGCTCCGTGTTTAAGCTTCGAAGCACACACAATTAAAAACGATTGTTGAGCTAAATTTCAAGTTAAGCCCCAAACAACATCCTGCTGATTTGCTCTCAGTTTGCTCGGAATTTGCGTAGCCAGCAATTGTCAAGTAAATCAGGGCCAAGACAAAGGCACTTTAATTGAAATCAGACAGCCTAATATATAAATATTAAATTGTTTAGGGTGCTGATTGATGAGGATAAAATACCGGAACGGCCCTCTCTCTATCCTAGAAGCAGGAATTTTATCAGGCAGTAATACTCTTGCCCTATAATTGCTTCATTTCAAAACAATTGCAAAAATAATGAAAAATGGTGCAGAATATATTTTCCAAATTAACCACTTTTTTTTTTTCCCCCATAAAAAAAAAAATAAACACAAAGAAATTCAAATACATAAACACATGCAGTATTACATGCGTTAAGATAATAGGCTATTCCTGCAATAATATATACAGATACCTATTTTAAAATATGCATTCATATTCAAATGTCCATACAAACGACTATAACCACAGCGATCCCTGATGCGAAAAGTTCGGCTACTTAATAATTGGTCCAGTAACAGCATTTACCCTATAATATAAATCAAAAGAGACCACTAACCTGCTCAAACTGCTTGTCCCCAATCCATGCACTCTTCCTATGCAGAGCTTCTAATTACAATCCATAGAATCTTGATGACCGTTTTTATAAGACATAGAAATTTCATAGATCTGAACAGTCTTCTCCTGCAAAATAGATCTTTTTTTTTTTTTGCAAGTTTCCCAAAGCAGTATTTTATAGCTGCTAGCATATGCTTTATTGTTCACTGTCAAGAGCTCCAGCCTGCACAAAGACTCATTACCTACTGCTTGTGGAACAGCTACACAATCTCACTGAGCTTGCCTGGATGCTGATCACATGGGAGGCTTGTCTGAAGGAAGAAAAAAAAAAAAAAAGCAGGCATCCACTGATTTCACTGTCTAGGGGATATTTTTATCAGCTGAATCTTAGCAAGAGGAAGGACTAGCAAATCAACCAAGCTGTTTGAATTCATTAATCCATAGCAAATCATCACGAAGTCTCGAACGACATGAAATGAGCAAATCAATTTTTATGTTTCACAGAAATGACAAAAATCTAATCTTTCCGTGGATCATTGAATGTGAGTGTTGCCTTAAAATAATTATCTGCAGTGTTTTATTGTACAACAAAACGGCAATAAAATTCTGTGAATCCCATTGTTTGATTGACCGACTGCTTAATAAGGCTGTTTCCCTAATTTATTTAATTTATTAGACATATCTTTAAGCCAGTACAGAAGAAATATATGTACATGAATACGTATATACATATATATTTAAAAAGTGGATTTATTTGAACAAATATTAAGCTGTGCTTGTTTATTTTAATAAAATTAACTTCTAAATACATGCCTATGGTCATCTATTACATTTAAGTATAGCTAACGCCGAAATTAAAAAAATAAATAAAGATAGAGTGGGGTTAGAACCCCTTTCAGTTTTGTATTGCTATATCGTCTCAAAGCTGATTGACTGGGAAGCCAGCTTTCCAGCCAAACATGGAGCTGGGTTCCCGGGCAATCAGGAAGCCGGGGGTAATGTCATTACCCGCCGCCCGGCTCCCTGATGGCCCTTGAAACCGGCTCCATGCCAGCGGAAGCACCGGTTATTGGTACTCGCTATCGGTGAGTACCGAAAGCAAAATATTGGTACACGAACTCGATACCGAAAAACCAGTATCGGTGCATCCCTAATGATTACTGAAGAGAAAAATAAACGTAGTTACTGGTGTATGAAATATATAATTGTTTCACTCAAGTGGAAAGTGAAGGTGTGAATATAGATGTACCAGATCCCAAAATAACGTTAAAACCAACGTTCAGGGGCGTGGCCTGGACGTGATGGCGGAGAGTCGCACCTAAGCCGAGCTCCGTCCGGACCCTCTGCATCCGCACCCATCCGACTCCGATTTAGCCTGCCGACAGCCCAAGAAGCTTGATGGGGGGACGAAAGGCCTCCGGAAAGACCCCAAAGACCCCGAAACAGCCGAGGGGATCGCACCAAAACTGAAAATAAAGAATATTTAAAAAAACCAACGTTCAGCAATGATTGAATTACAGCAACCAAATACCTAATCCCAGGCTCTGTGAATTGTTGATGATGTCCTTCAGTTTGACACTGTCAGAGCTAATACTGTTGTCTATAGAGGAAGTCAGTGAAAGTTCCATACCAGATCATACTTGGTATCGAACTGTGCTGAATAAGTATGGGGGCTGCTGTTCTCTCATTCTGAAAATGATATCATGCTGAATCAGTGGCTTCCTTTCTAAATCAATAAGTATTTAGACTACAGTTTTGACTTCACAATGACTTTTCTTATCTGAATGCTTGTTCCAGTCAATGACAAGACAAAGTATTGAAACTAGAGAAAGCCAAGAAACTAGGTCAGAAGATACAGACTCTCAGCACTCTCCTTTTGCAGAAACAATGACTGCAAAAGAACCCAGGTCACTTCGTAAAAGACCTAGAGGAAGGTGCCCACTGTGCCATGGTTTAATAATGCCCCAACTCAAACTTGATTAGCTTTGAAGATACTACCTGCCTACTTTTTCACTGTCCACAGCAAGCTTGTTGCCCTCCTGTAGTGTACCTGCCCATCTTAAGTGAATCTCTTCGTATTTCGTATAATTAGTTATAAAGGATCAATTTTGGGAATATTCTTATATGGACTATATATACGTTGGCGTGAACATTTTGTATAATTGTCACTAAGCATATACACTTAGAGTTTTATAATATTAGAGATAGCGCAGTGTCTTTTGTTTAATATCTTGTGCTTTAGGGCTACCTGTGCAGGAGCATCATAAGCCTCATATTAGCAAAATGTGTGGAAAAATAAAAATCTTCACTGCAAAGTATGAGTGTATTGAAGCAGCAGTACACAAGAAACAATCACATACAAGCACACAGCACAAAAAAATAAACATTACATAGAACCCCAAACTACCCTAAATACAACTTCCCCATAAAAAGCCTAAATAAAGATACATGGGTTAATTTACTAAAGGCAAATTGGCTGTTCACCCTCGCAGGGGAAGTTTCCCTTAGCCAAGCGCATGGGGTGAAAATTCACTTTGCAAACAATACCCAATCACATGCAAGGAAAATGAAAAACAGTAATTCTGCTTGCATATGATTAGATGATAGAAGTCAGCAGAGCTTCACCTCATTCACTAAACGAAGGGGAAGCTACCCCTGCAAAGTGAGAATTGCCTTTAGTACATCAACCCCAAAAAATAAATCAAAAAGAGCAGCTCAATAGGTAAATTTGAGAGTTCATAATTTGGCAATATTTTGCTCACACCGAAATAATTTTCACCAAAATCACTCCACTCATCCTAATTACTAATTAATTGAGAATTTTTACATTTCTCCTTTAAAATGTAAAATTTCCTTTTGTGAATGTCGAGGTATACTTTATAAAGCTCAACCTATTATGTTGGTGTAATATAAACACGGATAATTTCTAAAATAAATATTAAGGCCACATTTGTTGCATGGAAGTATTGCCCAATAGGATGAGAGTCGTTTTAGCAGGAGAATTATTCTGCAGTCTAGTCACGTTTCAAGCAAGCACTGAATGCTTTAAAAAAAAAAAATTCTCGTCTGTATGAGCCCTTTGCCTTACTGGAGTATTTTTCCTCGGAAAGCTCAAGCTTTCTCTTGGATTAATTGTACATCCTATACAATATCGACGACTGGCACACACCACTCATACATTAATGTATGTAACCCATTCATTAAGGAGCTTGCTGTCCTTGTAAGAATCTCTCTCAATGATGGAGGGGAGGAAGGGAGTAAAATATGATTCATTTGGCATTTTCTGTTGTGTATGAAATATGCGTGGGAAGAATGACTTATAGAGCAGCTGATGAGAGCGAAGAATGTGTGGAAATGGATGTTTATAAAGGAAATGGCAATAATGAATAAAAAGGATTAAAGGCTAAATGTTATACATACAGTAAAAAAAAATAATTATTTGCAGCTTTTTACAAGTCATTGCATGTTTAAAATGGTTCATAGTCTTTCTAAGAGAGGTATTCAGAGGAGCCGAAGGATCCAGCCGTAGCTTCGGCTAATCCTTCAGCTCTCTTCAGCCGCCGGAGCCCTTCGGTTCAGTCGAACCGAAGGGCTGCTGTACGGGCTATTCACTATAGCCCATTCAGCAGCCGTAGGCAGCTGAGCCGAAGGCATATGCTTCTGCTCGACTAAGCCGAAGTGACAGCTGAAACATGGAGAAAGGTTGGCCAAAGCCAACCAATCTCCACTCAAATGACAGCTGGGCGGAGCCAGCCGTGATCTCACGGCTCGCTCCACCCAGTTGGAATGACAGATCAACATCCCCAAATGACCTGGGGACGCTGAACTGCCATTGAACAGGTTTGTGAATAACCCCCTTAGTCTTGGTCAAAAAACAGTGCAGTCACTATAGTAGTGACTATAGCTGCGAAAGCATAGCTAAACCCAAGAACAACAATGCGATAGATATTGCAGCATACCGGTCCAGTGGCTGCATTCATTTTCCTTTTTCAGGCTAAGTACATTTACTACAAGTACAGAAAAATACCTGTTGATCCTGCCAGAAATCCAGAGCCCTTGTAACTTCCTGTGTATTGAACTGAAATCTTAAACACTGGTATTGGTCTCCCCATTTCTCCTTTATGGACTACAGAACACTCCTCGTTTGTTGTCCAAATCAGGAGCATGCAACCTAGGGAAGCATGTACAGTGAGTGAGCGTTGAGAGTCATGGTCATAGGACAGTGCAATCCCTAAAGCTGTGAACCTAAATCATATCTAATCATATCTAAATCCAGAAACAAATATGCAATATATTGCAGCTTACCATCACTGTAGTATGCTGCATTAGTTTTCTTTTCCCAGGCTTTTTTTCCTGTGTTCATCCTTCCAGTGACACACTTTCTGTCCTAGGGTGACAACGCACACTCATCATACTATATTTATGGAGCATTGTCACCTTTGGACAGGACTACAGAACACATTCCCCTCTTTTCCTCTCCACATCATAGGTTCATGACTGTAATCTACAGAGAGAATTGGGAACAGTGCTAATTGATAAGAATATCTGCTGGATTTGTTTTTTGTAAGTGGTATAGATGCATTACTTTCCTTTTAAGTTAACATTCCAATTTAATGAAAATAGCACATATATTTTGTAAATAATGTTGTTAAATTTACATTTACATTTTAATCTGCAGCAAGTGACTATTTTATGTAATTCTTGTATCCACAACATTAGGGTTCAGTTTACTCAAGTCATAGGCTCAAACCTTCTTTAAGAAGTCTGCAAAGAAATGTATGAGGTCAAATTGCAGGTATTCAGCTGCATGTTATATGGCATCTCAGATAATATCATTAAAGTAGTACTCCAGTGTTTCTTAATAGCCCCCACCACCCTCCATGAGGCACTCAATGCTCCTCACTGCGGCCCCCACCAAACCAAATTTAAAGTGACACTAAACTCAAGAGTTGAATCCTAAAAATGCATTCAAGTACCTTCACTATTAACAAAAATGTATCTTATTTGTGTATTACTCGGCTATAGATCCTCAAATCAACTCTGAATTGGTGCTGACACTGCCCAGCCTTCTGGAGGGGGGCTACTTTTTTCCCCATAGTCCCTGTGTGGGTTGTAAAGTAGCCACCCCTCCAAGCTCACACCGGTGATAGACTATAACTTCAATACTAATCTGGCAGTCTTCTGCCCAGTCTAATGAATGATGTCATGGGTTATTCATGATGTCATTGGGCTGTCCTTATTAATGCATTGAATCACACTCATATAATCAGGTGTAAGTGCCGTTTGGTGCAGTATTACATTGAGGCCAGGCTGCAATGATGATGCATCCCCAAGGGGTGGGTCATCACATCACCAACCCACCCACGCTGGCCATCATTTAAACAGATTGGCTGGCGACATCTAGTGGTGGAGAAGCCTTACAGTGATGGTCTGAAGGTGAGTATTGCAGCTTTTTTTCTTTCAATGGCATGTTAATTTTTATTTTTTATTAAGCTGGATGCCTGCTTTAAGTTTACTACGGTGGGGGTTTGATCTCTGTTAAGAAACCTGCATGTGTCTGCAGTGTGTTTAATTGTAACATTGGGGCTTTATCATATGATTTTTAATGAAAGCAGGACATTTAGCCCTTTTCTTGAAAGTTTTCAGCAAGTGTATTTAAAAAGCCTCTCTCAACAGAACAGAAGCAGGTAATACTATGCAGCTGGATGACCTGGAGAATTCTGAGCAGAATCACAAACTGAGCAGATGCACAAACCCATGAATTTCAGACGGTGTTAGTAAGATCTGGCCTGTTATAAATTAGAAGCATGGAAGCTCTTGCTCCCGAAGCTCCCAGGCAAAATGTCTGTTGCCTTCAATGTATTTCAGAAAACAGCAGGCAGCCGGTATAGAAGCTGTGCTATTTTTGTATTACTGAAGAAACTGAAGCGGAGACGAAAAAAACAGCATCGAAGACTGTAAAATTCCAAAGCTTCCTCGCATGAGAAAAAAAAAAGCAAACAGTACAATCTACATTTCCCACTCCCACTTCATTTTGCTGGGTCCTGCTGGCTTTGCTCCAAATTAATTGTCGACATCAAGTAATACATTAATTGTACATTCTATGTGCACAGAACAAAAGGACATCTAGACATACACAGTGCAGGTTATAACAGTCTCAGGAGAGAAGCAGTGCTTGCAGGGAAATCTGAATCTTTTATGGTTAGCACTGTCCTCAGAACAGAATCAAAGAACATTTTTAGAACCTGTCCATATGGCAATGTCAGACGGATTTTTGTGCTGAGTCTGATTTCATTGTAAGCTCAGCTCTAGATGCAGTTACATATTTTACAATGTAATCCACCGGCAAGCCCTCTGGTAAACGTGCTGGAGGACTGAGGGACATCGTCATTTTACCAAGGGAAACACTGTGCTACATTGTTCATGGGTACATATTGTGTGTCAGAACTCTGCAAAATCTGTCTTAGTTGGCTGCTTGGAATTTCAGGTACAGGGGCTGCAGATACATAGAAACACTGTTGTATAGACCCGCGTTTCTCAACTTTTTTTTTAAACACGAGACCCTTTAAAAGTATGCAAACCCAGTGTAAAATGTCATGGATTTTAAGGGGGGCCCCATGCTAACAACACACATAAAAGTGGGTTTTACCCCTTCAGATTAGTGCTTCTCTTTCAAATAAAGATCCCCCACCTTTCACATCAGAGTCACCTTTTGCATCAGTAGCCCCTCTTTTACATCAGAGTTCCCCCTTTACATCAGGAGCCCCCCTCGCCTCAGTCTTCATTCCCTCCTCACATCACAGTACTACTACCACAAAATGTTGAGGCATCCCTGAGGAAGACAGGCACACCAGGGTGCCTTCTGTCATTGTCAAGGGTGCTTTCAAATTGTATTTATTTATTACAGGTATTTATACAGTGCCGACAATTTAATCAGCACTTTTATATACTGCACTTTTACACCATTCCTTGCCCTCAAGGAACTTACAATCTAAGATAGGCGGGAGCCAATTAACCTTCCAGCATGTTTTTGTAGTGTGGGAGGAAGCCAGACTACCCAAAGCTAACCCACGCAAGCACAGGGAGAACGTGCAAACTCCTTGCAGATAGTGTCCTGACCAGGATTCGAACTGGGGATCCCCAGAAGTGCTAACCACTGAGCCACTTTGCTGTCCATTGATGAAGGTGGGATGCTCATGTGGAGAGGGCTCCTGATGTAAAGATGTGAGCTTCTGATGTGAAAGGGGGGGACACAAATGTGAAAAGAGGGGGGCTGTGATGTGATGTTTATAAATAGGGGTCTATGTATAAACAATTCATGCAGCCATTTGTCCTGTGCATTTCAGTGAAAGTTGGTTTTGTGTGAATGGAGGCAAAGGCAAATGTCCTTAGTGTTTTTTCTTCTCAGATTGAATGTAGCATTCAGGTAAACACTGCATTATGGCATATGGCATGAGGAGCTTAGCTAATAAATAATTATTTCTGATGCTCCTCCGCTCCATCTAGTGGCCATAAAGTGGTATTTCCAAATGTTACATTCGACTTAAAAATATACTAAGAACATTAATTTTTGCCTCTGTTTGCACAGATTTATTGTTCACAGGGTGAATAACTAGATAGACCCTCAAGATTCAAGCAAGAATTTACATGCCACTCATATTTTAACAATATTGTCTTAGTCTGGAGTTTATCTTGAAAAACTCTTCTTTATTCATCATTGTTGCCAGCTTTACACCTTTCTCAGCATCAATTATCTAATTCTTACATACATAACAGAATGTTTATTTCTGATAGAGTGGAGGTAGGGATAAGATGGTGAAAGCACAAATTCCTTTAGCGGGAGAGGTAGAGCTTTTGTGGTCATTACTCTGGCGCTTCTTTACCTCCCAAGACATGACATTTTAAGATCAGTTATTCCTGGGAGAACCAAAATTGGCCTCATGTGAGCCAATTATGAGCAGCAATGCCAGTGAGATGTGGCATAGGACAACATGGGAAATTAATATCCGTATATCATCTTTATACATCTACTGAGCAGATGACATCTACTCATTAAGAAGAGGTCAAAGAGGAATTAAAAAATTGGATGCCCTGAGCCTCCTGTTTAAAAGGTAGAAGGAAGTAGCCTTCTTTGTGTACATGTACCAATCAGATTCTTCTTTTTGTTTTTTAATCCACTGCAGAAAAATAACAGCTGAAGGTTGAATGCTTCAAATGCTTTATATACAGTACATGAGGCCCAGAGATGTCCATTATGATATTGTTTACCGTCATTATTATTGTTGTTGTTGGAGAACACATTAACTGTAGAAGGTCCCCTGTGACATACAGACATATATGAAGTCTTATGTGATAGTTCACGCATTCCAATATTCCTTCTTCCATTCAATAAAATGCACTCTCCTCAGGCCTCTTAAAATGAGTCAAGTTGAACGGTAGCCTTGCTCTTGGCCACAACCTCTTTTTTCAACAATGGAATTGCAAACAGCTGCATCACCTTAAAAATGCATAGTTGGAAGGTATAGGAAGCTCTGTATTGCTTTCAGCGTAGGGCTTATACACAAGACAATGTGCATTTACCCGAGGGGCAAATTGGGATGTAGGCAGTTTACCTACTCCTATGTTTTTGGACTTTTGAAGCACACCAGAGATCTCCGTCAAAAATCAATACTAACAAGGAGAGAACCTAGAGACTCCAATATCTGTATAAAATAAATCTCAAGGCAACTGGACTTGCTGTATTTTTCTTGAAGAAGTTTCACTGGTCATCCAACCAGTTTTCTCAATTCAGAAGGGATGGCCAGTTGGATGACCAGCAACGTCTTCAAGAAAAATATAGCAAACCAGGCAGCAACAGTTGTCTTGATTTATTTTTTTACAGATATAGCATGGCCTGGATAAATGAGAACCTTCACAGATGTACAGACTCCAAGCAGATAATGTCGCAGGGATGCATGGTAAGACTGCCAAATGGTCAGCCACTGGATGACAGGTCTACTTTAGGTAAATACACAGTTTTTCCAAAGACTATAGCCACATACCACCCAACTGTCCACTCAAGATGAGAAAGAGGGACACCTTCCAGCACAATGTATATAGGCGATGGACACACCCTGTGCCACGCCCCCAGATATGTGGACCATTAAGATTTTAAATGCCAAAAATGATTGGTTAAACTTAGGATTTTTTTCTGCATCATTATTTTTTCTTTACAACGGCTTTCTAAAATGGTAAACAAGAAAATGAAGAGATTAAATAAATGTTTTAGTGCAGAATAACTCATAGTTATCTGTACATCAGACCAAAAAGAGGGACAACTGAGGAGTAAATAGGGACAAAGGAATTTTGTTCCAAATGAGGAACAGTCCCATCAACTGAGGGACAGTTGAAAGGTATGTTGCCACTAGGGGGAGAATCTCCAAAATCTGCATACAGGGCCGGCAGTTCCTATAGGCGTCGCTGGTCTTAGAGCAGGAGGGTGCATTTTGTGAAGAATGCACCCTCCTTGCTATTACCGGTGTTATTTCTTGCCACAACACTGGGAATTAGGCAGAGTAGGTACCTGCACGGCACCCCCTATAAAGGGGCGCTTATAGGCACGTGCCTACTGTGCCTAATAGTAAATCCAGCCCTGTCTGCATAAGAAATAATGGTAATATAAAACAGAAAACATATAAAAAAACAAAAGCCACATGAAAAATAACTGTCAGATAAACTGTATGTAAAGCCAAAACCTTTTTTTTTTAACTTTTCAATAGAGTAGTCAAAGGTTAAAATTTATCAGGGTTCTTTTCTGCTACCTGCATCCCGCTGGGGAGATTTCCCTTCACTTCCTGTCCTGGAGAAAAGGAAATGAGAGGAAGTCTCTCTATGGTGAACAGAATTTCGGAGAGTTATAATAGAAACGTGTCACAATTGGAGCATTTTCCCTTCCTCCTTGTTCTGGTGAAAACTAAGATTTTGGATTTGTGTTCTGTTTTGGACTGCCATGGTCACCATAAGGAAACCCACCCTGAGCAATGGCATACAGTGGCCACAATTGCAATGAAGCTGCAGAGGGTCAGCAGCACGTAGATGCAACAAAGGATTAACAGAGGGTAAAATTGTTTATAAAACACAGAGCTTTAGCTAGATAAATACCATACAGATAAGGTTTACATTTACTTTATTGTAATGGTGATCAACAATCAGAAAAAAGTCACCAGTAATATCATATACCCTCGGGTTCTGTAAACCATCTAAAGGCAGCAAATGATCCTGGTAAAAGCCCTTGGTAAATAGAAGAATGCAGGATTTCATCTGCGCTTACGGTAGTGCCTGATATCACAGAAGGGGTTATTTGGTGCTACAGTCCCAAAATTTTCCAGAACCATATTGTTTCTTCCAGACAAAAAGACAAATATATCATAGCAGCACTCTGCGTTCTAATTTCTGTATCTTGCCTGCATTTTTCCTTTAATTGCCAGATGAGATCCTGCCTGATATCCCCTCACGTCATTATAGACAGATTTGCTATCAGCTCTGTCCTGCATTCATCATTGAAGTCATTATCAAATATTTTACATGACATGTGGAACCCTGTCTACAGAGGAGCCTGGATCTGTACAAGTGGAGGCTGGATCTCACACTGCTGCTGTCTCATTAGCTGCTTCAATTATCCCAGTTCTGTTTAGTCCAAGACTTACAACTACAAGACTGACAGGAACTGCTGACTTTCTGACGCTGACAAAAATGGCATTTAAAATCTGCACCGGACACAGCATCATATATGTATAATATTACAAGGTCCAGCCATGTAATATTAAAAATAGAGACAATTTTTGAAGGAGATACAAGAAACATTTTACATAGGACAATGACACCTCAGTCCTCTTTGTTTTCATTGTATTGCATCTCCTAACCAACAAAGAACACTGAGGTAGTACGCTATATTAATTGTTTGGCCTGGAGGAGCGTACTTGTGATGGACAACTCCTTCCCAATCATAAAAGACAGTTAACATGGTCTTGATCTTGCTGCAACTTTGCAGCACCTTCTTTGGGCATGGAGAACCAGGCGAATTCCGTTGGGACAGCTAGTTCTTTGTTTCCGGATCATAGCCGTAGATCCATGCTTTATCTCCGGTTATGATCTTTTTGAGGAAATCTGGTTAATTGGTACCAATTTGTAGCAAGTCATTAGCAACTGCAGCACAATGTTCCTTCTGCTCTGGTAGCAGAAGTCGCGGAACAAATTTTGCCATGACACATTTACACATTTCATGCCATGATCTTGGGTCAAAATCTCGAAGACAGTAGTTTTTGGAATCCCCAGATCAGCTTCTAGTTCTTGCACTGTCAGTCTCTGGTCTTTGTTTATTGCAGCCCATACACGGTCAACATTCTTAGGTGTTCTTCTTGTTGCATGCCTTCAAGGCAAGGACCTACAAGGATCACTTTCAACAGATTCTCAACCAACTCTGAAGCGTTTGTGCCACACTTTCATTTGTGCTGCACTCATTGCATCGTCCCTGAAAGCCTTCCAAATCATCCGAATAGTTTCTGCAGAGGAATGTTCAAGCATAACGCAAAATTTGATGCAGATTAATTGCTCTATGTGATCAGTCATTTTGAATGAGACGGCCTCACAGTACACATGCTCACCCAACAGAGTCTAGCACCCCCACTGACTAGTACAGTGAAGTCGTCATTATTCTTGCTTCACTACTTGGCTGCAAGGGTTAAGTGCTCATTTGTTAGACTCAACCAAAGCTCAGAACCAGCTTCTTGATAGACTTATCTCCCCATCCTATGCTGTGGTCTAAGGTCCCGTAAAAATGGAGGACGGTCCATTGCTGCAGGGAGGGGGAGATGAGCTGGAGGGAGTGCTGTGGAAGCTGGCCAGCTCAGAGCTTCAGGTGAGTATAACTTTGTTATTTTAGCACCTAGACACAAACGAGCACTTAACCCTTTGCAGTGCAGGGTTAGCCCCACTGCAAGGGTTAATAAAGAAAATTCCTGAGTGCTCCTTTAATAATTTTAATTCTCCATCTTTCATTAAAGGAATAGTCCACCTTTTAGAAAAAAAATAGTAAATGCACGCTTCTTCATAAAAGAAACAAAGTGCATTTATATATTTTTTTCTCTATAGCCTGTAAATCATTTTAACTGAAATCAGTGGCTTATGGGTGCAATGCTCTGACTCCTGCAGATTGTTCCCCTCGCTCCATGTCCGTACCGTGGTGGTGGTGTGGCGCTCTGACCATGTTTCATGTTACACCCTGAGTATGCGTTTAACATTAATCATGGTCAGAAAGGTGGACTTAGCTTTTAAAATAGTACCTTGTGATTCTGCCAAGAAGGATTTTGCTCAGGCACTTCCTGTTGTGCGATGGCAATGCTCTGTATCCTAAAGTGCTCCTGCATTGCCACCCTGACACACTGGCTACCAATGAACACTACAAGTGGCATTTGTAACACACATGGCCCAAGGTAATTGTACACTCCTGCAGTATTCACCATTCCTTTGTAGAATCATTTAACAAGTATGCAATATATATTTGCCATTGCCAACATTTTCCACAAGATACTGTGAGATGATTCAGGCTTGCTTTAACTATAGATGTTCTGCAGGGATACAGAATATGATGTTTATTCTGTTTGCATGAAGGTGAGGATACTGTAATGAATGATGAGATTCCTGGAGCAGGAGAGGTGCATCTTCTTTGTCATTACCCCAGCAATACCTCACCTCCCAAGACATGACATTTTACAATGAGTTATTCCTGAGAGATCAAAAATTGGCCTCCAGTGAGCCAATTATGATCAGCGCTGTCAGCGTGAGGTGGCAAAAGCCTGAATATATAGACAAGATGGAAAATGAACAGTATTGGTATACCGTTTACCTATGGCCATTATTTCATCAAGAAAGGTTAGCAAAACCACAAAATTCAGGAATAAGTGTACAATGTAAAGCCAAAGCAATTACCAATGTCTGCAGCGGAAACAGAAAATAATAATCCATGGAGGTATGTGTCTTTGTGCCCTAAATGATTAGCCATTCCACATAAAGCTCATTCATCCAATAGTGTTTTTTCTCCACCACTCCCTTTTATTGATTACAAAGTTGACTTTCATATTCAACGAGATTTAAAGCCAGCAGTGCGAGTTTACTTCAAAGCTGAACTCCAGGCAAACATACAAATGAATGATACACATCCAATAAAGGGGCAATGGAGTAGTACAGGCTGAACTTCAAACATGCCTGCCTTTGTTTATCTAAATCACATAGTGGATTGAAGGGAATAGTAGTTTACACGTGAAAGATAAGGATGCTTGTGCATTTCTGCAGGATGAACAGGTATTTTCTGTACTTGCTGAAAAACAACATGAAAAACAAAGCAGTCACCGCATCTAAGAACTGGTAATCTGCAATGTATTACATTTTTGTTTTGGGTTCAAATACACTTTAAATATGCTATTGCATGTCTATAATATGATGATAAGTCATCATCCTGAAATGTATAACTAGGATGGTGACAGGCACCCTAGTGAAAAAAAAGTCTGGACGCACACTAAAAGCTTAACTGAAAAATGTATTGTAGCACACAGGTACACATCATCCCACCATGGATCCATGGCGGGACAATGTGTACCTGTGTACTACAATAAACTTTTCAGCAAAGCTTCCGGTGTACGGCCGGAATTTCATTCCATGGGTCGTTGCTGGTACTGGGGTGGAATGCAGTCAGCCAGTGTGCACCCACCATTCTCTCTGGTGCTGCTGTGGGGGAGCATTGCTATTGGACTATGGAAGGCACTTGTGCATGATTCACCCAAATTCTTTATTAATGTTCAAAGAAAGAGAGGAAGGGATAGGACCTTAGGTGTTTTATATCTGTGTCCTAGTTAGGGAAATTTCTCCTCTCCTGCTGGTGACCGCACAGGAAGTAAAAGGAAATCAACCCACTGAGGACACAGGCAGTGGTAAAAGCATGAGGTTTTGCTGGGTTCGAACCAGAGCTCCTCTGAACAAGGAAGTAGCATGGGCACTTCCACCTAATCAGTTGCGGTACAGGCATTCCCCGGCCCACAGCTGAATGTAAACAAAGGGGCAGAGTACTTGGGCTGACGCCACTTGCCTATTATGGCAACAGCGCCAGATTAAGTAAATGTTATTTACCAAATCTAGGCGTGTAGCCACATAAGGTCAATGACGTCACTGCATCCCTCTATTTTGTTTACATCAAGCTTCAAGTGGCAACAGCTGATGGAGTGGCATGGAAGGAGCTTCCTTCAGTGGATCTCAGGTTTGGTTCGGTTGGAACCTGAGCTCCTCCCAAGTTCTATCCCTTCCTCAAAGACTGGAGTGGGGCTTTGAAGCAAATCTGAAAGGAAGCAAGATAATTGTATAGAACACCTCAAATAAAAGCTGTCATTCCTTGCCCTATACTAGCTCCAAGGCAGTGAAGACACATCTATTTAGGTTTTGTTTATATTGATGTTGTTGATGTCACCGCCCCAGAACTAGAATGCAGGCCAAAAATCCGAAAAAGCAACATCCGTCTGAGGCTTCTTAAGAAGCCTGCCAGGGGGTGAATCAGCTCACCAGACTCCACTTAAAGCTGAAAGATCTATTTTTCTTTCTTTTGGGTACATTGATTAATTTGCTGGCAGTATAACACAATGTATGTTGGGCAAAGGATTGGCCCAAAAAGGAACTGGAGTCTGAGTTGGCGCCCATTGGAAAGAAGCTACATCTTCAGAAGGTGGATACATGAAATGGAAACATTCAATAAAACACCTTCAATGTGTTTCATGTTGCTGCATGTGGCCACTTCTTCAGAATAGGTGCAAGGGCACTGAATAAGAAAATGTATGTATAGGCAGCCAAGCTCATCAGTAGCCTTTTCTTTTAACCATAGTTGATCTCATCCCGAAGTACGTTTCAAAGGGACAAAGATGCATTTTAACCTGTGGCTGAGGTGTCAGTACAGAGAAATCACATACTGCTCCTGTCTTGTTAGCTGTTTAGTCGGAGCCTCACACCTTAAAGACCGCCAGGAACTGCTGACTCTTGCAGGGTTTAAGTGTTTGTATTTGCCTAGGGTCAAAAAATTAAAAGGTAAGACTTACCCGATCTTCTGAGCTGGCTTGTTTAGACTGGTCCATGGAGCATCTCTCCCCCTCTGCTGCAGCGGTTCAAGGTCCCTGAGTCATCACATTCTGTACACAGTGTATAGGACATGAGGACGCCGAGGAACATACCATTGCTGGAGCATAGGAAAGAACAGCAGAAGGGAACATTGTCAAAGCCAACCAGCTCAGAGGATTGGATGGGTATATCTTTGTTATTTCTGACCCTAGGCAAAAGTGCGCACTTAACCCTTGCAATGTGAGGGTAGCCCTACTGCAAGCGTTAATAGTCATTAATCATACCACCCAACTTTCCCTCATTTGGGACCAAATCCTTCTGTCCCTTTTTCCTTCTCAGTTGTCAGATATCTATGAAAATGTTCTATTTAACTATCAAAAGTGTTATTCTGCACTAAAACCTTTATCTTATTTCTAAATGATCTTGTTTACCATTTTGAAAAGCCAGAATAAAAGAACAGTAATGGTGGAAAACAACAATTCTGAGTTTAACTAATCATTTTTGGCATCAATTCTTAATGGTCTGCATAACTGGGGGTGTAGCAGGGGTGTGTCCATTGCTTAAATACATTGTGCTAGAAGGCGCCCCTCTTTCTCATGTCAGAAAGTTGGAAGCCGTGCTTAATGCAGCGCATGCTAACACATGACATAACGTGTGTTAACTTTTGTGCATTAAGTCAAAGTAACAAATAACATAAAAAAAGGAAAAAACATATACAAAGAACCGTAATAAAATAATCTGCCCTAAATATACCCCTGCCAAGAAAAAAATCTAAATGAAAAAAATAAATATATTTTTTTTTCCACAGAAATTTCACCTGAGCAGCACAATGAACAAAATGTAGATTCTGCCGAAACCACTCCACTTATCCTGAATGCCCACCCTAAAATGCCAGGGTTTGTTTTTTTTGTACAGTCCACCTTTACACCATTTACTTCATATGCTTTCGTTGAAATAAGATACATATTCCATATATTTAAAGTTAAGACACTCTGTAAGAGGCTGATGTATAAAACTTCTGCCCAGCGAACAGTTAGGCGTGGCCATTCGCATGGCACTACGCCCACTAGATTTAGCCAAGTAGCTTAGAAATTCCAATGCTCCTCAGCTCCATCTAGTGGCAGTACAGTCATGTGAATGACATTTGCTTAGCTATATGCTGGGCAGAAGTTTTATACGTCAGCCCGCCTCTGTTATCAACTTAATCTGATGTTCAGTATAGGAGGATAGATTGTCACTATTTCCCCGCACTCTTGTGTAGTGATCCCCTTTGGTATATGGATGTCCTTAAATGCAGTAGAGGTTTCTTTCATTATCAAACCTTTATGTTATACTTAAGCTCAACATGAAATAAACTGTACATGGGTTTAAGGTTGTACCATTTAAATGACTTCTTAGTCGGTTCTCAGAATTTTAGGCCATACATCCTTGAGCGACCTTCACCCTGACTGTGAGCAGTAAAGGGAGGGAAAGCAATCTCCAGGACACATTTCAATTACCTTTTACAACAGAAATGTTAAGACCTGAAGTTCACTGAGAGGAGGGCAGACAAAGGGCACTAGAGTCATTTTCTGTTGTGCTGTGCCCTACAAATGTTTAACTCTCTAAATAACATATAAGAATGAAATCAAGTGACTGCACACACTTATAGGTCATTCACATCCATGAGGTTTCAGAAAAAACAATTTCAATTCCCACCTAGGTTTAAGAATGTAGCCGTTTATACCTAAAGTATATCTAAACCCAAGAATAAAAATGCTATATATTGTAGCTTACCAGTCCTTGGACACGGAGGCTGCATACATTTGTTTTTTGTTTTTGTTTTTTTCAGGCTTAGTAAATTTACTGCAAGGACAGAAAAATACCTGCTGACCCAGCCAGAAATCCAGTGCCCTTGTACCTTGTTCTGTATTTATCTGAAATCCTAAATCATGTTAGTTTTCTTTTATTGGCTATAGAACACTCCCTCCATGTTATGAAGAGGAGGGGGAAGGCGATTGTAGTCCAAATCAGTAACATGCAACCTAGGATAGCACAGTGCAGTAAGTGAGCGTTGTCACCCTAAGACAGTAGGTGTGTTACCAACAGGATCACCAATTGGGATGAGCTCAGGTTCTGAATTAATCCAGACTGAACCTGAGCTCCTCTAAACCTGGAAGTGCCCTGGGGCCATCCACCCAATCGGCTGGTGACCGGGGTGTTCCCTGCCCCTCAACGGAACATAAAAAAATGGGGCCGGATGCTTTTGCTGACATCATTGACCTTATAGGGCCACGTGGCCATATTAGGTTAGCGTCACTGACCAAATATAACCATGTGGCCATATAAGGTCAATGACGTCTTCTGTGTTCAGAGGAACTCTGGACTGGGTTTTGTCCGATCATGAGCTCATTTCTAATCATCAAGTAAAAGTGAAGGTAAAAAAGCCTAAAAAAACAAAAATCTAATGTAGCCACCATATCGAATGACTGGTAATATATTAATTTTTCTTTTGTTCCTGGGTTTAGATACCCTTAGAGCAGAGGTGGGCAAATATTTATAAAATTCAGGAGCCAGCCTGTCCAATCCAGGAGTCAGCTCCAGCTGACAACAAGTAGAGAAAACTTCAAAAGTTAGGCGCTAGCTGTAAATTTTAAAGAACATTGGCTACCTGTCTCCTTAGTATGTGTCCAGCCCTGCTTTAAAGTAAACCTTTCCTAATAGAAATATGAGTGTTGTCATTGAATCCCTGCTGCTGAAAATGCTAGTTGTTATAAATGCTAGTTATTGTGATAATATTGCTAGTTATCATATCTGTCCACTATGTGCAAAAAATACTGACAGAAATCCAGTGAGCTTAAACTTCCTGTACGCTTTGTCTGTGCTGCACTGTTATCTGCTGGCATTGTTCATAGCATTGTGGACTACAGAACACCCATGCTTTAGAGAAGAGGAGAAGGGGATATGTTCTGTAATCCTAATACACTTCCTGCCCTAAGGTATCAATGGTGCTCATCCATAGATACAGTACAATGAGTGAAAGTTGTTACCCTTGGACAGGAAGTGTGTTACTGGCAGGATCATCATGTAAAAATACAAGAAAATAGTCTACATAATCTACACTCTTTGTGCATTGCTGGCATATGTTTTTTTTTTAAATGCCTTCGCAAAGGTGGAAATGTCCTTTATACAAACCTAATGCACAACATGTAAGGCCTGGTAATCTGCAATATATAACATTTTTGTTCTTGGGTTTAGATACATTTTAGGTATTGAAGACTGAACTGTGTTCTGCGGTGCAATGCCAAACTACTACATACAGCAGTTTGACTGTACTTTACTTACAGTGCAGGGATGGGGAAATTTCAGGCATCTAACAGTTCAATTGTATGTAGTTAGGTTTTTGCTAATGCCTTGCAGAATTGGGGGTCCCCGGTTAAAATCCCAGTCAGGACATTATCTGCAAGGATTTTGCATGTTCCCCCTGTGCTTGCATGGATTTTCTCCAGGTACTCCGGTTTCCTCCCACACTTCCAGGTACTCTGGTTTCCTCCCACATCTCCAGGTACTCCGGTTTCCTCCCACACTTCCAGCTACTCTGGTTTCCTCCCACATCTCCAGGTACTCCGGTTTCCTCCCACACTCCAAAGACACACTGGTAGGTTCATTGACTCCTGTATAAAATCTTCCCTGTATGTAAGTATGCAGGTAATGAGATAGAGACCTTAGAATGTAACTCCTCGAGGGCAGGGACTGATGTGAATGTGCAAATGTAAAGTGCTGCCTAAATGATCAGCATTACATAAATACCAATAATAATAATAATAATAACAATGTTCATGTAGCTGATATGCACCCAGAACAAAATGTAAAAGCCACAGGATTAGTATGCTTTTATAAATACCATTCCATTTTGCACCACCAGCTGCTTCAGAGTTTTAATAATAAAGTTACAAAACAGGCAGAAAATTCCAGAAATAAATCCATGACTTTGCAGATCACAGGAAGCTTGCTATGTAAACAAGAGTCTTTTATTAGCCGTGGTCCTCTACTAAGTCTCCTGGATACTAGTGCGAAACAGGCTTAAAAAGTACAGGGCTTGTGCCCCCCCCTTGTCTAATCCTATTTTAATTAAAAGTATTTTCAATCACCGCATTTGTTCTGCTTCATGAGCAATCCAACAAAATGACACAGACATGTAATTTTTAAAGGGCATTTAACTGGGAGAGTGAGAATATTGTTATCTATAGGTTTTTAGAGATATCTTCTAGAACATTCATATATGAAAAATGTTGATTATTTCACTGTATTGATGAACAAATCTAAAAAGCATTATCTGCATTTTAGGGCAGGTTCACACCATGGTGGTGTGCTAAAGGCAAGGTATCTGGGACAGTGCATTGCAGTGCCATACCATGAAAAAAAAAGCCTGAATTATGTTTTTTCACCGTACAGCACCACAGGGCACACTATTGCAGTACTATGTGTTGCAGTGCAATCCACACCCACTGGGAAGTGCACTGGGGTGCCATTCAGAATAAAGTTCAACTAACGTGTGGTGCATTGAAAAAAAAAAAGCTTGAATTAAGTTTTTTCACTGTACAGCACCACAATGCACGCTATTGCAGTACTATGTGTTGCAGCGCAACCCATGCCCACTGGGAGGTCCACTGGGGTGCCATGCAGAATACAGTTCAACTAACATGTGGTGCATTTCACTGTACGATTGCCTGTACGCATGGGTACTATGCCTTAATGTGACACTAAACTCAGGAGTTAAATCTTAAAAATGCATTCAACTATTACCAATCCTGGACCTTATTTGTGCATCACTCAACTGTAGATCCTCAAATCATCTCAATTCATGCTGACATTGTCCTTCCTTCTGAAGCATAACTACTTTTGTTCCCTAATAGGAAAAAATAATCTTATTCTCTTATTTGTATATTGTTAATATTTTGAGCAAGTAAAAGTGTGCTTTTTAGAAGGTTCTGAATAAACTGGCCTTGAACCGCTTTCACTTGTTCGCAGCTGCATTCTTCTATCATTAAAACTGTGTCTTCTTATCTCATTTTCTGTAACCACCTGTATGACCGTTCTATGACCCACAGTATCATATATATTAATTTATATACACATGCATGATTTTTATTGGTTTATGCTCCGCCATCCATTTCTTAGTTTTGTATACATATTCCTTGCTTTACAATAAACCTTTAATGATACCAGACACGTTTGTGTCTGTGTTGATTCTCATATCCCAAGCTCGAGAGTGATCTGAATTTGCAGAAGAAAAGTAAAAAGTCTGCGGCAGATGTGACCCCGGGGTTATCACAAAGTAACCCATCATTCCCCAGGTCCCTGTGTGTGTTGTAAAGTAGCCAACACTCCAAGCTCACTCCCGTGATGGGCTACAATCTCATGTTTAGTTTACCAATTTGTACTGAGACTGTAGTTCACCATGGCAGCAAGCTTTGAGTGGTAGCTACTTTACAACACACAAGGACCATGTCACTTTAAGTGCAGCGCTATGTTTTGAACTGGCTCTAAGGCCCCTTTACTCAGCTGCCTGTCAGTTCCGATCAGCAGGGGATCTGTGCATGGAGCAGTATGCAATTTTTTTCAGGAGGAAAATAAACACTTTGGCTAAGTATACAACATTTTTTTTAAAAGCTTAGCTTGCAAATGCTAGTCTAAAAACATCATGTTCAGCAAGCATTTACAAATCATTACAAAACTCATTGGCCCAGATAAACTATTGTCAGTGCACCAAACATTTGGAGCATGGAAACCTGCAACCTTTTTTGGATGTGCCTAATAATAGTAAAAGTGGAAAAGAAAGATTCAACTAGTCCACCAGTGGTAAAAAAAAAGTGTGAATTTTCACCCAAAAACAATCAATGCCAAATAAATAATGGCTCAGAAAATTAGTTTGTCCATTTTTGGTGCAGAGGTTTGTGCCGAGAGGATGATGTATGTTTTACCTGATGCACGTCAATAAATAGACGTATTTTGCAAATTTGGAGTGCCGTGTCTCTGCTTTAGCCCAAGAGGATGATGGCGCAAGACAGTTACACATTTTACCATGCACCAAATAAACTATATAAGCTCTAAACTATATAAAAGTTTATTTGCCATAACAAAGACTAGAGGCCACCACCTAAAATTGGTGGAGAAAAGATTTAACCACCAAGGGCTTCTTTTTAGTTAGAGTGGGTACATTTTGGGACTCTCTGCCACAAGCAGTGGTATCAGCAGAGAGTATGGAATCATTCAAAAAGCATCTAGATACCTTCCTCAGAGACTGTAACATACAGGGGTACAAGTACTCTTAAAAACTAGATCACACAGGGACTCGTGAACACACATACACATGCACAGTCACACATAGACACACAAAGGTTGAACTTGATGGACCTGTGTCTTTATTCAGCCTCAACTACTATGTAACCATGTAACTATGTGATGCACTAAAATAAGATGTCACATGTGACAATTCATATTCCTCATCAACTACCGATCTTACTTTATGTGACCCATAAACTTTTCCAGAGAACCTGAAAAGACCCCAATATCCTCCAATGGTTCCCCGTTGCATTTATGGTGAACTGCAATACAAATGGTACAGGTATGTTTTTTCATCTGTTGTGGTACATTAGCAAACCATTTACAATGAATGCTGCCTTAAAGCAATGCGTATACTAAGTTTGAATAACAAACCATAAAATGCAAAGGAATTTGGGAAAAAAATACTAGCTCATGATAGGTTGATTACCATGAAATTATTTACCAAGCTCATTGAGCATTCATTTGCTTGCTGAGGATCATAGATTTATATAAACCACACTTACTATAACAAAGTTACCTGCCCATTTCCTCCCAAAGATGAGACCAGACACAAACGTCTTGGTTGGATGGGCAAGGCCATAGCTTTAATAACAAGTTATTGATTCCAACACACATATACGAGCCAGTCACAGTTGAACTGTGAGCACCCAGTAACGTCATAACAATATACAATTGGGAACAACCTGTCCTAACCATACGTTCCAGACAGGCGTCCAAACAACTGCAGGCTCTCTATCTGGCTTAGAGTCATGAAAGTTCAAGCTGGAAAGGATATACCGCCAATTAAATCTGTGACCAAGTTCATGAAAAGAGGGTGGGTGGGTTGGTGGGATGCCATCCTTCTTGCTATCATAAGAGGCTAGAAAGCCCACCTTATCCTGTTTTAAGGCTTCCCTCTCTCTTCCCTATCACTAAACCTCCAATAGGATATCCATTATTGCCAGATGGGAGGGATTTATGTTAACCCTATCATGACCCTGCATAATCCCAGATACCAAGGCTCTCTCTCCTTAGGGTCAAGGCGCCTTCATGACTGAGGATCATAGATCAACGCATTACTTATTGAACAGTCTTAATTGGTCAATCACCCACATTCTTTCTGTTTCTCGTTTGCCGCACATACAATTCACTGTTTTTTTTGCCAGGTATAGCACACAATTGTTTGCTTTTATCCTTGTAAGTGGAAAAGGAAATTATAAATTTGCAGTGAAGAAAGATAAAGATGTATCAGGGAGTAGCTAATAAGAATGTTTGTTCTTTGACTATCGCTCTGATCTGTTACATTACTTCATCTACTTGGGAAATACAGACAATAGTGAGGAGTTCAGCCTGGAAATGGATAAAAAAGAAAGATTTTATCTTATTTTTCTTATCTTCTATGCATACTATATTCAAATATCTATAACTAAATCCCTGTAGTCAATCTAGCAATACCCTTAGATCCTTTTAAATGGGTGCCATCCGTTCTGTGTCAGCAGGTGATCCTGGACGGATCTCCTGCTTAGATGGAACCTGAACGGAGACATGTTACATATATGATATCCAAGTCTGATCTGATTTTATCTACATCATGGGATAGTGGAAAAACGGATCCATGTAATCACTATGGATGGCCAGATGTAAACAGACCTGCATCTGCCTATATCCATCCACATCCAGTCAAGTCATTAAAAGTGGACCTGGACGCAAAAATTTTGACCCACATAAACGGACCTGGAAGTGGGCAGATATAGGGGGACACTCATGTGCTTAGTGCTTACATTCAGCCACATATAGAAATGTATTGCTTCAAAGCAAACCTTACTGATATTAAAGTAAACCTATAGCCACATTGAACGTTTACCTGCTTCTCACCCTCAGGTACTTCCACGCTAATGTTCGTTTGTAGAAAACGGGGGATGCCTTGCTTTGCAAACTAAACAACCTAATTTGGTCAATGGCTCTGCCTTACTTTCTATTGGCTCATGTACCTCACTATTGGTTTGGGAGAGGAGCCATCAATATTGGCATATTAGAACACCCTGATAGTTGGGACTCCTAGGGCTCTTCACAAACAAACAAATTTGGTGTGCAGGCACTAGCTGAGTGGCAATAAAGAAGAACTCCAGGTTTTAAAAAAAATTAACCCTTGCAGTGGGGCTACCCCCACACTGCAAGGGTTAACGGCTTGTTTTTCTTTAGGGGTGAAAATAAAGAAGAAATACTTACCCGATCCTGTGCTGTCCTATGGCAATGACCGCTCACCTCTCTCCTTCTCCACTCTGACTGTGGTATGTCCTTCGGCATTTTCACGACTAATACACTTGTATTAGATGTAATGACGTCATGGGTCCTTCGACCACCAGAGCCTGGGGGGAGAAGAGGCTGCAGGTACCGGTCTAGCAACCAGGCGGGACTGAGGATCGTGAGTATTTCTTATTTATTATTGCTCCTAGAGAAATACAAGTAGTTAACCCTTGCAGTGTGGAAATAGCCCCACTGCAAGGGTTCTTTTTTCTACAACCTCGAGTTCTTCTTTAAATTATACAGTCTGGCAATGGGTTTTACTTTAAGCTTAGCAATCTGCTACTTACATGCAGTAACAGATTCCAGCGCATGGTCTGCTCTAGAGTCCTACACTTAGGCAAACACCAACTCCAGTTAGGAAATTGATGTCACCACCTATGCTTCACTGTTGGCCCATCACTCAGAAACCAACAGTAAGGCCTGGTTCACACCTAGGCGTATTGCATATGCGTGTCTGTCGCACGTTTTTTTTACAGCGATTCGCGGTAAAAAAATCGCGCGACAAACGCGCATTTCCGAGGGCTACTTGGCTGTATCCCAATGGAAACACGCAACAAAAAGGGCCCAAAGTAGTACATGTACCTTTTCAGGCGTGGGCCGTTTTGTAGCGCGTTTTGGACGGGCTGAAATACGCCAAGGTGTGAACCAGACCCATTGAATACAATGGGATTTAGATGTTTGAGCGTTTTGTAGAGCGTTTGTCGAGCGTAGAACGCGCTACAAAACGTTCAGGTGTGAACGAGGGCTAAGAAGTAGACAGTAGCAGGAAGGGACAGGTCAAAGTGCCAATTTCCTAACCAAAGTTGGTATTTGCATAGTGGCAGACCCTGGGCGTATAAACACTTATGTTGGTGTGGGAGATGGCTTGTCCCCTCACTATGCACTGTAGTTCCTCCCAACTGCCCCAGAGTAAATAAAGAGTACAGTGATTACGCTCTATGGATCAAACAACAGTCCTCAGTGGGATACCAGACATCTGGCAATCCTGAACATATGTTGGATGCTAAAGATTCTGTAGCCACTGTTGCTTTTTTAAAGAGCAAAGATCAGTGATGTGGACAGCAGGCCAGGTAAGTTATGAATCAATACAGGGAGACCTCTATTTATTCTGGTGACATGGACATTTTAAGTTAAGTCCAGACCCATATGGCACATAGTCATAGTCTCATTATCGCTGCTAACAGGGAGGAAAAATTAGTTTGAACTCTGATTCACCCCTTCATCAGACTATAAGCTCACTTGCAGGCCAGTAGGGAAACCAACACAAATGAACACACAAAGCATACTAATAGAAAATATAATCATGTATAAATTTGTGAATAGAGTATGTGCTGTGTTTACTAAGGTATCTTTTATCTATGTGGTTTGTGCTTCAGGCTTGTCACTTGCAATAACACAAGATGATATGTAATGATAGAGTATAGGTGAGGGATCACGGTCTAGCAGCGAAGCAATCCCCGAGCGCGAGTCCCTTGATTCCAAGCTAAGATTAAAAACTGCTCGTTTTCTTCTTCAGAGTTCCTTGGCGAGAATCCAGGAACAGCATCAATTAAAGTACTGTCAACTTGACAAAAAAAATTAAATAATCCTGACAAGATTTAGTGGTCAAGCCTGTCCTTAGTTGCCCTTCTCCTGAAGAATTTTGGGTACTATTTCATTACAGGAATAATTATTTCTAACCTGTCGGTTCAATAGCTAACGAATGATATTAGCAAGCAAAGCGGAGAAGTTGGTTGGCTTGCCAGCAAGCATCAAACTGTGAGTGACTAAGCAGTCTCTGTGTGTTTAATTATTCTTTGGCGTTAATGTTGAGGGGAGCCGCTCTTGCAGCACATTATGTTCTTCACGTTCATGTTCTATTTAATTCATACAAATCTGCAAGGACTATTATGAACTCGTGAAGAATGCAGCAACGTAATGGGAGGTAGGAATCTAAAGCCATGTATAACAAGACAGAAATTAGACTGTTTTGTAGTGCTGGTTTGAAAATGCTGGTAAAAAGCTTGCGCGCAAGCGGTGAAAAGCATTAGGGCCCAGCGATAGGGATGTATCGCCCATTATTGCCGTGCTGTTTCAATGTCACTGCAGTGACAGCTGGTTTATAATTTACATTAATAGTCCACAACAGCATAGCTTTAATTGATATAGCTACATGATAATAAAAAAACAGACTTGATATCTTCATGGAAGGCAACAAAAACTCATGCCACACGATAAAATGGTGAAGTACAGCTAAGGGTAGAGACTAGCCCTTTTTTATATTTGTGCATCTGATTAAGCCCCCATTCACACGTGATTGTATTGACACAGGTTTCCTGAAACTCGATAACGTTCAACAAGAAGAATCCCATTATTATCCCGATTTTCAGTGGTGCCCTTCACATCTGAACGTTGTGTCTCTTGTCATTCAGAATAGTACATGAGCTTTTTAAAGTAGAATTGCACGTGTTTGGCCCCATAGATTACGATGTGAGCTCCTGAAAAACGCTTGTAACACCTGTTTTTTTCATGATTTTGCACCTACAAAACCACCTTCCCCTCCTAGTAACTAGCTCTCCATAGGCTAAATCGAAAATGCTTGAGCCTAAAAACACCTGAAAAACTTGCAAAAATACAAAAAAAAAGCTTCATAATCGCCTAAAACCCTCACACTGATGTATGAATGTGGGTTAGACACCAATCACATTTAAACTTTCATTGACCAACAATGCCTATCCAGTGGAGGTTTGAATTGCATTGATAGCTATTGGCTATTAGTTGTCTTTTTTTCATCTAAAACTTGGATATAAAAAATATTTTATCTAATTGGCTAGCGTGGCTTTTTAGGCCCTGGAGTTAAACTGAGTTAAATGGCAGTGAATGAGATCTGTGCCTGCCAAGAGGAATATGACAAAGTGTGTTGGTAGAGCGCTGGACCCAAACACAGGAGTAATATGGTCTTTAGATCTTGATTTTTATTTATTTATTTATTTTATTTATTACAGGTATTTATATATAACGCCGACAACTTACGCAGCACTTTACACAGTTGCACATTCACATCAATCCCTGCCCTCAAGGAGCATACAATCTAGTGGATTTTAGGGGTTGCTCTCTTTCTGCCGGGGTATCTTTGGAAGTCTAAGACAAAGAAGTGTGAAGAGAGTGAGAGCATTACATATACATTGTTAGTCTAACCAATTATCATTTTGCAAAATAATAGATCATAAGGAAAAGCCAATGTGTTTCAGGGCCTCAACGCACCCCATTCTTCGGGGCTAAGATAAGTATACAGTATATGGAGAATACTAGACAACAAATTGTAAAACAGTGAGTGTCCATTCAGTTTGTCAGCTAGGGCTGCCTCTTTTGAGGAAGTTCTTATTCCTGTCTCTTATGTTACTAGGGAGATTTCCCCTTACTTCCATTTGTTTCTCTTGAAGAAGCCGAAGATCCAACTGACTGTGTGTAAATCTTGCTATTGGATCCTCAAAGAGATATAAGTTTTTTTTTGTAATACAGCAGAGAAAAAATAGACATCCTGTCAGCTTTTTACTGCTATCTATGTCCATTGGCAAATTTCCCCTCATGTTCTGTCTCAGTGTGCCCGGGATAAGAAAATCAATGCCACCAGGGCAGGAAGACAAAGGCAATAATAAATACCTAACAGATGTTCTAGTTTTTCTCAATGTATTGAAAAAAAGAGCATAGTTGGTATTTCTGCCCTCATTGCAAAGATTTCCCATCACTTGGAAACTTCCTATTAGCAGGATAGGAAGTGAGGAGAAGTCTCCCAACAGGAACAGTAGCAGCAGTCATAACCTAACAGAGGTTTACATCCTTCTAGAGCCTAAAGCTAGACAAAATGTTTTACATGAAGTTCTGCTTTTCCTATTGTACCATCTCAACTATCACTTGCAAAGTCCAGGTTCACCTAGTTCAAAAAATAAGATGTATTGTTCACTTTCAATGCTGATTTATGTGTAAAGAAAATTAAGAGTATTTTTGCTTGAACACGATTGGTTGATTGAAGTGAACACATTTTTACCTTAATAACTAAGTTAAGTGAAAACTTGCAATGTGAAAATACACTTTGCAATGTGAACAGTCTTTATTCCTTTAGTAAGTCAACCTCAAAGAGTCTCCTATTTAAATACATAATCAGTGAAAGATGCTACAGTCAGCTTTAGTACATGTCTATGAGATGCCAACAAGATTCTTTCCTGTCTCTATCAAGTGATATCTAACCTTATGTGCAAGGCAAAAGCTGCAGTAGGTTTTCTATGTGTTACCCCATTATATTCAATACCAAGGACACCAATTACTCGCTCAAACCTTGACAGCTGGTGCCACATTGCCCGGTACAAGTGAAATCATCCCTCACTTTATTGCCTTTGGCAATAACTCTGCCCCAATTGTCAATTTCATAGCTCGTCTGTTGGATTTTATTGCTCAGCGTTGTTAACACTGACAGATCTATGGCCTTGTATACCGCTAACAGGTGACTTGTGTTTAATTGCTTAGACTAGTGTACTTGTCACTTATAACGGAGACCAAATGAATGACAAGATGTTTCTTTGACTCAGCTGTCTTTAAAACAAACCCATTCAGAATTGATGGCAATGATCCCTGGATACATGTCACCTACAGGGATAGGGGACTTGATTGGCTGTCAAGGTGCCTTTAGAATAAGGGTGTAAATGGTTAGTAATGGAATCTGTACCATTTTATGACAGTATTGAGTTTTTTTGCATGCATTTGCCCTCATCTTGTCTCTTACCCCAGGTAAAAATAACCCCAGGTAAATATATATGGAAATCTTCCTCCTTCCTCCTCAATAATTTATTCCATCACAAATCATATATTCCTTTTTCAAATCCAGTAATATAATTGCTTGAAAGCTCTCTTGGCAATAGAGTTCATTTACTAAAGGAATGGAGCATGTATATTTAAAAAGTAAACGTTCACTTAGCTTAGTGAATGAGGTCAAACTATGTTCAATTCAAACAGCCAATCATGTACAAACATAAATACATTTTTGTACCTTGGACTTGATTGGGTATTTAGAATGAACACAGCTTTACCTTATATACTAAGCTTAGTGAATATTTATTTTGCTAAGCAAATAGATTCCACTCATTCAGTGGTGGACCTCAGTGTGGTGTCGTTTAGGGATGCTCAAACGGTCTTGAAAAACAGGCAAACCAGGCAATTTTGCATGTGAAATTGTTTAATGTGCAAAAAAACTATTTATCAATTAATTTAACGGTCTAGATTCCTCAGTTGCATGAGGCTTTGCGTACCTGACAAATGTAAGTGCAAATAGGTATTCATAGGTTTCTGATATCTTAAGGATATTTATAGGGACGAATCACTTACTGTGTTTATGGGGGTCCATATGCTTCCATTAGTAATACACATAAGGGCACAGCAAAGATTCAGGTTGCACTCTACTGAAGTCTTTTGTTCTTTCTGTCAGTTTAATTACAATAGTAGCATGGCTGATAATGTACAATCTCTCCAGACGAACATATCTCCTCCCATGACAAGTTTCACAGCTGCTCATGGCTTAATCATGGAGATGAAAGAGACAGGGAGGGGTGGGAATATATACACTTATTGAGCACCTATAATTCAAAACTTTGAAGATATAGTGCTTATGTCATCACAAAGGTTTATACATATCTGGGTATTATATTTTAGGAGTGTTACTTTATGGGTACTCAATAAGTTGGTATATTCTTACTCCTTCTTGATGCATCATTCGTTATGTTTAATCCCTGAACAGGGTGAGCACTATATAGTTCCACAATACCAACTTAGCCATAAATAAAAGGGTGAATTAAATATAGGATCTGTGTGTGTGACCGCTCCTTTACATATTCATGCTATAGCTTTCATCAGTGTAGCTAGGCACAGATACAGAGCCAGAGGGCTGGCACAAACAATACATTATTTTGGGGGTAAATCTAAAAAATGATCAGCTAATCTGCATATTAACAACCCTTGCAGTTTCATATAGTAAAGGTAAATTGTTGACTTGGATTATATTTAGAGAAACATTTGTTTAGCCAGAGTTTAACTTTCTAAGGCTAAATCCAAGATCTGCCTTCATAAATAAAAATGACTTTAGTCATGAGAGGAAAGTTGGATAGACAACAGTAATGTTGCTCAATCATCTGACCAATAAAACAGTGGACCGTCTAATTACTTAATTGGCTTCTAGGTTGTACAGTGGATGATTGAAGGGTTTAGACATTAGACCAAACATATACCCACTTACAAATTTTGCCAGTCAATAAATTGATCTAAATATCAATGTCCTTTTTAATTGACCATTCTTTACATTTTTGAATAATTGATTGACACAGTAATTAACCTTTATGCTGAATAATGGTTTGGTTAATTATTCCCATATTAGTTTTCAATAAGATGTGAAATTCATAATTAATGTAACAAAAAAAGTACAGAAAAAATTGTATTAGATAACTTTTCATCAAGATGTTTCAACATATGTTCACAAAATGATCATGCTGTGCTGTTGTGACACCTCCAAAATTCTTCATATGATTTAGATCATGACGTCACAAACCATTTCCACTAGGAAACACAGACTGATTATTCAGTGACTGAATAAACATCTCGATTGTCCAGACATTTCATTTAGATAACCACAAAATTATGCATTTTTTATAAGGCCTGAGAAGAGGATTGAGAACCTCTGACCTAGTTTAAAAAGGCAGTTAATCAAATATCAACCCTTGCCAAATTCTGATTTATGGGTAGGCAACCTCAACACTCCAGCTGTGCTGAAACTAACAGGGTTATTCACAAAAGGGTGAAGAGTTTGGAGAAGGCAGGAGTAGTGAAAATCTAAGACAACATAGCAGAACTGGAAAGTGAGCTGAATTGGAGAATTTTTCCAAATCAGCTTTTGGCCTAGATTGTTCACTTCTCCTGCCTTCTCCAAACCCTTCACCCTTTAGTGAATAACCCTGTAAGAATCCCATTAAGCTTCTGACTCTGGCAGTCATGCAATGCCTCATGGGACTTCAAATTCCACAACAGCTGGCGTGCCAAAGTTGCCTACCCCGATCTAAAGTCAAAACTTGAATCGTGAGGGGTTAGAACAACTGTCAGGATTTTAGGGCACCATTCAGTCAATCCAGCACCATACCCATAAGTAAAATATTGGGATATTTGGCTTATGGTGACACTATGTTATAGCTCAATAACATGAAATAGCCAGCACACCACACAGGTACCTTACAAATTAATTGAGGTCAAAATGCAAAAGGGGTCATGTAAAAAATATAAGAAGGCATAATATAGTATCCACTGACATTGGGGGCCATAAGGCACTCCTTTTTCAAAGTGAGAGCACGGGGACAGAACTTGCATTGTCCTTGAGAAAGAGGTCCCCCACAGCCCTGTAACATCAGTGAATACTATGTGACCCCTTCCTCAGGATGATAGCAAGGTCATGGTGAACATAGTTCTGATGACAACTTCAATTGATGAAATGATGAAAACTTCATTTTGAAGAGTTTTCCTCTCATTTCCTGTTGTGTTTATAGAATGGAAAGGAAAGGAAAAAAATCCTCAAAGTGGACACAAAAATAAAAACAAACATGTCTTTATAGTAAAATATATTAAGTATGCTTTACTTTGGCCAGTAGTCAACCTAGATGCACCACATAGGGTACATACTGTATAAGGATAGGATCAAATTAATATTATATTTGTCTTTGCAAACAGTATAGGTTTGTATCCTGCAAATAATATTCTCCAGCAGTACTTCTTAATAACTTTAGAACTAAGTTCTACAATGCCTAGTCATGGATCAAAGTGGAATCATGCACCACTTGCATATAAATACTACATATCCATTAACGTTCCCATGTTCCCTAAGCATACAGTACATAAGCATACACACAAGTCCATATTAGCGGGAAGTGAAACATAAACATTAAATATTTATACTCCAGTATAATGTTGGCCCTATTACTAGTTCTTAGCGGTGAAGCTAATGTTTTTCCTTTGTGCGGTTTTGTTATCTGAAGCTGTCCAGGAGATCTTTAATCTATTATGTGAAGCTTATCTGTTTCCCGCAGTATTGTATTGATTGTGATGTTGTGTCAGGCTGCTGATGTTCTCCTAACATATGCAGATAGCTCCGTCGATGAAGAACATCTGCATGCTCATTCTATGCTACATTTAGCTATGCAATTCTGAAGATAATTGCAGGTTGGCTACAAGGACGCTGGCTCAAGTTTAGATGAAACACTTGTAACAACATCCAGTTGCATGGCTTCTCAATTTACACAACATTGAACTAAAGAGTGAGCAGACGTGAATTACAGGACTTGATTTTGGATTTGCGATAAAGGTCAAAGCTCACCGGAATTAAGCTGTCTCTTTGTAAAGAGCGAACATTGCCAACTTAAATACCAGCATGACTTTAAGGAATGGCCGGCTCACATACAACCTACATATAAGTCAATCATACACAGACCTATATCAGGTTATTTGTAATTCTCATGATTAATACCAGTATGCAGTAACCATTGTTATGGAAGAACTCTAGGCTAAACATGGCATTCAGTAGACTAGACGTAAGATGAACAGATGTTTAACTTCGGCTTGGTTTTGTGTTTAGATGCACTTTTTATAATGAAAAAATAATCCTGATGTCAATTGACTACAGCATAACACATGCAGGTGTCCATCATTGCAAGCTACCGTAGTTGTTAATTTTTTAATTTTCAGTCCACTAAAGCTTTTATTGAACAGATCAGTTGAATGTATTGGGTTTGTTACTCTTTCCTATTATAATATCCATTTTTGCTGGATTATGAATCTAAAATTCAATTTGCACAGATCACCGCAGGCTGGAATTTGCTTGATAAAATAGCAGTAGTTTCTTCATTGAGAGGTTCTATTAGTTATCTGAAAGTGTGTTACTTGCAGGATTACCAGGTGAAAATAAAGTAAGTGGTAAGCTAAAATATATCACATTTTGGGTTTAGATATGCAACACAAGCAGTATGGAAACACAAACAATTCCAGAATACTGTTAACATCTTGTGTGTTAACTTTAAAATAATGCACTTGCAATTATTTTTACAAAGCAGTGCACCATGACACACTGGGTATTCACAGCTGTGTGTAGTTGAGCTTTATAATGAGGTGCTTTGGGATTTGTTACTGTATATGTGGCTTGGGGTATCATTCAGGATGACCCCAACTGCTGTGGTAATGCATGTTAAAACATGTATTTTAACACACATTACAAACAAGCAAGAGTGTGCATCTAGTCTCAACTATAAATTACTAAATGCACCAAGTATAGTGCGTCTCTTCGTCTCGTTAAGGGGATGTTTAGCGGTTTCATACACATTTTCTTGATTTACTATGATAAGCACTATAAAAGTAATATTGTAAAAATCATTTCCTTTTTAGTTAGAACAATATGAAATGTTGCATATGAATATTATATTATCATTTATCCAGCCAGCAGCTGAAGCTCTAAGCTACATTCATTGTTCTTTACCTTCATGGGTTGATAAAAGCTTGTTGTTTATAGAGATCGGTTGACCAAGGTGAAATCTACACAGGGAGCAATTACTCACCTTTATCTTATGGGTCAGTTGAAGAGTTCAATGAGAGACAGATGAGCCTGAAAGCTGCTTCTTAAGGTAACTCGTAGTGCTCTAGGAATTCTATTGTCATGTAGTAAAAGTTTATTTGTAAAACAAATAATGTGTACATAGTAAAACGATTTAACAGTTAAAAAAACCTCATACAACACATACGAAAATAATACAATTGACCAAAGTATCCATTTAACAGCATATTTACTGCTGTCTGACCTATATGACCTGTACACTCCAGAAAAAAAAAAAGTTATATGCTTCTCACAATCATATATGTGCTTCAATATTATATGCTTCTTTTACTCTTTTATGTACTTCTATGTTTTACTAGATGAATAGTTTTTCTTCAATTACTGTTTACTATATATTCATATATTTTTTAAAGTTCATGTAAACTAATTGCTAAACTTTCATATAAGCTTCAACACATTCATGTTATTTCGATAGTCAATTTTAAACTTTTTAAATCTGAAACATATTAAAATAGTACCTGGAGACCTTGAAAGTCCGTGTTCAGAAACACTTTATGTTATGTGATGACAACATGTCTGTCTTCCTCTTGTGCTCTTGTGTGGTCATCCCATCACACGACTTCCAATTGTTACTACAAGTGGCATGTCCCACTGCTGTCAACATAAGGAAACCCACCCTGAGAAATAGCATGCAACCTTCACTGGAGTAAACGTAGACAGAAAATAGCTACAAAGAGATGCACTCAAGGATGAAAAAAAGTCTAACAAAATTTCTAACACCATTTTTTTTTGCAATTGCTTATGATACATAGTGCTTTGCCAAACTTAGAGGTCTATTCACAAAGCTGCCGAAGGATCTTGCCGTAGCTTCGGCTGATCCTTCGGCTAGCTTCGGCCCCAGGACCCCTTTGGTTTAGTAGAACCGAAGGGCTGCTGTATGGGCTAATCACTATAGCCCGTACAGCTCCCGAAGTTGGCCGAGCGGCTCAGTCCAGCCGAAGACATATGCTCCGGCTCGACTGAGCCAAGGTGAAAGTTGAAGCTGTCCATTGGCCGGCTGACAGCCTGCTACTGACACCTGGGCAGAGCCAGCCGGCTGGCTCAGGCCAGGTATCCAGGGATGCTGATCTGTCATTACACTGAGAACCCGGCGGAGCCGCCGTTATATCACGGCGGCTCCGCCTGGTTCTGTGTGTAATGACAGATTAGCATCCCTGGTTACCAGTTAACCAGGGACGCCGTTCTGTCATTACACACAGGACTAGGCTGCCCGGACTTCACATGTATCATTCACACACTGAAATAGGAGTGGAAACATTCTTGTTATCATTAAGATTCCTTTCCTGTCATTCGATTCATTGCCATACCTGTGTCACATGAACTGCTGTGTACTAATGAACAAATTGCTTCAGTAAGTGCAGATGCCACCTGTCCTGTGCGCACAATCTCCTCTTAAGATTATGGCCACCATTTGGGCATGTTGTTTTCATGTTGGGATTTGCAATTGGAGCTTTCTCAATTAGTTGAGCGCAAGTGAGGTTATCATGGCGGCTCCAGGGACGCCCATCTGTCATTATGATGAGAGCTGAGCAGAGCTGGCGGTGATATGAAAGCCAACTCTGCTAAGCTCTCATTCTAATGACAGAACAGCCAGCTAATCAGGTAACCAGCTAACCAAGGAATGAAGCACATGGAGGTCTTTTGTATAGATGCCCCTTTAAAGAAATTTGGCTTTTTTTTAAAAACACTGTAACAACCTATTGCAACCCATTAGAACTCATCCTTATCGTATCCAACAAGAATAATCGAGCTTCTATGGGTTGCTGTTCTTTCTACACCATTTTTGTGTTTGGACAACATTCATTAAAAAGCCAACTACTACTACAGACTGTGCTTCATTTACTAAAGACAAAGAAGGGAATTTATCAAAACTGGAGCAGACAAAATCTGGAGCAGCTGTGCATGGCAACCAATAAGCTTCTCTATTTCATTTTTAAATCTTAACTGAACAAACGGAAGAAAGAAGCTGATTGGTTGCCACGCACAGCTGCTTCAGTTTTTCTCTGCTCCAGTTTTGATAAATTCCCCCCAAACTGCCTGCTCACTTTGTGAGGGAATTTTCCCTTAGCTTAGTAAATGAGGCAAAGCTCTGCTGAATGCCATTATCCAATCATGTTCAAGCAAAATATATACAGGCAGTCCCAGGGTTATGAACAAGATAGGGACTGTATGTTCGTTGTTAAGTTGAATTTGTATGTAAGTTGGAACAGGTACATTTTTAAGTGTAACTCCAGCCCAACATTCTTTTTTTAGTTTTGGATAACATAGAGTACTAGGAACCAGACCCAAAAAGGCAGGCACTCCTCGTCGGCACGAGCACAGTAGCATTACAACTACTGAAATGCTGCGCGGTACACTTTGGCTGCAGCCTGGGTCCCCCTGCTGTACAGTAATAGCCTCCATTTGTAAGTAGGGGTCGTATGTAAGTCAGATGTTTGTTACTCGGGGACTGCCTGTATTGTTTTAATTCCCATGCACATAATGGGGTATTCTTTGCACAATTAAATTACAACATTTCTTCTAAGCTAAATGAAAAACCCCCATGCAAAGTGAACAGCCTATTTGCCTTTAGTAAATCAGACTCACAGTATCATAGCATTACTATTTTGGAGAATAACTCTGGCTATATGTTTTAAATCTGCAATCGGATCTAAACACATACTGCCCAAATACAAAAGCCATGTACATCCTAACTTGATTTCTGGTGTCGTTTCTGTATTTCTTCTACATTTGTGTAGTAATCCAGCATATAACAATTCCTGCACTTTGTCTCTGATCAGAAGTTTCCTGTAATAAAGACCAGTTGCTGCTGCCCTCTCTTCTTGTGCAGGATGACTGGCCTTGTGTCCGCCCCATTCTGTATATTTCTGCAAGCAGCTGTAGCAGGTGTACCTGTTGGGTCCCTCTCTATACAAGTGAAAGGAGGAAATTTGTGACATCCGCAGGAAGGGAGGGGGGCGGGATTGGTGTATGGGGGAGGGGGCACCTCCCTGAAATGCGTTTTTGCAGGTTGGGATGTCTGTCATTGGTGCTAGCATTCTGTTGGCCCAAAGCCTCACTGGTTGCTATGACGCTGTTGGCCCATAGCATCATTGGTTGCTATGATACCGTCAGCTGCACAGCATCTTTGGTTGCTATGTCACTCTTGGCCACACAGCACCATAACAACCAATTATGTTGAGCAGCCTTGGCTGCTATGAAACTGTTGGCCACACTGCACCAAGTATATTGTGCAGTGACAGGGTCATAAGAACCAAGGACACTCTCCTCATATCCTACTAAAATTTGCAACATCTTCCGCACATACTACCAATCCCTGTACGCATCGGACACTGGAAATGCCGCCACGGGCTCCACTTTTCTGGACTCTGTCTCATTGCCTTCTCTGTCCGCTGCTGAATTGGATCAATTGAATGCGGACATCATTCTCCAGGAAGTGGAATCGGTTATCCACCTCATTCCTGGTTCAAAAGCCCCCGGCCCAGATGGGCTATCAGCCGAATTTTTCAAATCCGTGAACGAACACGTCTCCCCCACCCTGGTGTCTCTATTTAATCATATCCTACACCAGAGTATTTTTGCGCCCACATTCAGTGAGGCATACATCAGATTGATACCTAAAAAGGGGAAGGACCCTACCCTTCCTGGTTCATATCGCCCAATATCTCTTCTAAACTTTGACGCCAAATTGCTTTCTAAAATTATGGCTAATACGTTAGCCGTGGTGCTGCCCTCCCTCATCTCTCCTGACCAAGAGGGATTTGTGACTGGCCGGTCTGCTGTGTTAAATGTTAGGAAAATGATTACTGCTTTGGAGGGAATAAGGTTGTCGGATACCCTTTCCCGCACACATCCCTCCCTAATGCTGCAGAAAAAATGAATGACCTATTTAGGAATCTCCATTCCTTGATCAGTGAGAGGCCTTTATTCACTTAAATTTGCACCCATTATCAGCAAAATAGTCCAAGAGCTGCGCACGTGGCGCAACTACCCTATCTCTCTTCTAGGTAGGTGTCATCTCATAAAAATGATCAGTATTGCAAGGCTACTCTACCCACTGCAAACCATACCACTTTTACTGAAACATAAAGATATCCAACTCCTCCATAGCGATTTCTCGACTTTTCTCTGGAAAGGGGAAAAGCCGAGGATAGCCCTGAAAAAACAGCCGGTAAAAGCTTTAGGCACCAACCTCCCTAATATCAGGGTCTACAATCTGGCCAGCCTCTTTCGCCATATCCGAGATTGGCTCCATGATACCTCCTTCTTCACGAACGCCCCCCTAGAGAGCCTGTGAGTGACGCCTTGGTCGTTAGCTGGTGTTCTCAATGAATAACTAAATGTGCCGAGCTAAAACAATGATCAGATATAAAGAATAAAAAAAATAAAAAAAACAGTGACTCAAACAAATGTCAGTGAAAAAAATCAATCAGGTGTAAAGTCTTTAAATCTTCATAAATCCGCGAAAGATGTCCAAATATAGCAATAGTGATGAATATTACTTGTTCCTTCACCAAATGCACCACGTGCACCACACCAGATATAGGGGTGCTCACCTTATTGATAGACCCCAGCAAGAGGTCAAACCATGCAATTCCCTTCTTAACCAGGGGAGGGGGCCCTCAGCTCCAATCGCTCACAGATGTCCTCCAATGGTTTAATCAGACCAGCAAACAGATCTGTGCAACACTTCTTAAATAGGAAAGCAATAGCCTCCAATCTTTATTGATCTATAGGCCTCCTCAGTATAAGGTGTCAATGCCAGGATCGTGTTGACCGAAAAAAGAAAGCAAACACCATAGCGCGTACCATCCAAACAGAGTATGATTTATTAAAAGAAAATTACTCACATAAAAGCAGTGGTAACATAGCATGGACTCTCTCTTAAAAGTATGTGCAAGAGTTTCAAATGACTGCGGCCGTCAGTCGTAGAGATCAATGTAACGTCAAATGCTCTGCCCTATGCGCATTACGTCCAGCGTGACTTCATCAGCGCTATGGTGTTTGCTTTCTTTTTTCGGTCAACACGATCCTGGCATTGACACCTTATACTGAGGAGGCCTATAGATCAATAAAGATTGGAGGCTATTGCTTTCCTATTTAAGAAGTATGTGCAAGAGTTTCAAATGACTGCGGCCGTCAATCGTAGAGATCAATGTAACGTCAAATGCTCCACCCTATGCGCATTACGTCCAGCGTGACTTCATCAGGGATCCCTGATGAAGTCACGCTGGACGTAATGCGCAGGGGGCGGAGCATGTGACGTTACATTGATCTCTACGACTGACGGCCGCAGTCATTTGAAACTCTTGCACATACTTTTAAGAGAGAGTCCATGCTATGTTACCACTGCTTTTATGTGAGTAATTTTCTTTTAATAAATCATACCCTGTTTGGATGGTACGCGCTATGGTGTTTGCTTTCTTTTTTCGGTCAACACGATCCTGGCATTGACACCTTATGCTGAGGAGGCCTATAGATCAATAAAGATTGGAGGCTATTGCTTTCCTATTTAAGAAGTGTTGCACAGATCTGTTTGCTGGTCTGATTAAACCATTGGAGGACATCTGTGAGCGATTGGAGCTGAGGGCCCCCTCCCCTGGTTAAGAAGGGAATTGCCTGGTTTGACCTCTTGCTGGGGTCTATCAATAAGGTGAGCACCCCTATATCTGGTGTGGTGCACGTGGTGCATTTGGTGAAGGAACAAGTAATATTCATCACTATTGCTATATTTGGACATCTTTCGCGGATTTATGAAGATTTAAAGACTTTACACCTGATTGATTTTTTTCACTGACATTTGTTTGAGTCACTGTTTTTTTTATTTTTTTTACTCTTTATATCTGATCATTGTTTTAGCTCGGCACATTTAGTTATTCATTTTTCACGTATACACACTCACAGTGGGTGTACATTCCAGTGCCTTGTAGCTGTTAGCTTGCTTATTGGCGCAGTTCATTTTCTATATTTTATTATTGGTGTTCTCAATACTCCACTGAAACTCCTCCCCTCACATATTAAGGACAACATCCTCCTCAGAGACACTGTGTTGGCCTGAAGGGAGATTAGGAAGCTCCTCCGTCTACCCACTGTGATTTCTCCCTGGATGCCCCTCAGGTCCTCCCCGAGCTTCAGTGCGGGCAATGAATCCGACGCCTTCCGAACATGGACCACAAAGGGTATAGCTGCTCTCAGAGATTTTTTTGACCCCCGGGTTAATTTAAAGACCTTTGGCGACCTCCAAGCTCAATATAGTCTTCCTGCTACTCATGTTTTTCCTTATCTGGAACTACGCTACTTCATCTCCCATCATATTGCTCAACCGTGGCAGGAAATAGTTTATTCCCCCATGGCACCATTACTCTCATCCCCCTAATCCAAGTTAACGCTATCCTACATAGCCAAGTATACCGCTAATTTTGTAATTGACTCCTCTAATTTGGTACCGTCCCATATTAAACGCTGGGCCGAATTCCTAAACGTATCAGTAGCGGAGACAATTTCAATAGTGGAACAGGGGGTGCGGAAGGCTTTAATAAATTAGTCTTGGCAAAATCTACTTCAGAGTGGTGCACATGGCATATCACGCATTTAACATACCTGCAAAGACTACTCCCTCCAAATGGTTGATAGCCTGTCCAAAATGCCAACATCCCTTACCAGAACTTACGCATTTACTATGGTCCTGTCCCCACGTGCAAACGTTATGGTCTGCAGTACTGGCCTTCATGAATGCCCATTCGGGCAAAACAAGACCGATGTCCCCAGCCTTCTGCCTCCTGCATGCCCCTGTGTCTATTGGCGGCGAAAAAGTCTATCCTATGTCACTGGATAATACCTGATCCCCCCTCCATGGACGCTTTCCGATCCCTACTGTTCCGCTTAATGATCCTAGACAAACTTGACACAAAATTTAACCAAACACGTACCAACAGGTTTTTCGCAACTTGGACGTCTTTTGCTGCGGCGGAGTTATCGCCACAACAGCTGCGAGACTTGATGTCCATCTTTCGATTCTCCAAGTGGTACCTCGAGGCGAAACGTACTAATTCCCTAGGACCCCTAGACGTCCTTTGACTCACTCACCCACGTTCCCAATAGTGTATATGCATTTCCTACCACCCACACATGTCTGGGGCTTATAGTGAACCTGAAACACCCTACGGTTACCTCTATGGTGAGGAGATTGTCTTCTACTCACGGTTGCATACTTATACTTATCTCCCTAGAAATATAACATTGTTGTCACGCAATTTCACTTGCACATTAGTGATATTACCTGTTACTATTACTAATTTTTTGACTCTCTCTGTTATATGTATGTATTTCAATAATACAATCTGTTTATTGATACCAGCATCTAAGTTGAACATTGTTCGTACTACCTTGTGATCAATAAAATATTGACATGCTAAAAAAAACAAAAAACCAAGGACACTGTGGGCCAACAGCATCATAGCAACTAATGACGCTGTGCAGCCTGGGGTCTGAACACTGAGGATGGAGCATCTGTGCTATAGACACTCAGTGCTGCCCCTACCATGCCTCACACAACACATTCATATACCTGTTTCACATACATGAATTAGTCCCAAGCACCAACATTTGCCGTGCAGAGTGCCTGTGAGACTCTTTATAAATGTCTCTTCTGCAATAAAAAAAACCTTCCCGTTCACATTGGGGGTTTTTTTTTTTAAAACAGCTATAGCTCCATTTTAAAAGAAATAATGGAGAAGATGTGCAAATCTGCACCTGGTTATTAACACAGTGTACCTGTACTTAGCTTCAGAAGAGACAGCAGGAATGTGACAGAGAAACGTTTGCCAGTACCGCTGATGAGGAAAAAGATTACAGAACACTTCCCTGCATCCAACACAAAGGACTGGCTGGCTCCCGGCATGCTCCACGCCCAGCTAACAGGATGCTTCAAAGCCCTTACAGATTCCAGTACGCCGCACAAGATACAGTTTGATTCTGACAAGTCGCTCAGAATCTTTTTTTTTTTTCCTTCCCTCCTTCCCTGTCGTACTTCTACATGTAAATACATCTAATAAACTGAAGTGGGCATCACGCTATCTCACAAACACAATTGCTCTAATCTCATAGAAATCTGTTTAGGGGCACTGTATATTTTCATTGTTAGGAAGAAATCAGATATCGCACAGCCATATGGTATGTTTTCCAGCTCGGAAACATTGTTGCCATGACAACTGAGAAAAGAACCAAATCAGGGCCTGCAACAGAGAAATTGATGACATCTGGTAGAGACGCACTGGCTGAAACTAGGAAATATTGTGTGAATGTATACTGAAACTCCATGATATAAACCACAGCAAGAATGGGTGAATTTTGATTATTCAGTATATAGAAATTGGAAGGTAATATAGATCTGTCAGAACACAATTGAAACTTGGCATTTTATAAACCAGGGGTGGGCAAACTCCGGCCCCCTAGCTGTGGTGAAATTACAATTCCCATCATGCATCTGTTTCTGGGAGTCATACCTGTGGCTGTGAGAATCTTGCAATGTCTCATGGGATTTGTAGTTACACAAAACCTGGAGGGCCGGAGCTTGACCACCCTGTTATAAACAAAAAAAATAAGAAGAACTTGCCATCAGTGAAAACCATACATACTGCTGTCTAGATCCGCATTGGGAAGAAACACCACTCTATTTGTACTGGTGACTACTGCCACCACGAATTACAATGATGGGAAATCCAACATTTTAGAATTGAGGGGAACTCTTCAGATGGGGACACCTGTTCTGGGGACACTTGTCTAAGAGGGGAATTCATCTCACTTTGCGAGTTTTCTTCTAACTTCCTGTTGCATCTCCAGGACAGGACGTCAAAACAACTTTCCCCATGGTATAAAGAGGGTTTATCCCTTAACTTCCCTGTCCAAAATGTTTAAAAAAAAGTTTGGGCTATACATACAGATATTTATTGCTGTCTATAGCCGCATTAGGAAGAATCACCCCTCTATTTGTACTGGTGACCATTGCCACCGAGAAAGAAAATGACGGGAAATCCAAAATTTTTGAGTTCAGGGTATTTCTTCAGATGGGGACACCTGTCCTGGGTACCTCTGTCTAAGAGGGAAATTCCTGCCACTTTGGGAGATTTCCTCTAACTTCCTGTTCTGTCTTCAGGGCAGGAAGTCAGCAGAAATCTCCCCAATGTTATACAAACTGCAAAAAAAATAACCTGGCAGAGGTTCGATCCCTTCTCTACTCTATCCAAAGCTAAAAAACAAACATAAAAAACCAGTTTGGGCACATACATACACACACATACTATACATACACTTTAAATGCTTGCTTTTGGATGTGGGGTTGTCATATTCTGCTTGTGTGTGCCCCCCAGTGCGCGCACAGGCAGGATACAATAATTTTTTTGCAGACAGTGATGGATGTTACATACAAGTGTTCGGGCGGCCGTAGAGCTCTGCCCTGCTTCCTGATACCGGAAGCTCGGGTATCGGGCTAGGCATCGGAGCATTTGGGTGAGTACGAGTACTCTCCCAAATACTCGGCATCTGCACTGATACCAATACCAGTATCAGTATCGGTGCATCCCTAATCTCTCTCTTCCCGTTGGATCCCCAATTTATTTGAAACTACGGAGAATGCATCTGTAAAAATGAGACCCCTCCAGCCATGAGTTCCCATAGCAGAAGGAAGAGACAGGAACTACCATTATTATTAAAAATGTCTGACAACATCAGGTTGCAAAGCAAATTTTAATACAATGCTGAATATCTATAGGTAAAATAAGTGTAACCCCAGGATAAAAACATATTATCTAAATACAAGAGCCATGAGTATTTCCACTTGGGTTTAGGTGCACTTTGAATACAGTATTTCTTCCAGATCTGTGCAGTAATCAAGTGTGAAACTTTACCTCTGTACAGGGACTTCCTGTCACACAGACCAGTCGCTAGTGCTCTTTCTACTTGTGCAGGATGACTGGTCTTGTATCTGACCCCTCCTGTAGTTTTCTACAGGTAGCCTGTAATGGGTGGGGCCTACTGGGTCCATCCCACAAATCTGTTCCCTGCACAGACTATGTACCTTCACAAGATAATATTTGGATTTGCAATAGCATTTGGTGTACACAAAGTGGATGCATATCCTGTGTGGCTATAGAGAGGAATGTATTTAAAGAAAAGTGTTTGAGCCAGTAGTTCAGCTTTAAAGTATTTTTAAGGTTGCTTTTATTAAGGGTCATTATAAATGATAAATTAAATCATCATAAAAGTGTTTAATAAGATCATTTTGTATATATTTAGTTGAATATATTTAAAATGAAGCTGGTACAATGGGGAGTGATATTTCCATAATATTCTCCCTGCACTTGTGTGGGTTTCCTCCAGGTACTCCAGTTTCCTCCCACACTCCAAAGACATGCTGAATGGTTAAATGGCTCTAAATTGGCCCTGTATGCGTGTGAGATAGGGACCTTATATTGTTTTTTTGAGTTAATATATTTTTATTTCAAAATATATATAAATTTATATAACACACATACATACATGTACATACATACATTTGTGGAGGGGGAGGGAGGTCCAAATGTTATGAATTAATCCCCCATATGTGCGGTACGTGGATATTTGTGTTTATTTCTCTATCTCTTAGGTTTGAATTCCTTGTAATGTATTCCCCATAATTTCTTACCCCACCACCCATAGCATGTGAGTGTATTCCCTATTTCTATGTGTACCCCTTAAAATATACATACCAGCCTGTGAGTAATTTTTACTTTGAAATAAATGTGTTTAATCACCTTTGGACTTCCCTTCCCCCCATATTCTATCCTCCTTCTTCCCCTTACTTCCATACATGTAGGTCAAATGCATTTATGATCCATTATAGAATAATAAATCCAAATATTGTTTGAAGTTTAGCTGTTCACTTGTTGGCCATTATGCTTCCAAAGACCCCATAGAGGTTTCATCTCTATGTCTCTTCCTTTCCTCCCTATCTTTCATTATCAAGCTCCTGAATACTTCGGACTTTCTATAAGACTCCCATTCCTCCCATATATACTTATGTTTGTTAATGTTACCATTATCTTTTGCAATTAATTCCTCCATGTATCTTATTTCTTCCATCGTGGTCTCCCACTTCTCAAGTGAGGGAGGAATCCTTGATTTCCAACCCCGTGATATGTTGACTCTTGCTGCGGCCAATGCGAATCTCAGAATATCTATCTTTATCTTTTTTATAGGGCCAGGAATCAAGGATAATAATGCAATTGTGGGGTTATTCTCCAGACTTAGTTTACCTATAAATCGATAGACTTCAAATATTGACTCCCAAAAGGTATAAACTTTAGGGCAACTCCACCAGATATGCAGATACGTTCCCTCTTCTATATTACATCTCTAACATCTGTCTGACTCTCCCGGGTTTATGTGTTTAATTTCTTCTGGGCATCTATACCATCTCGAGAGTATTTTATAGTTTTTTTCCTGATAAAATGAGGATTTGACAGAACTATGTGTCATAGTAAGAATTCTTCCCCATTCTTCTTCTGAGATCTCCCTCCGTAACTCCTGTTCCCATCTCTTCATATATTTTGTATGGCCTCTGGCTTCTTCCTCTCTTAACAGGCCATAGACCAATGATAATGCATGCTCAATTTCTCAAACATAGTAAATGGTCTGTTAAGAGGTTTGTATGCCCTTAGATGTCTGATATAGTCCGTTAATTGAGTTGCCTCCATCCATAACTTTCCGTTAATTTGTCTCTCCAGTCTAAACTCCGGTTTTAGGGCTTATTTACCTTTCTCTAAAACCTGCCATATTTGTGCGTGGGGGAAATTCTCAATGTTTAGGAAAGAGGCCGCCTGCATACCTGGTGGAAATTGTGGGTTCCCTGCTATGGGAGTGATGGGGCCTGGAATAGAAGATAAATTATATTTATGCATAGATCTATCCCATATTCTTAGCACCAGTTTAGCTAAAAATGTCATGGTAGACATATGTGGTCTGGCACCAGCTGCCAGCCATGGGATGTTCTTCAGATGAGTACTAGGTATATTTGTCTCCAAGTTTACTCCCCCCTTGACTTGATTACTATTGATCCAATCAAACATTCTTATTAGTAATGCTGCTTTATGATATAAGGTGAAGTCCGGTATTCCCAGACCTCCTCTTTGTTTTGATCTAGTTAACAGCTTGAAGCTAATCCAAGGGGTTTTATTAGCCCATATAAATTATATTGCTGCCGTTTCGAGTTTTTGGAAGAAAGATCTTGGCAGCAGGATGGGTACTGTTTGAAACCTATATAGTATTTTAGGAAGAATATCCATTTTGAGTACATTGGCCCTCCCAATCCATGACACATTCATACTGCTCCATATTTGGAACTGGGAGAAAATCTTATCTATCCAATCTCTAAATTTCATAGCATAGAGAGTATTTAGGTCTTTAGGGATATTTATTGTAAGCTCCTTGAGGGGAGGAAATGATGTGAATGTGTACTATTTAAATCACTACATAACATTGTTTCGGCTATATAAATACCTGTAATAAATAAAGACACACAAACATGTGCAGCTTCAAGGCAGCTTCAAGCCTCTCGGAGCCTAACATGGTGGCTAACATAGAACCATAGATTGCATATCAAATTTGCACAAGGTGAAGGGCTGATTTATTACGGGGATGATTTTTACCCAAGGTTGTGTATGCTACAAATACCCCATCAGGTTCAGTAGGGTAATAGTAAGGGCTAGGGTAAGTAAATCAACCCCTTAAAGACAAGGTGCTGGATGTGAAGTGCACCATACACAGCATCTGCACATTTCCAAACTGCATTCCCCCGTGGCTGTTAAAGCAATCCCAGCAGGAGTCTGCAGTGAAAATGAATAGGCCTGTGGCATTAGTCACGACTAAGCGCTCATGTGTATTGAGCCGCTTGGATCAATACACTATTTCAGGCACAGTGCCTGGGGAGCACTCCTGGAGCTCCCCATCTCGATGGCTTTGAGAGAGACCTTACTATGAAATATTTCATTTTGGAAGCAGGTCCTGCATATAAATTCTTTCACATACCTATTTGGATCTCTGCAGCTTTGCACTTTGTCACAGAACTTAATAAAGTGGTGGCCCAAGGGAATTGGCGTATTAACTGGAAATACACATATTGCTGTACAAAGCAGATTGGTGTAAAATATCAGCAGCCATAAAGCATTAGAGTCCCTCTTTTACCTTGCATACAAAACAGGCAGCCCTGCATTAAAAGGATTCTATCACAAAACAAAACACCTGTGTGATGTGACTCCGACAAGAGCAGCGATTCTCCAATTCATACTGTATGTCACATTCTAATTCTGGGCCAACATAGCAAAACCTGAAACAAGAGTCGCTGCTATGAACTAGTAGCCTCTTTAAAGGGAACCTAGAATGGTTAAGAGCCAGTTTTAGTTTACATTTTTAAAATCTTCTATTGTTTTCATTAACAAAATTATATTTATTTTGTATAATTTATAGAAAACAAATAAACATTTAATACAGACTGCACTCATGACACCGGAGTTAGAGTATTATATGTTTTTAAAAGATAGAGTGCAGCAGTATCTTTTGCTTTTCAAAGTGCTCCTCTTTAAATGAAAGTGTACAAAAAGGGATTCAGCTAGTTAGCTCTCTTAGCAAGTTTTTTTTTTTTTTTTGCAGCAATGCAGTTACGAGTTGCCTGGTAAACATTGTTGGACTTTTTACATATGAAAGAGTGGGATAGCTCTCCTAGACTGATTGCACCTGATTTGTATATATACAAATCCAAAGTAGGTATGGGGGCACTCCTGGGTCTTTGAGATAAGTCAAAGCATCAGCATTATATTGTCAAAATTTTGACAGAGTTTAGTCTGTCTTTGTCAAGAGACATTGACTATAAAATGCTGATGCTTTGAGTTAGCGCCATTGCAGAACCGCTAACTGCATCATCACTCGACTATAACAACATAGAAATGCTGTTATCAGTCTTTATCATTGTAGCCTTTATCATTGAAGTCTTCAACAATACAAAGAGGCAGTCTGACTACTATATACATGTAGAGTACCTGGAGCTAATGCACTTTCAATTCAGCATGGCTTTAGACCTGCGTGTACAAATACAACAGCCTGATGCTTTCCGACAGCTTGAGCATGCATGCCCAGACAAAGGGGAATACATGCACAATCTGACCATGGAAAAGTCACTTTGTATTATACTCCAGTAGCAGCCGAATTGAAGAACACAAATGCAAAAGCATCACTCGTTACTATGTGGTTAATAACTGTGTAACAGCTGAGCAAGGTAAAGAAAACATATAGCCTTACTGTAACAGAGGATGTGTCACTTGTCATACAAAAACATATCCAACAGCAATGCTGTTATGTAGTTATGTCAGTTGTCAGTTATGCAGTTTTGTGTATAAACAATGCATGCAATTATTGTCAGTATAATGCTTTTTTTTGCATTATTGATGCTTCCAGGGGAATTCTAGGAAGTTTTTTTTTAAATAAATTTGCCGGTCTTTGGATCATGCTATGTTCCCCTGTACAAAATAGCTGCTCTGATGAATAAGGCTGGTAGAAAGATTAGAGGATGTATATTATCATTAGTATCTACATATATAGTGCCTTTGCTTCAATGAAATTCCTTTTTGAGATTTCTAACATAATCCACTAATAGAATGCCTGAACTAAATATTAAAACAGAACTCCAGGCAAAATAAATTGATAGCTAAATTAAAGAGTATTTGAAAAAAAAAAAAGATTTTGCTCTAACGCTCACCTTCAATTTAGAGCTCCACCCCCCCACCCCCCAGTAATTTTCGACCATTAGATTTTCAGTCTGCATTTAATGACAGGAAACCCACTTCCTTTGAGCCCAAGCTGCCCGGGATCTACCCGTAACATGAGACCAGAGAATGAAAGAGAAGCAGCACAGTGATGAGTTAATTTTTCTGTCAATCTGTGTCAACTCCTATTAGCATGCTCCTTGTAAGCAAATTAACTGAATGGCTCATTCTGCTTCTATCTCTTCCACTCTGAACTCTGCTATTCAGGGACTCAGTGGTGGGAAAAGGTTCTTCACCACCCAAAGCACAAAGACCAAAGCGTGCCCCCCTTGAGCCGTAAACTACTTTACAAGCATAAGTTGAGGATCTACACATTTTGAGCCCCCCCTCCTGCTAAGGCACCCAAAGCAGCCACCTCTTCTGCCTATGCCTCAGCCTGGCCCCACAGGGACTGTAAGAGCCTCATACCAGGTCAAATTCTGTTAGGTACACTGCTTGCTATAAAAAATAATAATAATGTGATAATGAATACAGAGCTTCATTAGTTTGTCATTTTTATTTGCTTAGAGTTCAGCTATAAAATATTTCCAGAATGTATTTTATTGAATATTGGCCACTCATTTTTTAAACATTGATAACCTTAAGGCCCACCTCATCCATTCTGCATGCTTTAATCCCAAAAACTTTATTAACACAATTCCCCACCAAACAAATATTAGTTATTAGAAATGAATAAACATTCCACAATGAATTACTCTGGAAAAGCGAAGGGAATTCCAAAACATATTTGAATATGCTGTGCAACTGGATTTCTTTCAAAACTACAAGATATGAATAATGGGTCTCCTACAGCTAGTATATGTAAGGAACTGTGGGGCATGTGATGACTTAAAACTCCTGTCAGGTTAAAAAAAAAGAAATGTGGGTACCCGCCACTCAACCCTCGTGTATGTTTAGGATACAATTGTCGTTTAATTTAGGGGGCTCTAATAAAGAGGATTCCAGGGTCATGCAGGCTTCCTCCCAACCTTATCAGGTAGTAACAACTGGTTCCATGAAGCTCCTCCTCTCCTCTGGTCATGTTGTCTCCCCTCTTGCCAGCATCATCACATACAATGCAGAACCACAACATTTGTAAAGACTTATACATTAGACCTAAGTAATATATTTGTACTTAATGCCAGTGTTTTAGTGCTGGTAGTTTTCTGATTCACAGTGCATGTGACAGTCACATGACAACATTCTTATTATTTAAAAGAGGCACGGCAGATGAGCAAACCTGGAAACTATAGCAAAAATCTTGCACGCGATCAAAGCCAACATTTGCTGGCTTAAAGGAGAACTATGGGGTCAGTGTTTTTCCCCATAGTTCTCCTTAGGGTAACGGGAGGACACAAACTAGCGTCCTCCCGTTACCCTAAGCTCAGTATACCGCGAGCTACAGCTCGCGGTATACTGAGACGCCGCACCTGGAGCGGATCCCGACTTAGATGACGGGATCCGCCCAGCTGCGTGAGTGACAGCTGGCTCTGCCTATCTAGAGGCAGAGCCAGCTGTACCTGCCCCCTCCCCCGTCCGTTCCGCCAGTCAGCGCTGGCAGATCGGAGCGGGGAGAGGGGAATCCAGCCCCTCCCCCTGTCACGGCAGAGAGCCGTGACAGGATCGAGAGGTGAGGGAACCCGGTATGTGTTCTCTCACCTCCCGATCTACTGAGCCGACCTGTGACAGTCTCATTGTCACAGGTCGGCTTAGAACTATGAGGTGAGTGGAAATCACTCATGTCATAGTTCTCCTTTAACTCTCTGAGATCTACCAATTGCTGATTTTCACCGGGACAAGAAGTAACGGGGGAATCTCTAATGGACAGCAAAAAGAAAAAAAAACTTGCGCAAAAGTCACACCTATCCAAAGCTAGAAGTGACTAGAGTCGGGCTTTAACTTGATCAGTGAGAATCATCTAGAACATTCCCAGCGATAGAATTTCCAGAAGCAAATCTACAAACTCCTAGACTGTCAATAGCAATTGGAGGCACTTGGCAGCTCTATATTTTCTGGTTGTCACTGCCAGCAGGAATGAAATGATTTTGATAATATGGTAAAGAGAAACACATTTTTGAAGAGGTCAATTATGTTGTCAACTGCTTCACACATATAGCATTCTCAGAAACTGGATAAAATTGTGCATTAAAAGTCACATTTCATCACCCCCCCAGTGCGGTCACAAGTAGGAAATGCTATGCTCATCAGTTTAAATGTTTTTTAGAACAGACAAGGATAAGGAATCAGACCACTAGCCCCATAGGGTGCAGAGAATATTCAGTGCTACAGCATAACTAACTGCCTATTTTATGTTACTCTGGAGACGAGGATTTGTATCACCTTTGAACAGCCAAGTTTAGCCTGAACAGTTTAGAATGGAGAAGAATCAGAATGTTACCACTTAACCAATACATACAATGCAGTTATTATTCAAATTGATTATTATGTCCACTTTTCATTACTGTTTCATTCTTTGCTACACAGTCACACACCTACCTTGTATATTTTAAAATCAGCCTTTTGTAAAGTCAATAGGATATTGTCTTAAACACAAGGCAAAAGAGTTCTAAACTGGAGTGTCTCCTGGTGTTTGGTAGAACCCGTTTTAGTCTGTCAATTAATCTTCAGGTTCCTGTGGAACCCCCTTGGATCCTAGGCCTAGGCTGTGCATGAGGCCTTGGTCAAAGACCTTGACTTCTGCTTAAGTCAAGATTAAGCCCCACCCTTACTGTCATTAACCCACAAAGCTGCCATTTATGTGTAAAATATCAGAATTTTAGTAAAAAGTGGAGGCTCTACTATTTGACAAATGAATGGAAGGAGTAGGGCTTAACAATAGCAAAAACAAGTGGAAGGGGTGAACCTAAACTTAGGCAAAAGTCAACCATATGTACAAAGTGGGCTAAGGATCCAAGAGAGCTCCACAGGAACTGATTTGAATGCTAACACAGGTACTTAAAGGGGTTACAGCATTGTTATTACCTTATACTTTTTTTGCAAGGTCAAATTCACTTTTAATAATCTAAGAAAAAATAAGGTGGTTGATTGCCCAAAGTGCTATCAAAGAACATTCATTGGTGATATTTAGCTATATTTATCTTTCCCTGCACATGAACATTACTTATGTAAATTAAAAATTATTACAAGGAATTAATGCACAATAATTTTCGATCGGATAAAACAATGTTTTCAAACCTCATGTAACCACTATTCCATTAAATTCAGTCAGAGGTTTCTGATTACATTTCATGAAAATTCCACCATACACCAAAAGGCCTAAGTGCTGACAGTTGTTCCCTTCAAATGGGTTTTACATCCAGATACAAATCTATTGGAATGCATGATACACTTAAAATGCAGGTCAGAAGGAGGTAAGTCAACTGCATGTCATATTCACCTGTCACCTGCACTTTTTTTTCAGTCACTACAAAGTTGAGGTGTTGTTTCCTATCAAGGAGAAGGGATAGAAACCCTGTCTGGTATTTATTGATGCCTAGGTCCGTGTTAGAGAGACTTTCCCTCTCATTTCCTGTCAAGTGAACCAACAAGATTGGCCTAGAGACAACTGTCAAATTTTGGATTTCTGTTCACTTTAGGGGGAATTTATCAAAACTGGAGCAGACAAAATCTGGAGCAGCTGTGCACGGCAAACAATCAGCTTCTCTCTGTCATTTTCAAATTTTAACTAAATAAACTGAAGAGAGAAGCTGATTGGTTGCCATGGGCAACTGCTCCATATTTTGTCTGCTTCAGTTTTGATAAACGTTGTTCTTTGTGTCATAAGGGCAAGAAATCTCCCTAACAGTAGAAAAAAGCCCACCCCTATCCACACATTTCCTCTGGAAATCCACTTTAACAACTAACATTTACTTTAGATTCAAATAATATTTTTTATGAATCAGTCTCTGTGCAGCTCCTCTTAATTACCTGTCTCTATATTACACAGATTGCTATGCCTATATACGAGAGATGCTTGTTGCTATGACAGCATTTTCATTATTCACAGAGTCATGTGACCTTTCTCTTTTGGGGAATAAGGCACGGCTCCTAGCGTGGCTATCATGTGCTGGTAATTGCAGAACCCAGATCCCTCACATGCATAAAAACAACAACGTT
>NW_017306417.1:1555081-1568797 GCF_000935625.1 Nanorana parkeri
GAGAGTTTCGCCCCCCCCCCCCCAAAAAAAAAAGAAGGTCTAAGGGCTTAACAGAGATCAAAGGGACACCCTGCATATTCAATATACCTTCACAATGTACACAATGTAACACAGCTCCAGGTTTTGGGGCATTCTGTGGTTTATTACAGGAAAAATACACAGTGCCAATCCATGTGACTCCATGCTCACTGTACTAGCCAATCACAATGATCACAATTGTAACACAATTGTGTTTACATTTGAAATCCCTCCCCTTTCTTTCACAATGAATTTCCTGGATGAAGGTATCCTTGGGAGGTAGTCAGCAGCAGATTCAAGGGCGTAATATTTCAATAATTTTTTTTGTGGGATTGTTTTCATCCCCTTTCCCTCTTCTGTATATTTCACCTCCATGCTGTCTCTGTAGTACTTGTATATTAATGCCTTTACATTCCTTGTCCTACACATTCACCCCCTTATCTCCATCCTCCCATTGTATGTGATCTGTATATTAAACCTTTTATTCCTCCACCCTTGTGTATAATCTGTACATTAATGATACACATGAATGATACATAAATAACCAAGCTCCGTGTTTTAATCACTTCAATACCGCAATATTTTCTTATTTCCCCCCCTAAAAATGGCAAAATGAGATCACCTTGGGGTGTCTACTTTCCAAAACAGGATAATTTGGGGGAGGTTTTTTATTATCCTGGCATTTTATTTGATATGCTTCATGTCAGAAAGTAAGGGAAACATGTTTTTTTTTCCATATTCTTGGTCTTTTCTTTCTTTTATATAGTAAAAAATAAAAATAAAACCTAGTGGCTATTACATACCACCCAAAGAAAACAATGATATATAATTCATTTGAATACAGTTTTGAAGGGGTATACACAGGCTGGCACTCAAGTGGTTACAGAGTTTTCCAGTCAAAACACCAAATAAATTAATAAATATGCTCTCTGAATAAACATCAATCGGTTACCGTTTTCTTTTTAGATGTGCTTAGCAACTGCACACAGTGTAATTTAATTTACTCGCATAGTCCACTCTGTCTACAAATAAGGTCATAAAAAATATGTGAAATATTAGCACAGCTGCTGTGAACTGATACAAAACCATCACTGCAGGTACTTACACTGCTCACGGGTAAAGAAGGAAGCACGCTAAATGCAATGTTAAAATTGCAGATTGTAAATCTGGGTAAAAGGTAAGCTCTCTTCATTTCAATATCATTTATTTGTAATTGTTCCACATTTTTAACAATTGTTTTTACAATCCATACAAAATAATGGTCATTGCTTTACTGTATTTACCTGCCATATCTGTTAAATTGCACAGCCAGAAATTATTTTTATTTTTGAATAGAATAATGAAGGACTAATCTTTAGATGCTTGTATAGAAGTCTATGCAAAACCTCTGTCCTGTGCTGCAGAGAATAATTCCAGAAGGCAAAGCCAACAGAGAGCAAACCTGTACTTTGCCCATAACCATTTATTTCATGACAAAGGATTCCCAGAATAATATGGGTTAGCTAAAAAGGCAGCAATAAGTCCCTGTTATGTGTCAATGGCATGAGTCATCTTCAATTTGCTTATGTAAATTGCATCTAGAGAGCCTGCAAACAAAAGGATTTTTCTGCTATAAAGAGATACACCTACAGATTTGTAAAGCAGCAATAGCTGCTGGCTGAATTAAATGCAAAATGTAAATACATCATAATTGTTTATATGCTGTATACCAGACCAAAAAAAACAAAACTTTTTTTAATTGTGACAATAAATTATATGGGTACTTATATCCCTCTACATCTCCTTTGTATGATAGATGTAGTCTCACAGGTGGACTCACTGCAGAATATTAAATTAGACGGAAATCCTAACTGAATGATATTAGATTTCTAAAACCTTTACATAAAATGCTTATTTTCACCTTTTTCATCCTTTGTAGCATCTCGGTGCTGCTGGTCTCCTGCAGAAAATTTGCAGCCACTTCCTGGCTACAAGTATGCACTCTGGCGATGGCTGCAAAGCTTTTGTCAGTGCTGACATCCTGATGATGACAACAGTGTACCATGTCTGCATGAGGAAACAGCCACATGTGTTCAGCTTGACGAGGTGACAATGCAGGAGAGCAATTTTGAGTCAGGGGCTGAGTGTTGTCACCCTCTAACAGGAAGTACCCAAACAAGGACCTTAATGGCAGGATCACTAGAAATGATTTTAGTGGGAGCTGCAGATTTATTGTAAATGACTTTTGTAATTGCATTAAAATTTTATGACTTTTATAAGGTTTTAATGATTTGATTTTTACTTACTTTAAATTAGTACGAGAGCTGCAGACCAGTGGGAGGGGCCTGTATGATGGGCAGCCTGAGATAGACTCCACCCACTTGTCTGAGGCTTGTAGACACAGGGGTCTATTCACTAAGCTGCCAAAGGATCTAGCCGTAGCTTCGGCTAGCTTTGGCCCCAGGACCCCTTCCGTTCAGTAGAACCGAAGGGCTGCTGTACGGGCTATTCACTATAGCCCATACAGCTCCCGAAGTCGGCCGAGCAGCTCCGTCGAGCCGAGGCATATGCCTCGGCTCGACTAAGCGGAGGTGAAAGCCGAAGCTGGCCGACAGCCTGCTTCTGACAGCTGGGCAGAGCCAGCCTTCATCTCACGGCTGGCTTCGGCCACTTTCAGAGAGATCAGCGTCCCTGGTTACCAGCTAACCAGGGACGCTGTCATTACACACTGAGAGCGGCCTCTCCGTGTTCTCAGTGTGTAATGACAGATGGCGTTCCTAGCTACCTGGTAACCTGGTAAGCAGAACCGCCCGGCCAATAGAAAACAGTTGGGCGGAGCTACCTGTCACTGCTAGCTCCGCACAATTGTTTTCTAATCCTTTTTTTTCTACTTTTTTAACTATTTTTCTATTCTGCTCGGTCCCACAGAGGGACCGAGCAGAGCAGCCGAGCCAAATGTCGTTTAGCGGCATTCAGCTATTCACTCACTGCTGTTCGGCATCTATGAGAATAGACCGAACAGCAGTGAGTAGCCTGCCGGAGGTTCGGCTTAGCCGATCCAGATGTTGGATGGGCTGAGTCGAACTCCTTCTGCACCTCGGGTCGGCCGAACATGCTGAGCATATTCGGCCGTCCCGAAGCCACTTGATGTACGGCTGATTTCAGCCGATATACGGGTGCAATCAGTCGTACCAACCTGAAGTGAATAGCCGAACAGCGTTCGGCTCACTTCGCTTGGGGTCGGTTAGTCACTCGGCTGCCTACGGTAGCTTAGTGAATAGACCCCACTGTTTTTTGGGTTTTTTTCTTGTACGTGAGTGCCCTTAGTAAATCAACCCCTTAAATGTCTAAAATACATTAGATATTCCCATTTTTGGTAAATGCAGGAGTGTGAAACCAGCTGAATATGTATTGGGGACTCTGCTTTTGTGTTAATGGGGTCTACTCATCTTCTATGGCTAATATGGGGGTGGGGTGGGGGGGTTCCTTTTCTTCCTATTGGATTTTTGATTTATATTTTGCAGAATGAAACAAATGGAACTGGAACATGCAAAAGTGAATGGGAAAATCCAAGACATCCAAGGAACAACACAGGAGTCAGGAATTGTGGCAAGCAAACATCACTGTTGTGTGTTGAAGAAATAAGAAGCCAGGAGCCGACTCACCACTACATAAAATATCCATTTTGGGTGGAATGTCACTTAAAAAAGGATGATACACCATTAACTAACACGCTGTATGGTTCTGTACAGCAATAATAATGCACTAATAAAAAAATATAGTGCAGGCAGACTGTAAGAACATATCCAGCTGATGCCAAAATGAATGGTGATCAGCCACTCTCAGATGTCAGGAGCCTAAAGAGGGTGACAACACATTGCAGATCCGACAGTTATTCTTTTCTGCATAACAGACTAATAATAATCACCACATTGCTAACATATACCCTCATGTCTTTTTTCTGCTTTAGATCTCCTCTTGTGCATCAATTTCCCAGCTTTATTTCAACTTTCATCTTCTATGCTCAGATTGTATCAGTATTTGAATAACAAAAGCCCATGCTGGAACATAACTGCAGTGATATTTATTTATATATACAGTACACACATTTTACCATATCTAGATGTCTTTGTGTCCATGTATGTGCATCATTAGGAATCATTAGGACTCCGAGTCCTATAGTAATTATTCATTATTAATGGTAACCATTAAGTAATTACACACGTTTTTGTTTAATTCACCTTAAAAATACATGATAGTTATGTATTTTCAGCCATGACCATGTCATCTTCAAATCTCATTGGAATAATTGAAAATAGCTTTTGTTTTTCTTAAAAAAAAGATTCTTATCCTGGGCTGTTAGCTATGTAATACCTTTTTGTTTGAATAAAATAATAATAATAATAATAATAACAACAATATTATATATTGGATATATATCCAATCATGTTCATGGAATTGTATGGAGAATAATGGAAATCAGGTGCATCATTTGATATTAGAGCGTAAACTAAAAACCGATATGAAACACATTATATTTCACGGATGACATTTGACGCAATATTCAAAAATCTGTTTAGCGAATGAAATATTCATTAAAGAAGAAAACCTTTTAATCAGTACCCAATATATTAAGCAAATGTTCTATAATATGCCCAGCACATCTTTGCCAGCTGCCTCTTTAATCTTGAAGAGCACATTATGTACAATTCATTATTCTGGCATTTTTTCAAACAGACTGTTGTCTCTTTCCAAACGTGGAGCCTATCAACCTCTGCCCTGTAGTACATTTGCTATAAGTACAATAGGTGATACCGCTGCCCACACAAAGCATTGGATGAAAAGAAATAAAAATATGCACTTACCAGGATCAGCCAGTATAAAGGGGGCACAGTGGTGGCGTTTACATTGACCTAGGGTAATGTATTTCGACAGAAGATGACGATAATTTCTTGTGTTGCCTTGGCTCAGTCAGTGATTGAGTGCTGTGTTATTCTGCATCAGTTCTGCACTGTACACAAAAGCTCGTTTCCTACTGCGTGCAACTCACTGCACAGCCTCTGACTGGCCGCTGCTGGCTGTCTGATCACATGGGACTTGTCTGTGAGAGAGCAGAATCCCTCTGATCATAGAGCTTTATAAAATTACAGGACTAAAGAGGGCTAATGAAAGCAGGGGCCTGCTCTATATGAAAAAAGGATAGCATTAAGTTAAAGTGAAAGCCGTCGTCTTCTGAAGCATGTCTGCAGCCTATGACCATCTCCTGAAAGCATGTATGCAGTGTCTGATCATCTCTTGTAGCGTGCCCATATTTTGTGACTCACTTTTGTTACCTGTCTGCCATCTCTGACAGCTTTCTGTAGCATTACAATATCTAAATATAACATGCAGCTCTTCGGTGATGTCAAGTGCTGTACAAGAGGCCCCTTATTTTAAGTAAGTCGACTACCACAGATATTAAATATCATATATATTAAGATGTATTATTATTATTATTACTAATTATCTCTACCTATCAGGATTCCTAATGCTTTCTGAAAAGTTTACATGTCGCATGCCACAAGCTGTTGGAGAGTTTCTTCGGGATTTTAGTCTATATAGTTTATCAAGTTTATCAGCCACACATTTATGCTGTGAACTTCCTCTTCAACTACATTCTAAAGTTGCTACATGAAAATTAGTTTTGAGGCCTCTACTGGGCAAGTCAGCCTCATGTTTGTGAAACCAGCTCGAGGAGAAGCAGACATTGTGACATGGCTCCTTGTCCTGGTGAAAATATGGCACAAACTAAAATTGCCTCCAGGGCCCTCCCTATTATTCGGCAGTCTTAGGCAGTCACCACAGGTGGCATCTCATTGGGGGGCCTTAGCCACCTTTGACAATCTGTCCCGCTTCCACCCAGATAACTGACATCATTGGTTGCCAGGGAGCTGAGCGGGACGCTCTGGATGGCGTCCTGCTGAGCTACTGGTAACCAGTGATGTAAGTGAGCTAGGCAGGATAGGTTGCCCCACAGAACACCTGGACAATAAGCAAAAGCATACATAGTCACCCCCCTAGATGACCAGCAGCAGTAGCACACAACACCGCCCCCCTGCTCAGCGACCTCTATAGAAATAAGGTCTGGGGAATGTATTGGGCTAGTCAGCCTCATGTTTGTGGAACCAGCTTGAGAGGAAGCATACATTGTGACATGGCACATTGTCCGGGTAGAAATAGAAACTGGAAAAATGTAGCTATATCTACAATCAGCAACAATGCACTGTACAAGCGCACTGTGACCTTCAAATGATGCTCAGTTGGTATTAATAGGCCGAATGTGTGCCAAGAAAACACTGACAACACCATTATACCACCTTCGTGAACTGTAGGATCCATGGATTTATGCAGTTGATGACATATTTTGCCCCTTAATTGTCATGTCACAACGGAATAAAAAATTTACAGGACTATTCAAAGTTTTTCTATTATTCACTTATCCAGTTGTGGCAATCCAAGGCCTTCTGTAGCTTCATTTTCTTGTTCTTAACTGACAGGTGTGGAGTCCGTGAATATGCCAAGATGCCCTCCTGACGCATACAGAATATACTGCTCATTTAGACTATGGAGAAGGAGAAAAACTATATAATAGGTAAACGAGATCAGATGTGAAAGGTTAGTACAATTGATGAAAGGGAGGTCCAGGGAGAGGGTGAAGCAGATCTGAGAGACGTGAGACACTTTTCTCTTCTCCTTTTGTGGCAGTGGTGGACAGTTCTTACTACTGCACTGAACAGAGCTCACATAATGATATAGCCCCAGGGGGCAGGCTCATGACAACTTGGGGTCAGCGGAAGTCAGCTGAATGATTCTGGCTGGCATTCAATCCAGAAGACTGGTGACATTTTGTTTTTTTTGTAAAACTGCAGTTCTGCTTTACATGTAGCCAAAAAATTAACACATACTGTATGTCATATGCAGAAAAAAAAAATGAAACGTGAACAATAAAAGGTACATTTGGGCAGTAAAGAGAATTTATAATCTTTTTAATAGCTATATTAGTATCTGGGCCATTCTTGTATCCGGGCAGCTTCAGTGGATGTACATGGTGTCTTATTGTCAGTAGCTATGAGCAGACTAACTTAGTAGCTGTTAGAAAGTACATGAAAGGAGATTTCTGTAAGCAGCATGGTGATATATAAAACTGGACGTTTCCAGGGAAACCTTCATTACGGCTTAGGCGAAAGGGGCATTTCTTCTAGGTTCTGAAACGTGTCTGAGCCACCATTAGATCATTTTGATACTTTGAAAATGTCACATCATGTCTCACAATTATTCTGTTTTCCCTCCGAAGCACAGACAACCATCCTATTACATGGTAGACAAGGCAGGACAGCTCTTTTAGATGTAAAGAAGAACTCTAAGTAAGTGTCTTGAGAAAATCCAACCGTAGGTTTACAGAAAGACAACCATCCCTTTGTGAAAATGGTTTCTGCTTTTGGGGTCTTTGTGGCTCTAAAAGCCCTTCAGATGCAAAAAAGGTCCACCATGTATGGCTCGCCCTGCTCTCTGCATATCACTGAAGACAGTTAACAATTATACAAAAGCAGGTGAAACCTGGCACCCCTTGCTCCCTACAAATGTAAATCTGCTTTTGTATACTACTGGATGGTGCTGTTTATTATGGAGGTATATGATTTATAGCACAAACAACACATCCTAGAGATGCATGGGGTGCTGGAATTTGAATGACCTTCATGTCCCCTTGGAGAAACCATTATTCATTTCCCGATAACTAATAATTCTGGTATCTACGTTTGCCAATATAGTTCATTTGCACACTTTTTCACAGTGATCTCAGAAAGAACAAAACTACAATATATTTGCACATATTCACGTAATGGCAATGCAATGGTATATTGGCATTGTTGGTTAATTTGGAGTCCAACTGTAAAGCCTAATGCCAGTCTTTTTTTAAAATGATTATTAATAGTTTTGGATAAAATGAGAGTTAACATCTCGTCCATGTTAATTTTTTGTCTTTGACTCTATTGCAGTGGTTTTCTTCTTTCCCCTGACACCAGGGCAAAGAGCATGGAGAGGAATAAAAACATTTTTAAAAGTTCAAAACCTTCCTATACTAAAAATATATTTTGTCTGTTTCCCCATTGAGAGATATTTCCTATTACTTTCTGTCATGTCAGGAACTGAGGGGTAGTTTCCCTCTAGGGGACACAGTAAAATAAAAACTGAAGAAGGCTCATTCCGACCCCCCCCTCCCATATATATATTAAAAAAAGGATTTGAATGGAATTGTTTATTAGGTGGACCGTTCCCCCCAAAACACAACGTGACCTGGTTCATGTAGTTCTGCATTCTGATGTAAAAAACATCTCCAAGTCCTTTATTTATTAAAAGATGTATTTTTGTATATACCTTCCACTTCCTTGTTTCCCAAGGTCTGAATGTGTGGCCTCCAAAAAATTGTCATCTTGCTTGAAGGTTTGTTCAGGTTGTTAATTTGAATCAAAGGGGGTTATTCACTAAAGAGCCGAGGGATCCAGCCATAGCTTCGGCTGATCCTTTGGCTCTCTTCGGCCGCCGGAGCCCTTCGGTTCAGTTAAACCAAAGGGCTGATGTACGGGCTATTCACAATAACCCGTACAGCAGCCGAAGGCATATGCTTTGGCTTGACTGAGCCGAAGTGACAGCCGAAGAGGGGAAAATGGCCTGCCGAAGGGCTCGCAAATGACAGCAGGGCAAAGCCAGCCGTGATCTCACGGCTCGCTCTGCCCAGTTGTAATGACAGAGCAGCATCCCCAAATGACCTGCGGGCACTGATCTGTCATTAAACAATAACAACTGGGCGGAGCCGGCTGTGACATCACAGCTGGCTGGGCCCAGTTGTTTTTCATTGGCCGGGACCTGCTAGAAGACTCAAGCAGGTGCCGGCCAATAGGAAACAGTTGAGCGGAGCTAGCTGTCACTGGTAGCTCCGCCCAATTGTTTTTTAAACATTATTTTTCTTTTCTTTAAAATATGTTTTCTTATTTTAATTTTCCTATTTTTTAAAATAATTTGGCAATTTTTTTTCTCATTCTTTTAACTTCTTTTCCATTCTTCTCGGTACCTCAGAGGTACCAAGCAGGATAGCCAAGCCGAATGCCGTTCTTAGCTGCCGTGCCCTAAGTGGCGAACGGCAGCTAACAGCTGCTGGAGCTTCGGCTCAGCTGATCCAGATGTTGGATTCCTTGAGTCGAAGTCCCTCTGCCCGATGTGAGGCTGAAATCAACCGTACCGAGCCGGAGTGAATAGCTGAACGTCGTTAGGCTCACTTCACTTCGTGTAATGGATCCCCGCCATCTGCGCATGTGCAACCTGCACGATGAAGGGGGGGTCCCTGTGGGGGTCCCTAGGTGACATCAGAGGTCTTGGAGACCCCTGATGTCTCCATAAAGAGGACCTGTTTGGTGAACTGGCTATTACATAGGGGATTTCTTAATCCCCTATGTTATAGCAATAAAGTTGTCTAAAAAAAGTAAAAAATAAAAAAGCATTAGCATTAAAAAAATAATCAAGCTAAAAAAAATATTCACAAATAATAATTTAAAAAAATTACACAAAAAATGTTTTAAAGACCCCCACCACATGCAAACCCATTCACATGCAAACATGCGTCGGGTGCGCCTATGTACGAAAACGACAATTGCACCCATTATGCAGCACATGTTACATATCGCCGCGAACGTCGGAGTGAGAGCAATAATTCTAGGGCCATCAATCACTGATAACACTAAACTGATGAGCGGTAAAAACGTTTAAAGTGTCGCCTATGGCCAATTTTGGGTAATGTAGTTTTCTGCGATTTCGCGAGCGCGCGCAATGTTAAAGGTTGACATATTTAGTGTCTATTTACCCGACGTGACCCCGTCTTTTATATAATACCAAAAAATTGGGGTGAAAATAACTTGATTTAATGTAACCAGTGGCAACTTGTCTTGGAATTATCCATTAAAGTGGAACCCCCTCCCCTTTAATAAACCTCAAATGCTATTTAACCACTTGAAGACCGCGGTGTTTCACCCCCTTCCTGGCCAGGCCATTTTTCAGTGTTCAGCGCTGCGGTACTTTGGCTGATGTTTATTCCGTCATGCAACGCTGTACTGAAATGAATTTTATACCATTTTTTGGGGTTGGATAGAGCTTTCTTTTGGTGGTATTTAATCACCGCTGGGGTTTTTATTTTTTACTATATAACAAAAAAAGTACCCTAAATTTTGTAAAAAAAACATGTTTCCCTATAAAATGTTATGAAACATTTATATCAGCTTGGTATGTCTTTGTTTTCAATGTGAACTCCAGAATGATATGAAGTTTAGATGGTACCCAACAGGACAGAAGTACAGGAGCTGAAAAACAACATTTGTATCCCAGATCAATGACAGCAGCTCCCAAACCTCGCTCTGTACAGATTTTTCTTTAAAATGGAACTTCAGCTTTGCTAAAAGAAAACCATTTCCTTTCAGGTGAACACTTTACAGTGCAAGGAATTCCACAAACTTTGCTGCAGATTCATACCCTTCTCTGACCTTAGGGAATTAATGTTTTTCTCAAGAAATCCTTCCCCATATTGACTGACGCAGTGGGTTGTCAGCTTTCATTGTCATCACCTGAGCAATGTCAGCGTTGTCATAAGAAAAGTAGAACTCTCTATATCTCTTCAGCTGTGAACAACCTTGAAAAGAATCTCAGGAGACTTAAAAATCCAGTTGCAGAGGATGCCTCTAATGTGACTTCCACCTCTGTGAAGACTTTTGGGGAAGAGCAGTAAGCTAACAACATAAGCAGGAAAAATGATATCTGGGTGTACATATGCTCCCAATTTACCATATTGCACTTTTAACATTTTGAGGAGTTTATAAAAATCAGAGCAACTACAGATTAAATTGGGATGGTAATTTGTAATGACATTCAATAACAAAATGTATTGTGTAGCCATTATTTATGTTATATCATATTTTGTGAAGGTGGAGACTGCCTTTAAATACTCACAACTGTCCTAGTTCCAGTTTGCTTAGTTTGGGTGTGCCCACTTTTTGGCTTATTTAAAAATCTTCCACTCAATGGAATTCGAAGGACCTTTGTCTTTATTCAACCGTAACAACTATGTAATGCACAGCTGGGCGAATGCCATTTATATGGTACTACCATCACTAGATGGAGCCGTGGAGCATAAGAAGCTCACATGCTCCTTAGCACCATCTAGTAGCAGCAGTGCCATGCAAATGGCATTCACTCTGCAGAGGATTTATAGATACAGGGTTACAGGGTTTAGGCGTGCATAATGCACAGAATACAGGGCTCTGGAGTATGTAACACAGAGAGTGCAGGGTCAGGAGTGTGTAACGAAGTGAGTGCAGGGGCCAGGAGTATGTAACACAGAGAGTGCAGGGCTCAGGAGTGCGTAACACACAGAGTGCACACGGTTCAGGACTATATAGTGCGCAGAATGCAGGGCTCAGAAGTGTGTAGAATGCAAATTGTAGGGCTCAGGAGTGCCTAACACACAGAATACAGTGCTCAGGAGTGCATAATGCACAGACTGCAGGGGTCAGGGGTGTGTAACACACAGAGTACAGGGGTTCAGGTATGGGTATTGCACAGAGTACACTGGTCAGGAGTGCAAAACTCAGAGTGCAGGGCTCAGAAGTGTGTAATGCACAGCATTCAGGGCTCAGAAGCAATGGCATAACTAGAAATCACAGGGCCCCATAGCAAAATGTTGTATGAGGCCCTGTGATGTCTAGTTACGCCCCTTGCAGAGCTCACCTGAGATCCCTCACAGCACGCCTGAGAGTGACCCTGCAGCGCCCACCATAGACTCTCTCACTTCATTTCGGCTGGGTTATTCACTCGGCTGCCTTTGGCAGCTTTGTGTATAACCCCCAAGTGTATTTTTACATACATTTTTGATACAGTGTGTAGGGGCTAGCAGTGAATAATGCACAGTTTAAGGGTCAGGAATGCTTATCACAGAATATAGGGGTCAGGAGTGTGCATTGCTACTGTCATAGACTATTTAGCATCACCCAAAGCAAAAAAAGTTAGGCAACATCAGGACCAGTGGCACCCCGCAAATGATGCGGGGCACGTGTGATGCCAATGAGTCAGATGCTTCTCCTTCACTGTCCAATCAGAGGTTTGGGGAAGGGACAAGACCTATACTTAATACTTTGCTGCAGCAAAGAAAAGTCAGGTCTTTAGGCTGGCTATGCTGTGAGAGAAGGGGTGTGTAAATCTCAGAACTGGATGGATGGAAATATAAATCCTTCAGAAGGAAATAAAGCTCTCATATATGTATTCATCTGTGCATTTGCCTGTATGGTCAAAAGATTTAATTACATTTGCATATTTAAAAGATTGCAAACATCTTTCAATACTATATTAACATGTTAAATCTTTACCTCCCTCCCACAAATGCCTTGTATTACTAGGCTTATAAGCAGTATTATTAGAGCTTATTACAACATAATCTAATGATAAATGTGCTTTGTGTAGCCCTGTTTTCATATATATACAGGTGAAACTCGAATAAATTGTGCAAAGTTCATTTATTTCACTAATGCAACTTAAAAGGATGGAATTAATTTACATGAGTATATTATTATGTATTATATGAAGTAGTAAAGTGGAACTCCTGCCAAAACGTTTTAAGTTGGATATGGTAAAGAAGGGGCATGTGGCCGCAGACAGACAGTCATCAAAGCCTGTAGGATTATAAGTGATTGCAGCACCATGGACAATACAGAACCCTTGTCTGTGCACTGTCCAAGGTGCTGGAATAAATTCTGCTGTGGAAGAAGTACAGTCAGGGTAAAAGTCAACAGTACATAATTGCAGGTCATGTGTGCTTTCCTTTTTCTTCAAGTTTGACTGTAAGTTGCAGCAGCAGAAAAGTAGAGTGTACATTCATAGTATCTTAGGCATGCACACCAGAACAAACCTATTTTAAAAAACAAATTGCAGAGCCGTTGGCCCTGCGAAATAACGTGCGCATTTGTTCTGTGCAGATGAAGGCAAAAACAAATATTATTAGCATATTTACTTTCCAAATAAAATGTAATTTCAGGTAAATACCATATTATGACCTCTAGATGGAGGTGAGGAGGATAGGAAATAAGTATTGGTCTGTAAAGTGCTCCCGTTTGCACACTTTTACATGCATAAACATTTGCATCTTCAAAACTATTTTTTCATTTCTCTGTTTTCAATCCCGGCATGAACACATGTTCATGTGTTTACATGCGTACAAGCATAAATTAGACAGAAATACTCACACTAGACGCAGAATGTTCTACTTTTAATTTATGCAAATGAACATAGTGCCAAATAACTGAGCACAACTCAGCTGTATGCATAGGCCCATAATATAGAATACTGCTGTGTTCAGATGCATAAAGCAACTATATGCTGTAAGGATTTGAGCTCATAGATAAAGTAAATTTTTTTCATTTTGGTGATCTCTCGATTCCGCACCTTATATCTTTGTAGGCTACCCTAACATATAGTAAATCATTTTTTGGGTGGGCAGATAGAGCTTTATTTTGATAGCAGATCTTATTTCTAGGATTAAATTAGAAAAAGAAAAAAAAGGAAAAAAAATGGTTCTTCTTCCGAACACAATTTTACGTAATTATGTGTATATATTTATATATATATAATTATATATATATATATATA
>NW_017306417.1:1568980-1593168 GCF_000935625.1 Nanorana parkeri
TCCTTGGAATACTTTATCTCCTGGGACTTCTCTGTGTCATTATACATATCAACCCTCCCATTCAAGCTATCGGACCAATCCCTGCTTGCCCTGTTTCGAGTCCTCATTTGCATGGCCGAGAGGACCTAGGTGAGGACTGGAGGATAATTTGCAGTTGACCAATAGGAAGGTGGTCGGTTGGGCCACCTTCAAACTGTTGTTTATAAAAGGATATAATAAAGGAGATTCCTGTTTGAACTTACATACAGCCTGCCTGGTGTTTGTTCTGAGCTATCACCACTGGATACGAATAGCACATAGCTGTAGTTCAAATCCCGAATTATCGGACGACCAAAAAAATCAGACGTTGCGGTCTGAAATCTGAGGAGTGTCGGGAGAGTGGAACCGAGCGAGCAGGGGCTCGTTACATTGGTGGCAGCGGTGGGATCTGCTCTCCAGTTACTGGGACACTCCAAACCACCATAGGGAATGACCAGCTATGCAGCCTGCAGGAGAGACACGCTGAAAGATCTACTTGAGAGCCGAGGAGGGACCGCTGGGACAAAGAACAAGGCCACCCTGATCAGTGAGCTAGCCAAGATGGATCAGAGGGATGGTGATGATGGACCCTGGTTTACCCACCATTGGACCCACCATTATATGGTGCCAACCCATCAGAGACCGCCATACAGAATGCCATTCGAGACATCCAGCTGCAGGAAGAGCGACAAGAGAGAGAACTAGAGCGGCAACATGAGTGGAGAATGGCGGAAATACGGCATTCAGAGACAACACCTAAAGATACAGCGCATTTCCTTAAGTTGCCCTTTCGGGCGTTCAAACTATTTAAGGAAGGTGAGGAGGAAATTGAAGCGTTCCTACAGGACTTTGAGAGACTATGCCAGATACATAAAGTACTGTCCCAAGATTGGGTCGCCTTACAGGCGAGTAATTTAACTGGCAAAGCGGTAGATGCGTATCGGGCAATGGAGGACGAGGACGCTAAGGATTATGACCGTGTAAAATAAGCTCTGCTAGCCCAATTTGCCATTACATCCGAAGCCAGCCGGATTAAGTTTTGAGAATCCCGGAAACAAACCAACATAACATACGTGGAGTGGGCATATCGTCTGCAGCGGAACCTTAAGGGCTGGTTCCAGGGAAGCCACGCTCATACCATAGAGGACATCACCCAGCTGGTACTCTTAGAACAGTTCTTTGACCACACCCCTCCGGTAGTACGGGATTGGGTGCAAGAAAAGCGCCCACGGACTGTACAGCAAGCGGCTACTTTGGCTGATGAATATCTGGACTCTTGGAGGTCAGGTGAAAGCGAGCGCTATCCACTACCTCGGCCCAGTTTACCTGCTTCTAACCCAACTCCAGTACTTCAGTGGTCTGCCTCTAGATCCTCAGTCCGACCAAACCCTCCTATCAGACCTAAGTGCTATACCTGTAACCAAAAAGGTCATCTGCAGTGATATTGCCCTACCCGATCCACAAGGTACTGAGATCCATCCAGACCAGCGGCTCATTGCTTCCAGAATGAGCCCAACCCTCAAGATGTTCAGGAAGAGTGCGGCAAACTTTTCGAGGCTGATCCCGTCCAAGCTGCTGCCAGAGATAATCGGCAGCACCATCGTCAGGCAGTATACAAACTATAGAGCCAATATGCAACAGCGTCAGTGTCACACATTGGCTCTAAATTATGAGGATGAGTGTATTTCACTCTCCCCATAATTCTCCTTTAATTTCAGCTATATTTTGAGGTCATTCTTTTTTTTGCATATCTATAAGGTGCCAGCAAATGAAATATTGCAGCTAGGACAGCTTGTTTCTGATTTTGCTTGTTTATTTAGCCCATTCATAACATATTTTATGTATTTTTTATGCATTTTTTGTTTATAACAAAGAAGAACATATTGTACATTCATTCCATTCCTATTGTAATAAGGGAGGACTTTGATAAGAAAGAAAAAAATTTAGGTAATAAAACAAAATAATAACAGCTTGTTTGATTCAGAAATGTATTATCAAGGAACATCGGTATTCTGTCTAGTAATGCAATACAATACCTTGGCATTTGAAATATTGAGGCCGGTGTGAAGCACTTGATTTCCCTGAAGAAATATAGAACTTTAAGGAAGTGTAATTAGAAATGCATAGCGCTTTATTTTTCTCTTATGGCTTCTGTGTAAACCAAACCTGCTGTAAGCTTGGCAATCCAAACTGAGCATATGATAAAAAATGCATAAGCAGAGTGGTGAAAACACATGTCTAAAAAGATACAGGCTGCTTGGTCCTCCCAGATTTGATCCTCCTTGGTGGGTCTTGAAAACACTCATTACATTAGGGAATCTAATGGTAGGCTGCCTCATTGGGTCGGATGGAATAAAACGTGACTCTTACAGGAAAAGTCAAGGTGTGCAAGTAACTTCAGCTGCCTATAACTCTGGGTCAGTTAAATTTTTATGATATGCTGTTTTCACGGAAGGTAGCCTCAGCCTGTGATGTTTTCAACAACGTTTTGACAGTTTTATTATCTGTCCACAGGTTTACTATAATGTGGAACAGGAGGCTGGGGAAATAGTGGGAGCATTTGCCATCACGGATGCCTCACCTAGTTGAGATTCCAAATATTTATTTCAAATTTCACAACAGCAGAAAAATGCTTTGGAGTAAATGGGTAAGGCAAAACTACTGTCCCTTTTATATGGAAACAATAGACCCATTGTCTTATTGTCTCCCATTTGGACTCTTGGGGGTTGGTTTATTAAAGGCTTAGTGAATATGGGGAAAATTCACTTTGCAAAGAATACTCAATACAACCAGCAAAGAAAAAAACAATTATAACAGTATTCTGCTTTGCATACAATTGGATGTAGGAAGTCCCCAGAGCTTTACCTCATTAACTAAGCTAAATTAAAAATTCCCTTGCAAAGTGAACAGCCTATTTGCCATTAGTAAATCACCCCCCTATTGTCTAAAAAGCCTCAAAAAACATTAAAATATAATCAAAATACACCAAAAGAAAAAGCTCTTACACGTGATGTAATAACAAAATGCAGTATTGCAAAATGCATATTGGCAGAATTATAGCATATGCAGAAGCAATATTTTCCCTGCAAAATCAAGTTTACCGAAATTCACCAATCATCCCTAGTTGCCATAACGTGCAAGCAGATGTTAAAGTGACACTAAACTCAGGAGTTAAATCTTAAAGATGCATTCAAGTACTTTAACTATTTAAAAAAATGTATCTTATTTGTGTATCACTTAGCTGTAGATCCTCAAATCATCTCTGAATTGGTGCTGACATTGTCCTTCCTTCTGGAGGGGGGCTAATTTTGTTCCCCATGGTCCCTGTGTGTGTTGTAAAGTAGTCACCACTCCAAGATTACTCCTGTGATGGACTACAAGCTCGATATAAATTAATAAACTAAATAAGCATATATACTTATATGTCCAACACAGGAGTGAGCTTGGAGCGCTGACTCCTTTACAACACACAAAGGGACCATGAGGAACAAAAATAGCCACGCTCCAGAAGGAAGAACAGTGTCAGCACCAATTCAGAGATGATTTGAGGATCTACAACCGAGTGATAAACAAATAAGATTCATTATTGTTAATACCGTAGTTAAGGTACTTGAATGTATTTTTAAGATTTAACTCCTGAGTTTAGTGTCACTTTAAGGACAATAGATCCAAGTATATAATGCTGGACTTATGACACTAGAACTCCCGGGGCTATGCATAGGATCAGCTATTATCCTTGCAAAAGATTCCCCAAAGCTGGAAAGTAAGACCAAGTCACACAAGCCCCATCTAGAGGCCATTTCCATGAACAACAGAGTTACCTTCCTTGTAACATTGTCCTCTGTTCTAGATCACAAATAATTCTACAGTTAGCACAAGAAAACAAGTTATATAGCAGAAGGAACAATAATGGGCAGCCTATCATATTTTGCTTTTTCATACGTTAGTGTGTTTAGACCAGTAAAAGATAATTCTGTTGGGTTCTAATTGTTACTGCACTTTAAATACTGCATTACTGTAAGGAAATGCTCTCATACATCCTGTAGTGGATAAGCAATATGTGCAAATCTATGATCTGCTGCTTTTTCTTTTGGGTAACTGTAACAGGCAATCAGTTTCAGAAGCTAGCAAAGTAAAGGATAAGTACATTTTAAAATAAAACCACCATAGAAACCCCCCTCCCTCTTTGTCCTTAGAAAGCCCAAATTTACATGTACCGTATTTGCCGGCGTATAAGACGACTTTTTATACTTAAAAACATCCCCTGAAAATCGGCGGTCGTCTTATACGCTGGGTATACAATCCGTCAGCCCGCTGGATGTGCGGTAATACTGTATGTGCGGTAGCTTCGGCTACATATAGTATACCGCGCTGAGCACATCACGGCGAGCGATGTATTCTATTAATGAATACAAAGCCTGCTCGGATTGGCAGAGGTTGTGTACATCGCTCACCGTGATTGGCTCAGCGCGGTATACTGTATGTAGCCAAGCTACCGTACATACAGTATTACCGCACATCCAGCGGGCTGACAGATTAGAGGTAAGAGACTGTAATCCCGAGTGTAGCTCCTTTTTTGTTCTATTTTTTTTTCCTTTTTAAATTCCCGCCTGTTCCGCCCCCCCTGCGACGTGGACGCTCGCATAGGGCAGAACCCGGAAGACGGAGGACACAGCGGGGATCGTGGACAAGGTAAGAGACTGTAATCCCGAGTGTAGCTCAGGGTTACCGCTTATGGTACTGAAAATTAACCCCGAGCCACACTCGGGAATACCGCCAAGGAGGTTAGTGGGTGTATTTAAACATTATTTTGAGCTATACTCATCTTACACGACAAGTATAGCCCAAAACCTATGTTTTAACAGAAAAATTAGGGGGTCGTCTTATACGCCCAGTCGCCTTATACGCCGGCAAATACGGTATATGGACATCAATTTAGCCAACCAGCATACCTGAGTGCAATGAGTCCGTTTGCGCAGGTGTAAAAATGTCTCAGCAATTGTCAGTTAACATGAGGTATTGCAGAAAAACACCCAGATACAGCCATGTGATAATAACCAGACTGAATAGTGAAATAGCTGTGGTTATCAATACACAAACCCGTCATTGTTTTTTTTTTTCTTTTTTACTTTCATATACAAAAGGCAAAGAAATATATTTATACAGTATATATACTGTTTTATAAAGAGTATGTTGGAATATATTTCCTTATATTTGGCTATGCATCAGGTAGGATCCAGGCAAGTGTTACAAATGTATACTATCTTCAAGTGTACACCCTGATGTTATATAATGTCCTTATGACTCATATTATGGCTTTCTACTATATGAAGATTCCCTGGACATTATACACAGTAGCATCAAGGCAAATATATACACACAAATGTAACAATTTATACTTTGAGAGCAACCCATGATTGCTGAGTTGACTCAAAATGAATAAACATACATAGATAAATGAACAGAAAATAAATAAGCAAAAAATGCCAAATATATACCTTCGGAATAACATGCAATGATTCAGTTGGCTTAAAAAAAAAAATAAAGCTAGAGCAAACCTGGCTCTAGAAAATATATCAAAGCAAAAAAAAAAATATTCAGTCTTTTTTAAATATTTGTACCTACAGCAAGTCCCCGTGTTTTTTTAAAAAAATGATGGGGAAGGGTGCTGCTATATTTGGCCTATAACATCTTGCTCTGTGGGCCGACACAGCCTATTCATTACTCAGTGCTGCATAGGCTGACTTCCCTCTCATGCAAAGTAATCAGTCCATGCTTCTGGGCCAGTGTAATTAAGATCCACACCCTCAGCTGCGTGGGAGGTCACACTGTTGAACAACCCAGGAGGTAAATGGAGTGGCAGAAAGCAGGGTCACGGGGGGAACGGGGATGGGGGGGGGACACTATAGGATAAGAAGCCTTTTGGCTTTTGGTAAAGTTGAAATTTGCTTACATCACATACAGCTCTATCTCGGCTTAAAAGTAGCACAGCAATTGGATGAAAAGTATTTGCTTTATATGTTCTTCATAAAAATGAAATTTTAAAATTATGATGTACTTTAAACGTAAATTAAAATACATATTACATTAATATATCCGTTGACAATATGTAGGTGAATTATAAAAGATGAATAAATATAAAAAATATTTTTTTAAATATCCACTAAAAATTTCACATGTGATAGTAAAGTTGAAACAAATAAAAATACATTTAAAAATAAATAAAATATTCTAATGTAAATAAAAAGAGACAGTTCACTTTGTTTACCGTTCTGGAAAAAGCCTCTTTTGTGATATTAGCTATGTCCATAACATATTTTTGTTTTCAAAACTTAAAAATGTAATTGAAAAAAATCCAAAAAAATAATTTACAAAAAAATAAGTAAAAATCTAAAATAATAATAGTACAGAAGCTGTAACCATCTTGTAGCATCTAGAAGAATCTCAAACACTTTGTGACATATTCAGTATTTTTTTTTCTATTTTTCCCTTTTCTGTATATAGAAGAGCACTTTACAGACGCATATCACTCGCTGAAGCTGAAAATCAGAACCATTTGTGACGTCAGAGGCACATAAACATTATTGAACAGATTTTTAAAACTTCAGGACATCTCTTGATTACCTACAGTCATCAGAAGATTGCAAAAAAAAAAAGTGTTCTGATGATGTTGAATTGTTTGCAATCTAAACTTTCTCAAGTTCATTCCATCATCAAGGTTTAAAGACATAGCAGAACTTCTCTATTCCAAAAAATGCATCCATTGGTAATTATATGAATAAGTCACTTATAGAATGACTTAAAAAAAAGCAGCAGTCACTGTGATTGTCCAGCAGAATATAGAGACACCTAATGCCAAGTGACCAGCTGTTTAATGTAGAGATTTTGCATCAGTTCATGAGTAGGTTAATCCTAGTAGAGAAGAACCCTAATAAAAAGCTCACTGACTTACTGAATTCATACAAAAGTTAATTTCTACATGGTTTATAGGCACTAAACTTACATCATACATATAATAGACATTTTGGCATAGAACTCCAAGCGGAAACCTGTGGACCATATCAGCTGTCTAGATTTCATAAATGCTGCATCTCATGATAATTATTATTTTTTGCATCCTTTTTTATCCTTACAATTGTCCTCTTTTTGTGACCGGCCTTTTTCATATTTTTCAGGTGTCTTTTCTATACTGTCATAGGAAGGCGGTGAGGTTGTTGAGGTGGACATGTCAGATTTAACTGTAGACGAGTTTTCGTTATAATTATTTAAAGCACTTCTGTTGTTCTCAGCCCGGACACTAGCACGTTTATTTTTATCTCTTCGGTCCTGAAGGGATGCCTGTGCTAGTTTTCTTGAGTGGTAACGTCTGTAGCAACGTTGAATGGCAAGGGCTGATAGTTCTTCTTGTTTGCGCAGTAAGGTAGTTGTAATGGGCTCATAAGGAACCTTGGATGGGTTTGAGGCCATAAACCGTTCTTCCATTGGTAAACGCAAATTGTCCATATCTTCCCCTTCGCCCAAGACTCGTTTGGTGAAAGCAAAGAGGATGTCAAGGCAGTGAATTCTGTCCCCACTTACCATGGGAAGATCCATTGAAATCAGCTGGATGCGATTTGGTTTTGGTACTCTTAAAGGTGGATCCAGGGCATCTGCAAATTCAAAAAGTTTACTGTATTCAATGAACTGTGAAGCAGTTGAGTCAAACCTTTCCCAAACTTCATAGAACATCTCAAAGTCATCTTCTCCTAGTGGTTCTGCACTCTCTTCAGTGGCAACACTAAAATTTTCTAGAATGACAGCAATGTACATGTTTACCACAATAAGAAAGGAAATGATGATGTAGCTGACAAAGAAGAAAATTCCTACTGATGGATTGCCGCAATCGCCTTTCACAGGACTTCCAGGATGATCAACATATGGGTTGCAGTCTGGTTCCCCACTGTTCAGAATTGGTGCTAACAGAAGATCCCATCCCGCTGAGGTTGTGATCATAAACAAGCAAATCAAACTGTTACCAAATGTTTCAAAATTAAACATGTCATCGATCGCTGCTTCTTTCTTGACATAGGCAAAGTTGGACATTCCAAAGATAGCATAAATGAACATCACTAAGAAGAGCAGAAGACCAATATTGAATAAGGCAGGAAGTGACATCATCAAAGCAAATAGCAGTGTACGAATTCCCTTGGCTCCTTTTATAAGTCTCAGGATTCTCCCAATCCTGGCAAGTCTTATAACTCTGAATAATGTCGGAGATACAAAATAGTTTTCTATTATGTCTGCCAGAAACATACCTGCAAGAAATGAACAAAAAAAAACAGCTTTATGTACAGCCAGTCCCAGAGTTACAAACATCTGACTTACCTACGACTCCTACTTACAAACTGAGGCTATTACTGTACAGCAGGGGCAGTTGTAATGCAATCACTCTTGTGCCAATGAGGGGTGCCCATCTTTTTGGGTCTGGTTCGTACATTATAGGAAGTTGGCTCTTGTTAGACGTGCAGACGAGCGGTGCCCGTCTCTTCTTCCAGGTCACTGTAAAGTTTTTACTGCTGTCTGTATCCTCATTAGAAAGATTAAATCTCACTCCCTGCCCAAGAGGAAGTGAGAGGAATTCTACCCCCTACCTCCTGTAAGAGTTATCATGGGTAAAAGATGTCTCTACCAAAGCCTTTTAACTAATCCTTGTTTCCACGACAACCCCAAATTGTCACAGGGACAGAAAGTGAGGTGGAATCTTCTGTAGAGGGGCACACACAGCAAAACACATTTTACAGGGGTAAACCCTTCCCTATCAAAAACAAACAAAAAATAATTGTCTGGAGTTACACTTAAAACATTTACCTGTTCCAACTTACATACAAATTCAACTTAAAGTGATATTAAAGCCAAATAATTTTTTCTCATTTCTCCTTTAAGGAGACCCTCCTTTGCTGGAGGCTGTTGTTGTTTTTTTTAAAAGTACTTCTTTCCTCGTTTTCTAGTGTGTCCCTGCCATGCTCTTCCCCCCGCCCCCTGCACAGGTGCCACCATCGTTCTAATGGAGGCACCCGTGCGTACTGTCCGCGCAGCGGCTGTGTGCGTCCATAGACACACACAGCCCTGTGGCAGGCCACGCCCCGTCCTTCTTTGATTGATGGCAGAAGGAGCCTATGGCTCCTCTGCCGTCAGTATCCTCCCCCGCAACCCGGACGTTCGGGGTATGGAGGATCGCTTCGGGACCGGCGGCGGGGATGAGCGCAGCTGAGATGTAAATGTGGGGGAGACTGGGGTGGGGGACTGGGCTAAAAAAAAGGTCCTGGGCTGTTTTTACCCCAATGCAGAGAATGCATTAAGGTAAAAAACGCCCAGACCTTAATACTACTTTAAGAACAAACCTACAGACCCTATCTTGTTCGTAACCCGGGGACTGCTTCATCTTTTAAATATATACAAATAGATTAAATTAGGCATGGTGACTGATGACAAATAAAAACAACTAGTTATTATTATGGGGATGTGCGCTGTTTAATTATTTACAGCTTTTCACTGAGCTTATTAACTTCCATTGGGGAGCTGAAAAATTCTAACCTATTATAGGTAAAGAAGCAGTAATGGTTAAAAGAGTTGGTTGTTAGGAGAGGTGCAGCTGTAGGTACATATTCAGTACCTATGACAGCATCTGACTGTCCGTCACAGTACAGCTGATTTCAGATAATGAGCAGACAACACTTAGATCTCCTCTCCAGTGGAAGTTAGCATGCTAGGGACTTTAAAACACACGGTACACTGGAAATCATGCCAGGATTGCTAAGGAGTGCAGAGAAAATGCTCATCTATTTCCATGCATCAGCTTCTTCACGGGCTGGACAAGGAATATGTTGCTTCCTTGCTGACAGAATTACTGCAGAATTATGTCCCAATTGGCCAATGAGGGAGAGACCAATGGGGCAGGAGAGTACTTTTCTGCCTCGTAAAGGGATCCTGCTGCTGGTGAGTTGTCATATGTGTGCCATGGTCCTACCACACAGTAGGGCTCCATTTCGTCAGGACTAAAAAAAAAAAAGTTGAAGTTTTTACTGGAAAACATTTTCAAGCCTATTCCGGAGCTTACAGTATCTCAATTTTCAGTCTAGCATAAATGCAAAAGCACACAGGATATCTTTGATCCGCATTACTGTGTAACTGGTAACATTATAGTCATTGTGCAAAGATGCGATCATGATGGCATGCCACTTAGACATCTTCTATCATTGAACCCTTGCGCAGATGCAATCTTTAATTGTTCCAGTGTGCATGGGTATTTTTAAAGCCAGTTTTCAACTTATGTTCAGCTAGTCTTTCCATTCAGGCATCCCTATCAAACAGCAGAACCAGGTCTTAGGCCTCTCTGTAGACTACATTAGCAATACAGACTAGTCAAGGAGCCGTCCCAGCATCTGAGAGGACAGTGAAGGAGCAGAAGGTCATTCTTGTGTTTTGTCCTACTTGTTTTAGTCTTATTCTGACAGCAATGTGCAAAGCAGTAAAGCCTTTGTAAGGATTAGCAGGAAGCTACCGTCAAGATAGACGCTTAGTCCCCGTTCACACCAGGACGTTTGTAGCTCGTATTTTTCAGCATGGAAAAGCTCCAAACAAGCCTGTGAAGTATGCGCTTCTTTTTAGAGAGATCAGCGCGATGTGACCCCTTTTCCTATTCCTAATCGCGCTGATCTGCCCAAAACAGAAGCTCTTGTACCTTCTTCCAGTGACCGTTTTTTTTCTCTGCATGATGCTGTGCTGAGACCTGAATGGGGACTATAGAAATCAGTATGGTTTCTTGTGCGGAGCTGTTCTATGCTGAACAATACAGGCTACAAACACCCTGGTGTGAACGGGGACTTTTACTGGTTCTACAAAATATATATATATATTACATATAAAATACATTTAAAGTGTATCTAAACCCAAAACTTATTTTTTGTTTTGGATAGATGGGTATTGTATGATTTCCCCTCTATTCCAGTCCCTGTGACAACTCATAACTTTGAATTTTCCCTTACTCCTTCTCCCTACTCTCCCTAAGTCCTTTTGGCAAAAGTCACCCGGACAAATAGAGAGGGTGAATCTCCTCAGCGGCGGCACAGACAGGATTAAAAGATTCTAACCCATCCCAACTCTATTATATAACATGACCAAAAGGTAATTTTATATTAGCCCAGTGTTCTGCTGTAAAGCCAATTGCTTGTCCCAAAATCTGCTTATCTGAAGCATCACAGATGAAAAAGATTAATGGAGGATATATTATTTTTAGAGCCGACAGCATCCTAATGCATAGAGAATAAATGACATCCTAGAACAGAAGCTTGCAGCAAGGGAAATGTTTCATAGACATGCAGCTATATACCTTATAGCACCATCTGCTGTTCTTTCTGCACAGACTCTCCTCCTTCCAAAATCCCAGCAATTATTACTTTAGGTTTAATTCACAAAGATTTACCAAAGGGTATGAAAAGAAAAGTCACTTTTTTGAAAATAAGGATCCTAATACAGGAGTTTTAGCTTTGTGAATTGAGTCTCCTGAATTAACCACTTGCTGACCAGGTGTTTACATCCCCTTCCTGACAGGGCCATTTTTCAGTATTCAGCGCTGCGGTACTTTGACTGACATTTATTCCGTCATGCAACGCTGTAATGAAATTCATTTTATACAATTTTTTGGGGACAGATAGAGCTTTCTTTTGGTGGTATTTAATCACCACTGGGGTTGTTTTTTTTAACTATATTAAAGGAGAACTATGGGGTCAGGGCTTTTCCCCATAGTTCTCCTTAGGGTAACGGGAGAACACAAACTAGCGTCCTCCCGTCACCCTAGGCTCAGTATACTGCGAGCTACAGCTCGCGTATACTGAGACGCCGCAGCCGGAGCGGATCCCGACATCGATGTCGAGATCCGCCCAGCTGCGTGAGTGACAGCTGGCTCTGCCTATCTAGAGGCAGAGCCAGCTGTACCCACCCCCTCCCCCATCCGTTCCGCCAGTCAGCGCTGGCGGATTGGAGCGGGGAGAGGGGAATCCAGCCCCTCCCCTGTCACGGCAGAGAGCCGTGACAGGATCGAGAGGGGGGCGAACCCGGTATGTGTTCGCTCACCTCCTGATCTACTGAGCCGACCTGTGACAGTCTCATTGTCACAGGTCGGCTAGAACTATGAGGTGAGTGAAAAGCACTCACCTCATAGTTCTCCTTTAAGGAAATATTACTGAACATTTTGAAAATATTTTTTTTTACATTGTTATAATACAATTATTATTACCCAAATTTTGGTAAAATATAAAAAACAGGTTTTTTTGTACAACGGCCGGCCAGGAGGCGGTTAAAATGCAACTGAATCCAAACGTTTTTTTTTAGTTTTGGATGGAGTGTAGAGGGATTAGAACACCTGTCTTGCTCTGCGTGTTCCGGACAGGAAGAATTACCCTCTCCTCTCTGTTTGTCCTGGTGACTGTTATCACTTAAAGTGAAAATAAAAATGCCAAATTGTGGGTTGTCATCAGAACAGGCAATGGGTGAGACTAGTTCTAGTAACCCTGCTGACCACTAGGGATTTCCTTTCCTGTTTTAGCTCTCCAACAGGAAGCAAAGGGAAATCTGCCCAATGGGACATACATGAAAAAAAAAATAAGCTGACAGTGGTTATACCCTCCTGTACTTCGTCCAAAACTAAACAAAAACATTTAGTCTTCGGTTCTACTTTAACATCAAATCAGAGAATTTCAGCAAATGTTTTTCAAAATATGTAGAGTAACTAAGATCTGATATATAAGTCAGCATCTTACCTACAATAGAAAGTATAACAACTACTAAATCAAATATATTCCATCCAATGGTGAAGTAGTATTGTCTCAGGGATATGAGCTTTAGAAGGAATTCACCGGTGAAGAGGATAATGAACACCACATTGATCCAGTACAATCTGTTCTCCATCTCTTTGCTCTGGTCATCAGTTTCAATCATCATTGTGACCATATTAAGGAAAATGAGACACATAATGAAAATGTCAAAGGATTGTTTTGTGACTAAGTCAAATACCATTCCCTGTAAAAAATTCTGTGGAGACAAAAATAATAATAATAGTTATATACTGTATAATATTTAAACCATGTACTAAATACATATATCATTTTTAGAGTGGGTTATTGTTAGAACCTCTGTCTGTTATCATTGCTGTCTATGGAATGTTGGGTAGATTTCCCCTCACTACCTGCCCTAGTGACCATGTGATAATCATACAGGAAATAAGAGGAAATCTGCAATTGGAACACAGCAATAAAAAGTTTCTGTGCTATCCGTCAAATTTTGAGGCATCTGAATAGTAGCTTAAAGCTAAACTCCAGGCACAATTAACTCATGGGCGTCCAGGGAAGTCACCGCACGGTCAACTAATTGACGCCAGAGGAGAGGGGACATTCACCAAGCGGGATGAGGTATGCCTCTGGGTCCCCTCCTCTCTCCTCACACTGTTGGGCTCTCTTTCCATGACCGAGTGCCTGACTTTTTAGAGGGGGTGACACCAAAATGACTGACAGTCATTTTAGTGTCACCCCTCCAATGGTGGCACCTGGGTGCGGGCTGCACCCCTCGCACCCCCCTTGTGACACCACTGAATGAAATTACTTGTGGCAGTTGAAGCCTCTGATTAATTAAAAGCCACCTCCCATGATGACTGCTGTCTTTTCAAGTGGCTAAGTCAAAACATTTTTTTTTTAGTTTTGTACAGGGGTGAGTGGAGAGGGGATAGAACCTCTGACAGATGTTTATTGCTGTCTGCATCTTTGCTATGCAGATTCACCCCCTCTATTTGTCCTGGTGACTGTTATAACCAAGCAAAAGGAAACCCTAAATTTTGAGTTGTCACCAGAACAGGAATACAGGGGCACTCTACCAATAGAGACATTATTTCTGGTGACCCTGGTGACAATAGGGATTTCCTTCACTCTGAAGGTATTCCCGCTCACTTCCTGCTGTGACAATGGGACGGGAAGTGAAGGGAAATCTACCCAATGGGGCAAAGATTGTAAATAAAAAAAACTGACAGGGGTTATGACCCTCCCAGTGTACCTTCATGCCCACTTGGATACAAGCGCTGCAGGTCTCAATGGACCTCAGCGCTGTGGATGCATCGCCGCCCCACTCTGCTACTGGCCATTTACAAAACACACAGCCCAGGCTCCATTTTGTGAATGGCTAGGAGGTGAGGGGGCGGAGGTGCGACTGTAGCACTGAGGTCTATTGAGATCTGCAGTGCTTACATCCGAGCAGACACAGTAGTACAGCTAGAACTGTACTTCCACCCGTATGTAATCAATAAGATCTTTGGGATTCAAAAGACAGCAGTCATCATGGGAGCTGACTTTTAAGAAATTGTGCTCATTGTGAACTTTGTTGTGCTTGAAGTTCAGCTTTAATAACGTACCAACATGTCTCTTTCCTCTATCTATGTAAGCCAGATAAGTCAGGAATAAGGGTAACAGATATGTGGGTGGTCTGCTACCATGGTTAACAAGTTTTGAGCTTTAAGCTGAGATTAAACTAACAGAAGGCTGTGTAATTTCCTACTCAATCTCCGTTCTTAATTTACAGTATAACGTATATCATTGTAAATATTAAAATTGTATTAAAGATTCTTAAATGTTTTTGCTTAAATGAAAGCAATGTAAGTACCTAAATTTGACCTGGCATCAGCCTCTTGCAAAAAAAGAATCCAATCAGTTGTTTTCCAGTGCTACAAGCATGATGGTAGGGGAAGAGAGTAGAGTGAGCGCAACAGTGTGTTGCTTCTCCTTTTGCTACCTAGTTACAGACTGGGGGTGGGGGAGAGGACCTGTAAGTGAAAGTAAAACTGCAGCAAAGGACAATCTGCCACCCCCCTCTCTCAGTTGTGTTCTGAGCAGAGCTGTGTACATATTAGGACTGAAATACAAATCCTTTGTCTTTATTTACCATTTTGCCAGGAGTTCAGCTATATGTAGGCATATAGGCCGATACATAAAAGCCTAGCCCAGTGTATAGCTGAATGAAAACCATTTGCATGGTATTACCGCCACTAGATGAAGCCAGAAAATTTCTATGCTCCATCTAATGGACTGTAATGCTGTGCAAATGGCTTATAGGTGGTCGACGCTTTTATGCATCAGCCCCAAAGTGTGTCCATGGCTAGGATCAAAATCATGGGCACCTATAAGATTATATTATATAATATTATTATTATATTATTATTAATATTATTATTATATATTATTAATATTATATATTATTGTTGTTAAAGATATGTGAACATCATAACATGGATTTTTTTTGCAGATGGAATTTTAGCATTTCTTTAATGATGTTGCTATGTCACATGACTGTTTTAAATAAAAATAGGGCTTTTGGAAGCAGCTAAATAATTAGTCTTGATTTGTTATTAATTATATAGATTTACTTACTGTGAACCTGACAGTGTCAGAGGTGACAGGTCACTTCAGCCCAGTCTTAATAAAAGCAATTATTATAATCTTATACCAAATTATAAGTCATGCCCTATACTACTCTTGCTGCTTCAGTGTAACAGAAGTAATCCACCAGAATGCCATGGGCCATTGTGAACCTACTAGTGCCATATTGGTGTATTTCTTGTGACAACCCCAGATCTGATTCATGCCTTAAAAAGCCAGTCTACTGATGCTATTATATGAAATGAGGAATCTCTGACAAACCTCCAGACATGCAAAATGTTATTGCTCCATTTGCAGTAGGAAACTCAAAATGAATCGCCCTCACAAGTACATTGCATTTCATGTGAAATACAAACCCAGAACAGAAACTTAGCAGGATATTAAACCTCTATCACGGCTGAGCATCGTTCAGAGATTTGGGGATTGTAACATTTTTGACGTTAATAAGCGTACCTTAGGTCGTGGAATCGGCTTTTGAGGTTTTTTGGACCCAAGTTTTTTCATTGCATTGTAATACTTCTTCTGTTCCTCTGTCATAAAGATATCTTGTCCTCCTAAGTGCAATAATGAATACAAATAAATCATAATGCAGAAAAGCGTACAGACAAAATGGTTGAAAATACATTTTTGGAGTATGCCCACATCCTTGCCACGTAAGACTGACTGAATATTTTGGGTTTGATTTATTAACCAATTTAGAACCAGAGCCACATTTTAAAAATGTTTTGCACACATGTTAAAATGCAAATTTTAGGTCTGAAGGTTAGTTACCCAACCCCCAGAATTGCATATTTTCTGAAAGCAGAGGCCTTGTAGAATGAAATGGTGGCAGTTGAAATTTTTTGTCACACAATATTAGCGCAACTGTTCTATCAAACCCACATTTTCAGTAAAAAATACACTAAAGTTTATTTAAGTCCATGTAAACACAACATAACCCCCCGCCCCCAATGTTTTTGGTCAAATATAAAAGATGAAGTTGTGCCAATTAAATATATACCGAACATGTCAAGCATTAAACTTGAAAGCACCCGTGAACCGTGACAACTGTTGGTATCCAAATTCGTCCATAGGCTATGTAAAAGCATTTACAGGTCATCAGTTTAAAGTTAACTGTATATAATGGCCCTAGAATTGCTGATCCCACTTTGGTGTGTGCAGCGATACCTAACATGTGTGGCACTATTGCCATTTCCATGTTTCGGCGCACCCGACATGTATTTATGCATGTGCATGTATGTGGGGGCTTTAAACATTTGTTTGTGTGGTTTTTTAAATTATTTTATGTTACTTTATTTTATTTTTTCTACACTTAACTTTATTGCTATCACATAGAGGGCTGATAGCACAGGGGGCTATGCTGATAGCCCCCTATGTCATAGCATATTATACACGACAGGTCCTCTTTAAGGAAACATTAGGATTTACTTCTGGATTTCACTGAAGCTGATCAAACACATATTATGCTTGATCAGCTTCTTCCCCAGCCACAGAAGTAATTACAGCTCTGAACTCAAAGGTGATCTATATGCCCAGTGCTTCTTCGGTCATTCACTGGAGGGGAGATCAGCGCACAGATGTCCCCTGGTCTCCCTCTGCGCCACTCACCAACACCCGCCATGTCCATCCCGGGGTGTGGAAGTGATCACTGCCATCTAAAAGCCAACAGTTGACTTGTAAAATTTAAACAGACCCCCAGCTGCCATTTATAAATGGTGCTGGTAGACAAGTGGTTAAAGGAACAGAAACGTTTGCTTAGGAAAGTGAATGTTCAGTCAGCTTAGTGAATAAGGCGTTCACTTCAATTATCCAATCATGTGCAAGACAAATCTGTTTGTTTTTTTACATTTGGCTTGCACCTGATTGAACATTCACTTACTAATCTAAATGAACATTTACTTTGCAAAGTATTCCTCTATTCCGTTAATTATTTAACCCCTTTGTGTCAATCCTGAAACTCCCCATTATATCAGGTTGATAGATAGCACAGTTGACATACAGCAGGAGAGACGAGTTTAAAAAGGCCTAATTTTCTATTCATGATTCAGACTTGCTCATGACTATGACATGCTGAGAGGCAGGGGAAGCAACACACCGACCCTAATATTTTTACAATAATTTTTATATCCTCCACTTAATCATTGGGGGTCATTTACTAAAGGAGTAAAGCTGTTCACTGAGCTTAGTAAATGGTGAAATAGTGTTTAGTGAAATAGTGATTACTCTGAATACTCAATCATGTGCAAGAGAAATAAAAAAAAAGACTATTTCGAAAACTACACACAGAATGTGTATCCTTTGTATGGGCTGACGGCTCCCACCATGTCGGGAGACGATTTTTTATTCTTCCTAAGTGCAAAGGTGGAGTGGGTTTACTGGATCTTTTTCTAAATGTTATATGGTTCCACAAGCAGTGTTAAAAAAGGAGCTCAGACTGCAATACTGACCTGCAATCCAGAGCTGTCCCCTGTGGTACCGCTCCTCCACCACAAGATGACCTCAGTCTTCCGGGATGAATGACAACCAATGAAGACTGAGGTCATCTTAAAAAAATAGTGTTGAACTTTAACTGACTATTTTGTCACAAGGTATATACATACGTACATACAGTATAGACCAGTGGTTCTCAACTCATGGGTCGCGACCCAAAAGTGGGTCGCGACACCTTCTGCAGTGGGTCGCGGCGTCCTTCCTGCAAAGAACGGCCCATGTTCAGGAGGGAGACATAGAGGGGTGATTTGTGCGAGCCAGCCTGTGGGAACTATATATTGAAAACTGTTCCCTCTCATACACCCCCCTGCGCGTGAACTGACCCGGGGAAATCGGGGACTATTTCCTCACTTTCGGGCGGCGGAATAATATGGAGAGGCGGAATAATATAAAACTATTTTTGGGTCGCGACTTAATGACCAAGGACAAATGTGGGTCCTGAGGTTACACAGGTTGAGAACCACTGGTATAGACAGTTTATCTTTCCTATTAGTCAACAATAAAAACAAATCTCTGAATGTTATCCTTTTTGAATGAACTCAATCAGTGTGGAGGGAGCTTATAGGAGAATCATGTTGTCAAATTTGATCTATTCTATTCACTTTTTAATCAAATAAAAACTAATATTTTCTCAAAAGATGTTTGGTTTGTAAAGTTGTCAGTCGGCTGCCCAAAACCCCCAACTTTTCTAATTTTGACATACCAATTCCAGGGGTGTGGCATCCTGTGCTTTGATTCAGGTCACTTTATGCTAAATCAATAGAAATTGACATGTGATACTTATCTTCTTTTTCTGCTGATTGAAGTTATCTATGATAACGCCAATGAAGAGGTTCAATGTGAAAAAGGACCCAAATATAATAAAGATTACAAAGTATATATACATGTAGAGATTGTCTTCATAGTAGGGTTGTTGATTTATCTATGTAAAAAGAAAATCAACAGATTAGTATAAAACAGTGGCTCTCAGGTCACACAGACATGATTTACAGCTATCATAACACAAGAATTCAGGTGGTAGCTATAGTACTTATGAAGATATCCACAAAGCATGAAGCCTCAGTGAAAGGAAATCCCAACAGATGGAACTTTGGCATAATTATAAGTTTGATCTTTATCCGGTGAAACAGTTGTAGAGAGAGGGGTGATGTATTGGACATTCCTGTCTATGGGGTGGAGATTGAGGAGTACTCTTTATCACTGGATGGGGTAGGATTTACTCACCTTGGAATCCCTGCAGTCTCCTGGCAAGTATACCTCCACCTATTTAGCTTATTTTCACAGCTCTATTGATGGGTTTTTAGCTTGCCAGCATTTAACAGTATGAGTGTTATTCACAAAGCTGCAGCCGAGTGAATAACCGACCCAAAGTGAAGTGAGCTGAACGCTGTTCAGCTATTTACTTCAGGCTTGTATGACTGATTTCAGCCGTACATTGGCTGAAATCAGCTGTACATCGGCTTGCTTCGGTTCAGCTGAGCCGAAGTGCAGAAGGAGTCCAACATCTGGATCAGCTGAGCCGAACCTCCAGCAGGCTACTCGCTGCTGTTCGGCGTATTCTCAAAGGGCCGAACGGCAGCGGCATTCGGCTCGGCTATTCTGCTTGGTACCTCTGTTTTACCGAGCAGAAAAGAAAAACAGTGTAAAAAGTTGGAGAAAAAAAAGTAGAAAAAAAAATGTTTACAAATGTAAATAAAAGATCAATGTTCTAAAAAAAAAAAAGATTTCCATAAAAAAATTAAGATTATAGAAAAAAAGAAAGAAACAATTGGGCAGAGCTAGCAGTGACCTGGGGACGCTGATCTGTTATTGCAACTGGGCGGAGCCAGCTGCGAGATCATGGCTGGCTCCGCCCAGCTGCCAGATGCGAGGCTTTCACTTCGGCTTTCACCTTGGCTCAGTCGAGCCGAAGCATATGCCTTCGGCTCAGCTGAGCTGCTCAGCCAGCTTCGGGAGCTGTACGGGATATAGTGAATAGCCCGTACAGCAGCCCACTCCAGCGGCTGAGTGGCCGAGCTGCAGCTGATCCTTCGGCTAGCTTTGTGAATAGCCCTCTATATGTTATATGTTATAAAAATAACTAAACAGATCAAAATAGCCTGGCACCAACACTTTAGATCATTTTACAATGTCGACGGTAACTATTTTAGGTCTCTTTCAATGGTTTGTTTGTTTTGCAAGCTGGATGAGGAATGATTGGAGGAACTGTGGCAACCTTCCACATTAGGTTGACAAGCATTGGCCACATTTTATTTTTCCTAGAAACCCCTTCAAACTGAAATGTTCCCCCGTTTATGAGTTCAAGAAAAACACACCTTTGGCCAGATTAAATATTTGTTCTGCCTTTTCTGCAATCTGCTATCAGCATGTCCTATAGGTCTGTTGAAATAGCTTGGACACTTATTTCAGTCTAAAACTAAACTGAACCATGATGGTGATAGTATCAGAGGCTGCACAGACACACTGTCCAATAAATATTTAGTTTGAAGGCCTGGGCATGCATAAAGACATGGCAGAAATGGAATAATTTACACAATCTAAATGAAAGATTGATACTCACGCCTCTTGAATCAACAGCTGCATACATGATAGGCATCCATCCCTTGAAAGTAGCCTTTAAGAAAACAGATGCATATATTACTGCTTAAAATGTATCACCGATTCGAAAAAGTAACAGTTGTTTTCAGCTGTTCTAATAAGATGTGAAAATTGTAGTCATATGACTAAATGAAAGTTCCTTATTCTTGTGTTAAAGCTTTTAACTTCTTTAGAGCCTATTGTTATTAAACTTGAAAAGTGTAGTTACTGTTTGCAATTTTTCATTATTGCTTGTATGTAAAAAACACAGGGAACTTAGCAATGTTCTGTCTGTGCCCGGCTCCACATGCCACAGGGACACTAAACATTTAAGGAAACCTGTAGAGAATCATGTCAGCTGCCATTGCTTAAAATGCTAGCTGCCTAGTTGTACTTGGTCCTTCGAAACACTGGCCTGGAATAAAACACACATATGAGCTCATTCAGAGTGAATTTAGAACTGACCTGCATGCTTGTTCTGGGTAGTGTCTCAAAAACTATTTAAGCTATGACGGCTAAGCAACTTGCGTTTCCTGATGGATATATTAGCAATGGAGGCCCCAAAGTCTCTCGGTACAGGTTGAGTTTGAGCTGGACACATATGTTACAGTCTGTACAATCACCTTTAGATTTAGCACCAGTTGTGTAGTGTGAGAGCCTGGCTTGCTGGAAATAAAATGAACGCATTGTTTAGGCAGACCTCACCGCACAGTTTGTGGTAGATATAAGGGAGGTTGTATAATCAGATTAAAATATAAGTGGCTGGCTTGAAGAAGAACACACCTGTTTACGTGCATATTTACAGTGAGTATGCAGAGATAGCAAGTCATCAGGACAAGTAAAGGCATTATCAATACAGGCAGACAGAAAAATTAGAACAAAAGCAGCACAGAGCAAACATTAAAACTCTAATAGAGACATTTTTTGTCCTGAATTAGCTATTTACCTGGTAAGATATCGAAGACCAAATGTATAATGTATGCAAGACTTTAGTGAACTGAAACAAGGCTGATTCAGGTTCTCCAGTCGACCCCACACTGACCCACAGATCCCAGTGCTCCTGTTATCTGCCAGAGTTGCCAAATGGTCAGGTTTGTGTCCTGTAGGTAGGCACAATCCCCACATGGTGCAACGGATCTCACAAGTAGTGCTAGGTAAGCTTTGTGTGCTCTCAGGCAAGTGGGGTCAAGCATAAACATGTTGTAGATTTTTGCCTGTCTATCTAAGCCCTAGCTATGCTGCAGAGAGTCAGGGTCAGAAAAGTCCCTGAACCTACTAACGTGTCCTCTTGTGGGTCTCTACAAAATATACTGTATACAATATAGAAAAGTTGTTTTATTGCTTTCTACTACCTTTTTGTGAATAACTTTAGTTTTCTGCACTTTATATGATTTTTATTTCTAAGGTAGGCACTTGTGACTTGATTTATTGGTAGTCATCGCAAAACCCAATCTAACAGCGCATCTACAGGTTCCCTCTTTTTTAAGGTACACAGCATGGTGAACTCTCATCATCCAACACTTGTGAATTTTAAGTAGATTTTCAGTGGCTGCAATGACGTGTGGACATTAAGGATCAAAATATATATACATATATTTGAGTTTTGGAATAGCTCATATTCATTGATTCTTATTCTAGAAGTATTGTATTGCATTCATTTTATCAACATAACATCTTTTCTAGATTGTCTCTATCCCATGAGGTAGTATTATAATTACTTGATGCATATGTGTAACCAGTACAGTCACCAATTTATATTTGGTTATTTAGTAGTACGTGTTAGTCTTTAAATTGTGTTTCTGGAAGCTTTGGCCAGTGAATTTGATTGATTCAAGCAATCATTTTGCAGTCCATGGGGTTTAGTAGTTTCCTAAAATGATCTCTTGGGCACCCTTACCAAAATATGTAATAATGTAAAATTCTCGGTACGTTTTCTCAAGGGTATGGGAAATAAACCATTCATGTCCCATACTCCTTGGAAATAAAGAGATGAAGCATATTCTGTAATAAAACATATAACATCTGAGGTATACATAAAATCTACAGGGTATGGTGCAAAATGATAATGCAGCCCCCTCATAACTAATGCTGAAACGATCAACTGTCCTATCCAACCAGTAAATGTGTTAATTTACTAAGAGGTGCTTATTGAATATTCAAAAAGTTTCTCAAATAGTTCCTTAGGGTTCATAGCAGTTGTCTGGGAATAAACCCAGCCCCATAAAGCAAACTCACTAAGTGTAAACAGAAAGACACTCCTCTTCCTCCTCTCTCCACAGGAAGTGCCAGCTCAGGAGTGGATACTAGTACTTAGAGAAAGTAGAAGGGAGAAGCAAACTGTTAACAAGCCAAAGGCAATGGCCAAGAAACAAGAACAAAGGGCAGAAACTGTGTCACTTAATGAAAAATTCAAGATAAAATGTTTATGGTAAGTACATAATGCTCAGTCATAAGAATTAATTAATGATTGGGTGCTCACCTTAAAGAGGGGCCAACGGGGATAATTTATCTTAAAAGACTGTCCAGTGCCAGGCAGGCCCACACAGTTAAGGTGGCTAGTTTTGGTTGCAAGGGGTTGAAGGTCAATATGTGATTCAGCCTGACTAGAACTCTTGCTTGTTTTTGTGACTGCATTTCAATGTTCCCAGAGGTTTGCTGTCTCCCCCAATAAATATCTGGAGAAAAGGGCATTATGCACTTGCATAAATATAAATATATACACATATGTATAAAGAACTGGGAATTGGAAGCCTGGTGACAAAAAGCCCAAAGTTTACTTACTGCACTGGTGGAATAACAGGCAGATTGGGTAGAACTTGACCCTTAGCAGAACAGACCCAAGATAGCCCTTATAAAGTGCCTTGGAGGGAGCAGTTCTGACAGTAAATACCTGGGTCTGGTAGCCAAGTGTGACTCCATTTCAAGGGCAGCCCAGTAGGTGGAGAGGGTCAGAATGGACACCCCTGACTTAACTAAAACTGAGCTCTCGTTTCTAGTGCAGAAAGGTAGAAACGAAAAGGGGAAGAGCATGCCCTTGCTTATATTCCATCTTCCTAGGGACAGGGTTTATACTCCAAAACCTGCTGTATCTTACAATGAATGTTTGGAGTAAATATTTTAATATTGTTTTACTGTATGGTCTTGGCCATCGTGCTGTAGCTCAGTTTCAGGGTCTTGGCAATCTTCTTATAACCTAGGCCATCTTTATGTAGAGCAACAATTCTTTTTTTCAGATCCTCAGAGAGTTCCCTGCCATGTTGAACTTCCAGTGACCAGTTTGAGAGAGTGAGAGAGATAACAGCAAATTTAACACACCTGCTCCCCATTCACACCTGAGACCCTGTAACACTAACGAGTCACATGACACCGGGGAGGGAAAATGGCTAATTAGGCCCAATTTGGACATTTTCACTTATGGGGTGTACTCACTTTTGTTGCCAGCGGTTTAGACATTAATGGCTGTGTGTTGAGTTATTTTGAGGGGACAGCAAATGTACACTGATATACAAGCTGTACACTCACTACTTTTTTACATTGTAGCAAAGTGTAATTTCTTCTGTGTCGTCACATGAAATGATAAAATATTTACAAAAATGTGAGGGGTGTACTCCTGTGAGATACTGTGTGTATATATATATATATATATAT
>NW_017306417.1:1594023-1609438 GCF_000935625.1 Nanorana parkeri
ACTTATGTAGTTACTGTATTTACATTACTAAATTAGATAATTAACACTGAACCATAATTAGCCCAAGTCCCCAAAGCTATTTAGACTTCCACAAAGCTTTATACAGAGGTGATATAAAGGGAGATTTAGATTAATTAGCTCTGGCCAGGCCAACAGTATGTGCAAGTTCCCTTTAAAAAGCAATTAGCTTGTGAAAATAAAAAAGATGAACAAGCAACCTGGAATGTTTATAGGATATTCAATCGCAGTGCTCAATTTTTTAAGCAATTGGGTAAATTTTTCCTTTTTCCATTTTTAAAGCTGACTAGACAGTTAAACAAAAAATGGCATGTGAAAAAAATCTACTTTATTCTGTATTATGAGCATTTAGGTGGAAAATAAGGAAAAGCAGAAGCTTGGCCCCTAAGCCAGCTGGCCTATCAGTAAACCCTATATCTGCAAACCCTAGAGTTGTAATTTACTTTCACGTGTATTTAAACACAAGAACAAAAATGTAATATATGGCTCCTTAGATGTGGTAGCTGTATTAGTTTTTTTATTTCAGGCTTTTTCCCTATATTTCTATAACACTAAGCGGTCTATTCACGAAGCAGCCGAAGGATCTAGCCGTAGCTTCGGGCGATCCATCGGCTAGCTTCGGCCCCAGGACCCCTTCGGTTCGATAGAACTGAAGGGGTGCTGTACGGGCTATTCACTATAGCCCGTACAGCTCCCGAACGTGGCCGAGCGGCTCAGTCGAGCCGAACGCATATGCCTCGTCTCGGCTGAGCCGCGCTGAAAGCCGAAGCTGGCCGACAGCCTGCTTCTGACAGCTGGGCAGAGCCAGCCGTGATCTTACGCCTGGATCCGGCCACTTGCAGAGAGATCAGTGTCCCTGGTTACTTGCTAACCAGGGACACTGATCTCCAAACAGCAAACTCTCCCTGGCACTCCGGGAGTCTCCCGCTCCCGACCGCCAAGGAGAGAAACAGTGCTGTTTCTAGCTGTCACTGCTAGCTCCGCACAATCGTTTTCTATTTACTTTTTTAATTATTTTTCTGTTCTGCTCGGTCCCTCTGAGGGACCGAGCAGAACAGCCGAGCCGAATGCCGCTCAGCTGCATTCGGCTATTCACTCACTGCTGTTCGGCATCTATAAGAATAGGCCGAACAGCAGTGAGTAGCCTGCCGGAACTCCTTCTGCACTTCGGGTCGGCCAAACATGCTGAGCATGTTCGGCCGACCCGAAGCCATGCGAAGCAAGCCGATGTATATTGGCTGAAATCAGCCGTACCAGCCTGAAGTGAATAGCCGAACAGTGTTCGGCTCACTTCACTTAAGGTCGGTCATTCACTCGGCTGCCTACGGCAGCTTAGTGAATAGACCCATAAGGGGCATTTTGTAGTTCACAGAGCTGAACTGGCCAGGGCTGAAAATCGATTTGGAGATTGCAGAGCAGCAGAGGCAGAGCACACAGGAAGTTACAAGCTCACTGGATTTCTGGCAGGATGAACAGATGCTTTTTGCTCATATTCACCAGATAGAACAAAACACTTACAGTAATATTTTTAACAAATCAAAAAGGAAAAATAAGAAATGTTTATCACTTGGGTTTACATACATATACGTACATGTCAACAAAATAAAGGATCATTTGTTACCTACCACTTGAAGTAAAGCAAGATATCCTGCTCCCACATTATCAAAGTTTACTTTGACATTCCTCCAGCGGGCAGCTTTTGTGATGTTACTGAGCTGAATGCAATCACTGTAGTTGTTAACTTCACTTATAGGGAACATGAGACCAGATGTAATATTAACACAGTAATAATATTTTCCAGCAAACAGGTTCACTCCCATTATGCTAAAAATCAGCCAGAATATAAGGCAGACTAGAAGCACGTTCATGATGGAAGGTATGGCACCAATCAAAGCATTCACAACCACCTGAAAAGTCAAGAAAGGGTAATAAAACAATGATGTATAAAACATGGCATTAAAGGTTCAAAGAAGACTGACTTTCCAAAGCCGCAGCAGATTTTTGTAATTAAAGGTACACTCTAATTCAAAGAAAATTGGACCTTTGATTCAAAGCTGATACACTAAACCAAAAGTGCAAACTTTTGTATGTCAAAATGACAACTTGCTAAAAACATTTTTTGCACACACTGATTAAACACAAAGTCGTGCACATTCCTATGCCAAATATTGTTTGAGGACAAATAATTTCTCATGCAAACTGAAAAGCAGTAGTGGTGTGGGACCAATGGTACCTTATCAGCACTCCCACGCCATGACTGACTCTCAGTTTGGGGGGGTGTCCTTTACAAAAACAGCCACTTTGCCCTACATGGTAGCTTCCATAGATATTTTCTTGTGCTACTGCATTTCTTACTTTGTGTTCTACAAAAATTACAGTTCAGTGTTATAATAAGCCATTTAAAATGTTCGAATTATATCTTATACAGTGGTCTCCAAACTGTGGCTCATGGGCCTCATTCAGTCCTATGTTTGCCTATATGCAGTCCTTGGGGTACTTTTCCTTCCACAACATACAAATGATGGGGCATTATTCCTTACACTGACACCAATGCTGGGGCATTATTTCACCTCCCACTGACCACAAGGTCATTTTTCTACTACCACTGACCATCAACTGGGGCGTTTTCTTACTTCCACTGACCACTATGCCTGAAACATTGTTTACTCCCACTGATCACTGATGACGGGGCATTTTTTTTACTACCAGTGCCCCCTAAAGTCTGAGGAACAATGAAATGACCCTTTGTTTAGAAGGCTTTGGAACCCCTAACCTAATACAATATACAGGGTTATTGACAAAAGGGTGAAGAGTTTGGAGAAGGAAGGAGAAGTGAACAATCTAGGACAACATAGCTGAACTGGAAAGTGAGCTGAATTGGAGCATTTTTCCAAATCAGCTATTTTGTCCTAGATTGTTCACTTCTCCTGTCTTCTCCAAACTCTTCACCCTTTTGTCAATAACCCTGATACTATTGTCATAATGTTGCCTTCTAGTTTTTTAAAGGACAATGGCCATGAAGGAAAAATGTGAACCTCCTTTTGAAAATGATAGCTTCCTGCCATGCTTTAGTATCAGTAAATTTAGTAACCGATACAGAACTAGCATCCAGCTTATGAATGAAGTTATAAGTCCTGATTTGCATACTTGTTCCTGGTCAGGGGGTCAGAAAACAGTGACATCATTGGATTGTCAGGCCGGGAAGCAAGCATTTTCCAAAAATGGGGTTTAACAGTGCCAGCGTATGCAAGTTTCTTATAACAAGAATTCCATAAAGTACATGTAAACCCTAAATGAATGTTATTTGGTTTGCTGCAGCACAATGTTTCACTTTCTTTCATCCTTTATTGTATCTCAGTGATGCTGATCTCCTGTAGCCAGAACTGACAAACAATTTGGCCAGTTGGCCCACCTACTGAACCTCCATCTGTGTCTTAGCAAGAAATGAAGCTTTGCCCACACAACATCATTGGCTGACAGGTGGCTGAGCTGCACAGGGTCATTTGTTGCTAGGATGCTAGAGAAAACATCCAATCGAAATGAACCCAGACCAGTTCACTCATCACTAGTTGTGTTCACTAGGGATGTTCAGATATCAGTTCAGATACCAGTGCCAATACTTGGCATTTTCACGAGATCTACCAGGGTTGCAGAGGTTGCAGATGGGACCTGGCTCTGGCGCTCTTCCACTGTCCTGAAATCATTAGTCTGTGTTGTTTTAGAAAAACTGTAACATGACAACAAAAAATTATCAGTAATTGGTATCTGTGAGGACTTGGACAAGTATCAGTACTTGTACTTGAAAAAATGGTATTGGTGCATCCCTAATATATATTTATTAAAAAAAATCATACATTAAAACAGAGATGTACAAATCTCAGGAGCCCTGTATGCGCCTTAAAAATGACAGCTGCCTCCTAACTTTTGAACTTTTCTCTTGTGTAGTCTTTGCGCTGGAAAAGTATCTGTACATGTACCGAGTGCGGTACTTGATATCTGAACATTCCTACTGGCAGTCTCCATCAAGAGAGCGTGTGTAACAGGGTGACAATGCAGGAGAACAGCAGGGAAACAGGGCCACTGAGTTGTCACCCTAAAATTTAGGAAAAACAGGAAGTTTCTAAACAAGGACCTTCTTCAGGTATTATTATTTTTTTAAATAGCATATTTCAAAATTTTGCAATAGTGTTTATAAAGCCTAAATCTACTTTTTAGTATGATTGGCATCATGCTCCACTGCATACCATTTTCTTAACAAATCATTTTTTGGGCATCTACTGCAATGTTTCTTATGTCGAGATCCTGTTGCAGGTTGACAACCCTATGCCACTGCCTCACAACAAAAAGCAGCAATGTCAGCAAGCCATGCATACTTCTTCAGATGGGTTTGGCTGCCTATTAAGTGAGTAGGAGGTATCCTCAAACCTGAGAGGCTGCCCAAGAGTCAACTGAAGGTGCACATAGGGCAAATTGACAGCGCTGCTGATAATTGTGAGGCAGTAGCTTAACGTTGTTAACCCGCAAAAGGAAGTGAAGTTACTGGTAGCATCTCAAGGCAAATATGAAAAATTTAAAAATGAAAAAATGAAGATTTGTTTAAAAAGAAAAAAAAACAATTGGGCGGAGCTAGCAGTGACAGCTAGCTCCGTCCCATTGTTTCCTATTGGTCGGCACTGGCTAAAGTCTTCTAGCAGGTCCTGGCCAATGAATAAAAACAGGGCGGAGACGGCCATGACGCCACGGCCGCCTCCGCCCAGTCGTTATTGTTTAAGGACAGTTCAGGGTCCCCAGGTCATTTGGGGACGCTGCTTTGTCATTAAAACTGGGTGGAGCCCACCATGACATTACGGCTGGCTCCGCCCGGCCGTCATTTGCGGGGAGGTTCGGGTGTCACTTCGGCTCAGTCGAGCCGGAGCATATTCTTAAGCCGCTCATCCGCCTTTGGCTGCTGTACGGCAATCATGAATAGGCGGCCGAAAAGAGCCGAGGGATCAGCCGAAGCTACGGCTGAATCATTCGGCTCCTTTGTGAATAACCTCCTTAGCTTTACATTCTGTAATTGTAAATAACAGTCGTTTTAGTAGGAAGTGGAATGTGAGATTCTTAGAGATTCCCACTGCCCAGTATTTACATTCTGAGTGTATCTGCAATAATTAGCATTGGCCCATTGGTCACTTTATGTCTAATGGTGCCTTTAACTGTTCGCTGAATTTTAGTGGATGGCCTTTGCCAGGCACAGAGGTGATTGTACTACATTGAATAATAGACTTAGCAATACTTCAGAGGATGTTCTAGTTAAATATTTTTGTGTAGTCTAAACCTGAAAGGGGCTTCTATACTTGTTATAAGAGCTACTTGGTCTTCCTGGTCTGGTTTGTTTAGACATGATCTCTGATAATCTCTGGGGCCTTACTAAAACAATTATATATGTCAGATCATTTATATGTCATAATAATTTAATATTTATATGTCACACTCATTCTGTGACTTCACACATTGTTCACACTGAAGTTTGTGTTAGAGTTTTGCAGCAAGGGGGGTGAATATTAATTCATTATTTATTTATAAATACATTTAAAAGACATTGAAAATAATTCAGTATGTAATTTTAAAATGTAAACTTACCCTCATCCCTTCAAACCTTGAGAGGGCCCTCAGGGGTCTCAGTGCTCGCAGGGTTCTAAGTGACTTTATCGCTCCTAACTCGGAGTACCCCAAAGCATTGGCTACAAGGCTAACCAAAGATATCTTAAAAAAAAAAAAAGACAATTATTCATTGATCTAAACTAGAGGACATCTATTACATAGTAGTATATCAATGGCTGTATTGTATAATCAGGGAATCTCCTCAGGTGGCATCTCAATAGGGGTGTGTGGGGAGCAGCAGACGGGTGACCACAGCATCCCAGGTTCCTAAGAGCTCTTAGCAACGTGTAACTGTCTGTCTGGCCTTCTGCCCAGGTCACTGATGTCATCAGTTGCCAGGGAGCTGAGTGTCCCAGGCTTTCATTCACCAACCTCCTGACAACCATGGAGGTCAGTGGGCTGGGCGAAAATGGACAGAGAGCCGCTGACAGCACAGCTCTAACACAGCCACTCATCCCACCGCATGCGCCGCAAAGCACCCCACAAGCACTATCAGCAGCAACCAACGCCACTCAACGCCACGTCATTGAAATTCAATATTCATCATTCCTACTGCACAGTAAAGATAAATAAAAGTCAGATATTTTGATTTTTTTCGGGTAGAATGAAAGATTGTAAATCGTATTAGGGCCTATTCGCACCATGCCAGTCCTTTTGTAGTAAGTTTAACACACACATGTTAACGTGGGTTGCATTAAAAGAGAACAAAAGCCAATCTATTTTTGCTATAGTTCTCTTTAGGGTCATAGGAAGACATATACTAATGTCCTCCTGTGACCCAAAACTCAGCATATAGCGGGTGATTTTTCTTAACAGTAGGATTGATATGCTAAAGGCAAATAGGCTGTTCACTCTGCAAGGGAATCGACACTTTGCACAGAACGTTTCCCATTAGCTTAATGAATGAAGTGGAGCTCTGCTGACTGTCATCATCCAATGATGTGCAAGCCAAAATAATGTTTTTTTTTTAAATTTTCCATGCACATATTTGGGTACTCTTTGCAAAGTGAAATTTCTCTACATTCACTAAGCTAAGGAAACCTTCACTTTCCTGTAATTTCCCTTGCACAGTGGGCAGCCCATTTGCCTTAAGTAAATTAGCCAAAATGAGTTTTAGTTTGCTTTAGGGTTTCCTGAACATTGTATGATTTCTTTTCACACAGAAATAAACAGGAGTACGTACATCTACAATCAGAAAATCCAACCAGCACCAGGCATTAGTGAAATATGTGGCGAATCCATAGGCTACCCATTTCAAAAGCATTTCTGCTATAAAGACATAGGTGAAGACTTTGTCAGCATACTCCAACACAGTCTTGATAGTTTTATGCTTCTCAATATTTATATCCTCAAAAGCCTGAAAAAAATAAGGTTAAAAAAGGGTGTTAGCTATGAACCAACTCCATATTTTAAATTTGGACATCAAAATCCACCTTTATATATAATTATATTTAAAGGTGATTGCAAGAAAATATAAAAATCCACAATTTAGTCCGTAGCCTAGTTATTTGCTTAATTAATTCCACTGAATTGATCCAAACGCTATTAATTTAACTACATGAAAAATGATTGACAGTGAGCTGCACAACAAAAATTAAGTGAGGAGTAGGAGGCTAGGAGCAGGGAGTCAATCACAGTAAAACTTCTCTCCAATCTGAATGACTGAATAAATCTTTCTATGTGGTCCATACAGTAATCCCCATTGCCAGCTGTCATTTCTATAAATCAGAGTAACCCGGGGGCTTGTACCCATTTCCCCTTTGTCAGACCTTCTCTGTATTGCCTTGATGCTGGTAAATGCTCGCTGATATGTAATTCCCTAACTATTCACCTCCATTTAAAAAAAAAAAAAAACAACAGTACAAGAGAGAATTAAACAAGTCTGATTAGGTTGGCGTAGTGAAACACTAAGTGCGTTGTTCTCACCAAGGCCCCGCTGCTAAGAAGAATCATGAGGATTATAAATGATTCAAACCAGCTGTGCTCCACAATAAGGTAGCAGGTTTTCCTGAGGTTCCACCAGGTTTTTCCTTTCCCCTCTTCAATGTTGATACGGCAGCATGCAAATTTCTCCACGCATCCTGGGGACAGAAGAAAAGGAGCTGGCAAGTAATCAATTAACACTGCTAACAAGGGTTTTTCCTGCCCCTAGGAAGACCATAGCCTGAATAGCGCAGTTGCGGCAGCTTTTACTTTGTAGATTGTTTTCAAAATGTTGACAATTCTTATGACTGTGCTCTAAAAGTATGTTAACACAAAGGCTCTAAAAATATTTCCAAAGCAGCTAACTTTGGGGTTGCATAAAGCAGTTTATGAATCAAACATTTCCAGCATATAAATCAAAGTGAACATGTACTAAGTCTTAATCCAAACTGTGTGTCCACCACGAAGATGCCAGAACTTTGCACATCACATGACATGGAGCTTCTAGTTATGGTTGTCGCTTAAGGGTGTGAAATCACATAGTTATTGTAGTGGAATTTTGATACTAACTCATACATTTCATATTGTGGATAATACTAAGCATATGCATTGTTATTGTTAATAATATCTGTTCACGCTAGTAATGTAAGCCAAATTCACTTGGACATGTTCTGTTATGTTGAAGACATTCCACCAGTAATACACATGAATTGTTGTGCTCAAATGACTGTCTTGTGTCAAGGAAGAGGTTGATTGTCCAAGAAAATGGAAAGTGTGAAAGTTTCAGAAGCTAACCTGTTATGTCTTCAGAATCCAATCAATGGAGTGCCATGAAGCGATTTGACAACAATTCACATCTTTAGACATGCAATTCAAACATCGACATGTCTAAATATGTAAATTGTTGTCAGATGGCTGGGGTACAGATGTAAAAACCGCATTATATATGCATTACATCCTGGAGTATGTTCCTGAGATGTATTTAAGCCACTTGCATGAGTAGTGGAATGTTTTCAACTTTACAGAACAAGTCTAGTTAAATGTAAGTTACTGCTACTAGCTACTTTCATGGTCAGCAGCTGCAGCCATAGTCATTCAGAATCCAGTGGCTCCCTCTATGATCAAAATGACAGACCACATAAAATCTTTATCTGAGGTTTATGCCATAGCTGAGGTGGGCAATGGCGCATAGGACTTTGTTATAAAAACAACTAATATATTTTAAAGAACCTCTGTGTTTGTTTTCAGGTCTGCACATCTGCAACAGTTGTTATCAGGATATCCCTTCTGGATCTTTCAATGATGTTATATTAGGGCTACTAAAATAGTGGCTGGTCATATAGCAGGAATACACTGGAGTCCCAAGAGATATATAATGCCAAAAGGGAACCCAGCAAAATCCTGACCTTTCAACTGACCTTTTGTAATGTTGTTTCTGACCAAGGCAGAAAATGTAATAAAAAAAGGTCATGAATGTATCTTAACTAATCTGCCCTTGTGTGTCTGCTTCTCCCTACACCCCCTTTGTAAAATTTGCCCTTCCAAGGTCTGGTAAAGGAGAAAGGATTAGATGTCAGACATATTAGTATGCTACTTTGTGGCATAATGATAATATCAATATACATGGGAATTAAATCAGAACAGTTGCCATATTGTTTGCATTAGGGATGCACCGATACCAATACTAGTATCAGTATCGGTGCCGAGTATTTGGGCGAGTACTCATACTCGCCCAAATGCTCCAATACCTAGCCTTATACTTGGGCTTCTGGTATCGGAAAGCCGAGCATGAGTCATTAAATGACGCCCAGCTTCCTGATTGGCCAGAAAGCCGGCTCCGTGCTTCTCGTTACCTAGTGACGAGAAGCATGGAGACGGCTTCCCTGCTAATCAGGAAGCCAGGTGGCGAGTCATTACATGCAGCCTGGCTTTCTTAATGGGGCTTCCGGTATCGCTAATTATCGACAAAAAAATATCGGTACTCGGTGCATCTCTAGTTTGCATAAATAGATTTCAAAATGTAAAGATACAAAAACCCACTTAAATAAACTCAAAGTTTGTTAAATTGAGGGTGCACAAAAGATGTCACATTGACACTTGGGATTTGCACTTAAACAATTTTGGTACATCATTGCCAGTGATGCTGGTGAATAACACACTATGCCTGGCTTATCACCAGCAGCACAACATGTTTTCTATTTAACAATATTCAGTATTTACAAAACTCAGTAACATTGGCAATGGGAAGGGAACATACCATCTGTGAAGCATGGCTCTGGATAAAGTGTCTCCTCATAGTCATAACCCAAGAAATCATCTTCTCCTTCCATTCCTGGTGGTCTGATGTCTATCGTGCTAGCCTCTGAGGAGCTGGAAAGTTTTACTTTCTGTAAGGAAGTCAAACGGTAAAATACAATTAGAGTGTTTGATATTGAAGCACACGCTCTAATGACACAGTGCCAAGAGCAACGAGTTACCCAAATCAACCAATCACACATCAGTTTTTTAGATAACTGACTAAACTGCTAAAAACTGACATCTGATTAATCACTGCAGGTTAAAGTGCATCACTTTTCGTACTGATCTTGTCTTTATTCAGGAAGGTGGTTTCTGGTGCAATTTTGCAAATGTGTCTAATGTGGGAAAAATAAAAATTGAAAGCTGCCAATAGTAAAGTACAGAAGATTCAGAAGTGTTAAACCAAAGCTGCATGTAGACAACTTGGTCTTCAAAGATCTCTTTTTAAGCAACAGTTTATGTCAACTTGGCGGTTATAATATTTGCTAAAAGCTGATAACATAACTGCCAGTGGTCTTGGCACATTCTGGTCTTAAATACATACTGTGCTAAGAAAGCAGCAACACAGTATTAGTGACTCATTTTGTCAGATACACATATGTGTGCCATGTATTTCCTTTGTCAAGCTCACTTTTTTTGCATTCTTTGATACAAGTAACTAATGCATACTAAATTTGCCATATGATTTTCAAGTATACTACTATAATCCAGGTGTACTATTGATATTAACCATCCACTATCAATGCAGCTTTGCTTTTACACTCACTGAATTTTACTATACCTCCATACTGGAGCTTTCTTTTTTCATTTTATATCCTCCACATTAATGCAAGAACCACCAAAGCTTCTTTGTCCCAACAGGACTACATCAGATCGCATAAAGAGATGCTGGTAGGGAGTGTCATCTGCTTTAATTTACCTACAGTAAAATTAAATGTCAGTTAAAGTGCAATGTTGTATGTATATTTAATGATCTATTGAATGATTATGCTCATTGTGGTGGAACTGGCAGAGTGGCTGGGCACCTGGGTCAAGGTTTCATCATTTGGGGAGTACCATTTCACATAGCTCCCAAATAGTCTAAAATATAAAAAATAAATTATAACATTTATAAAATCCCTGTTTTAATTATTCTGAAATGTGCATAGATTGCTCAAAAAGTGTCATATGTGCTTATACTTACCTTCCCCAACGATTCAATCAGATGCAAGAGTAAAGAGAAGAAGCACTTTGTGACTGAATTGGAGCTGATCACTCAAATCCCATCCCCATTCGAAAGTTTCGGGTGCATGTGCAACCCATTGTAAAGCACCAGAAATGTCATATCAAGGAAAAGGAGTGAGTCGAATGCTTCCCCAAATAAGTATTGCTGACCTTAGCTCACTTAATGGGAGTAAAGGTAACTTTAGGCACCTCCAGAGGCTGGGATAATAAGTGAACCTGTTGCTTTGCTCTGCAAGGGGTAGCACAGATTCGCTTTAAATTATTAATTGATCTGATTTAATCAGATTTACCTCTAGCTTTTTAGACCTCTATTCAAGCATTAGACAGAGCAGAGCTTACCTTATACCTCTTGAAATAATAATCCTACAATACCTATGCAAACGTTTTTTTATCCATTTGCAAAAAAGTGACAGTTGTTTATTTTCCTTGCCCTGGGAAGGGATACACCGCTGCTGTCCTCTTTATATTAAATACAAGTCTTTACTAGGGAGCAAGTTTGTGTCACATATTGTGGCAGCAAGCAGGACTACTGATCTCTAGCAGAAAATGGCATGACTGCAAAGCACAGAAGATAGTTAGAATAAGAAATGTTAAAATATTATAGAGGTAAAATCCCTCATTGAATGCTTATTAGATCATAATCAGTGCAGATTATTTCAGCAAGTTATCAATTTAAATGCTTTTTTCACCTTCAGATGACTTTAATATTTGTGGCTTGCACAGACTCTCCAGCAAACCTTTCCAAATTATATTACACTTTCTAGAACCCATTAAAGAAGTACTCCAGGATCTTTTTATTAAGTGCTCGTTTGTATCTAAACTCAAAGATAACACATTTATACTCATCCAAAGCTCTGAGCCGGCTTCTTCTAAGACCAGTCCTTCTAACTTCTCTCCCCCTCCACTGCAGAGATCTAAGGTCCCATAAATCACCAATGTCTATACACTGTGTATAGACATGAGGATGCTGTGGAAGATTCCAATGCTGCAGGGATGGAAAGATGGGCTCTAAGGAGTGCTGTGGCAGCTGGCCGGCTCAGAGCTTCGGGTGAGTATATTTTTGCTATTTTAGCACCTAGACACAAACAAGCACTTAACCCTTGCAGTGCACGGGTAGCCCCACTGTATGGGTTAATAAAAAGACTGGAGTTCTTCTTTAACATAATGTTTTAATTATATTATATATACTAATATATTTATATAATTTGACAAACGTTATTTTTTTTTTCCTGAATTATGACACTAAGGGGTATATTTAGAAAACAAAATCACTGTGCAAATGTATCAGAAAATAATACCCCTAATGTATTTATGATATGCAAAGTTTTAATTTCTGATATTAAATTGTCTTTCGCAGGGTGAATGTAAAGTACCATAGTATTAAATCCTAAGAGAAAATAGCCTAAAACAACAGGCCAAGAACAATTGACCAGAAGAGTAAATAACCTAAAACAATTCAAGTAAAATAATAATATAATATGGGTGAGGCCTCTGCACTGGCTTGTGAGTGATCAAAACGTATAGTGCTAACAACAGAACAAGGATTGGATTCCATAAGATAAAATAGTGCAGAAACCTGGTGAAGGAAGCATAGTTAATATACAGAGCAGGAACAGGTGCCTGAAGGGACAAATAAATAGCACAAGGACTGACAAGGAGATTTAGGCATCAGTGCAGAGCAAGGACTGGACTGCAAGTGCAGGATTAATGCAAACAAATAGGGAATGGGGTGTAGCTTCAGGATCCATAAAGGAAAATCATAGACTGGGGAGCATATACAGTAAGTGCAACCAAAGCAAAAAGCTTCTGTTCTCTCTTCTCTTTCTCGGCCGCTGCAGCTACAGCGGCCAAGAAGGAGAAGAGAGAACAGAAGTGAATGCTTGCCGTGGCGGTAGTGGTACATCCAGAGCCGTATCTAGCTCTCTGCGCTCCCTCTCTCTTCTCCCGGCCGCTGCAGCTTCAGCTCCACTCAGAGAGGCGGCTCTGATCACACCCATTATCGCTCTCTCTTCTCTCCTCCAGGCCGCTCTGAAGCTGCAGTGGCCATGAGGAGAGAGAGGGAACGCTGACAGGTGTGATCGCCGAAGACCTCTGAGTGCCCGCTTCGTGGAGCTGAAGCTGCAGCGGTCGGGAGAAGAGGGAGGGTTCGCTCAGCGGTGTGAATGTGATTAGAGCAGAGTCTGCGCCTCTCTGATATCTTTGCAAATGCCCCCCACCGCTGCAAGCACCTAATCTCTCCCCTTTTGGCTGCTGCAGAGCGGCTGAGAAGGGAGAGATTAAATGCTTACGGTGGCAGTGGGGGGCGTTTGCAAAGGTATCAGAGAGGCTTGGGGGGCAATTGCCACCCTGCCCCCGGGACCAGTCTGCCCCTGGGTCAGACTAATCCAGCACGTTATTAATTTTAGTGCCCCACTCAATATGACCGCAAGCAACGGGTATACTGAGTGGGGCAACTCAGATTAATAACGTCCGAAAGATGTGGACTGGGAGGGTGGCCTCTTTAAGACTGCTCTGACTTTAAGACTGCGGCGGCGGGGAGAAGCGAACAAGAAGCTCCACTGCCATTGTCTGTGACCTCTTTGATTGGGCTCCTCGGCAGCCACAGCGGTTTCCTCCGCCCACCTCAGCTGCCATTGGTGGGAGAGGAAGACTGCCGAACCGCAGTTGGCCAGCTTCTGCTGCGTGGGAGAGAGAGCACCCCTGGAGGCGGCTGGACTTGCAGGACACCTCGCTGCTCCCCCACCATTACCAGGAGAAGAAGAGGTCAAAGCAACTGTAAGTCCCTGTACTTTCTTTGTGACCTCTGCACTGCGTTACATTCTGACCGCTGACCTCTGTACTGTGTACTGACCTCTGTACTGTGCGTCACACCCTGATCTCTGTACTGTGCGTCACACCCTGACCTCTGTACTGCGCATCACATTACTGACCTCTGCACTGCCTGTCACATTGCTGACCTCTGCACTGCGCATCACATTGCTGACCTCTGCACTGCGCGTCACATTGCTGACTGGTGTATTGTGCGTCACACAGCTGTATTCTGCATTGCACCACTGACTTCTGTACTGTGCGTTGTTACTGATCTTTATACTCTGCGTCACACCGCTGAACTGGCGGAGTTAAGGCCGGTTCAGGGTAGGGGTTAGGTGGGGCAACTATTAGGTGATTGCACCTATCTGTAGTGGGGCAGCCAATAGGGGAACATTAGGAGTGTCTATGCCTCACCAGTCAATCACTGGGAGTTTCATGGCCAGTGGTGCATGCTGAGGAAGTGCATAAATACTCAGGATTCGCCATATGCTCAGGGCAGTTTGCCCCAGGCCTAGATTGGTGTGGGATGTACAAGTTAGGAGAAGCTGACTAGGCCTCAAGCCTGGAGGAGGCCACATGTGGACCCAGGTGGGGTCTGGAAATATCTGGGAAGGGGAACTGGAGGTGTCAGGACCTCAGGAACAAGTCTGGCATCTCTCCTATTGAAGATCTCATGCATAACCTCTATTCAGATTTTGCTCCATTACACAGTGTCAACCGCTGCGCAACTACAGTATTCCTGCACTGTGGAAGCTGGAAGGGATTGGTGAGTCTTGAATCTATTGTCTATGAATGTCTGAAGCCCCCTCTCCCAATCCGGCTGTTCTTTAATAAAGCATCTAAAAAGTCCTTAAAGTAACTGGCACCGGATTTTCAGACCTCCCTACATTTGGAGGTCTACAACAGGGACCGCCTCAGGGAGCGCTACACGACTTTTGCACGAATGCTGATACATTAGCACAGTGATTTTTTTTATCTTTCTATAAATAGACCCAAAAGTGTTCCTGGGAAACAACATAATTGTATAAAGAGAGCATGGGAGAGCTGCACCAGTGCCAGGGTAACTAAATTAAAGGTTACCTACACCTATTTTTGCCTTATTGCAAGGACAATGTATTTATACAAGATTAAAGTTAAAAAAAACTTTAGGCACTGTCCGATATGGTCAACTTACCAGGCCAAATTGAGCACTTGATTGTAATCAGCCAGGAGCTACAGGCAACAGGGAGGAATGCAAGTCCAGGGAAGCAACTTGTACCTCCTTCTGCTATGGCCATTTATGCCTCCCCATTGCCTGAGCCTCCCTGCAAGCCCCAAAGTATTGGTAATGATTGCAGTTCACCAAGGTTTTTTATTCAGTTAGTATAATATATGCAGGTTATGGGTGGGATGGAAAAAGGGTTATAATAGCAATACTGATATACCATATGGAGCTAAATAATGAGAGAATTATTCAAAAATTCAATAGAAGGTAAAATAATAGGTAGAATTCTAC
>NW_017306417.1:1609475-1611014 GCF_000935625.1 Nanorana parkeri
GGGTTGATTTTTTGTTTTTTCTAAAATTCTGTACAGGCACTTCACTCATAGCTTTTGAAATTCCTTGTTTGGAACTGCATCCAAACCTGCCTCCAAACTCATTCTGGTCCATGCTTTCCCTCCTTGAGATCTGTATTTCTCTCTATGTGATTTTTCCAGTGGACTACAGTGGGAGTCGAGCAGGGAAATGGCTTACTTATTTCCTAATTATAAGGGGCGCACATTATTATACTGTGTTAGGTTTGTGCATAATCAGATTTCAGAAAAGTGTGATGGGCCGAGTTGTTAATCCCGTAGCTGCAGAATCGCAGGCTTCTGATTAGGTGTTCTCCGAAAACACAAGCTCTGTAGAATGCCAGGCACAAGCAATTTAAAGACAAACAGAAGTAATCTGATCTTCCATTAAGTACAAGCAAACCAAGTAAATACCTGAGGACATTATGATTAAATGCAATTAGGGACCATGCATAATGTTTCAAATGCTACGACATAACTTCTTAAACACAATTCTTTTTCTTTAATTTATCTGTAAATGTAACTATTTGTAATTCCTGTGTAATAGTGAAAAGTCTAATTAATACATATTTTTTGAAAAATTATGCATGTACCCGTTTTTCATTTTCACCTTGCAGTTCAAATTGTAAACTCTGTTAAGTTAGACTTCCTGCAGAGCACAGCATGCACATCATTTAAGTAAAGTGGCGTCATTGACCACAGAGTACATGCAGCCTGTATATAGCAGCATCAACCTGACAGTTGATGGAACGTATGATCGGTTAAAGCAACATGCTTCTCTTGTACATTTTAGCACCATGGAGAGTGGCAACTGCCCACCCTGTGTTGTGAACTTCTGAGACCTTGCTGAATTCACAGAACAGGGCAGGTTTGCCAGTCTTGCATGATCATGCTATGGTCAAGTTAAACAGTTCAGCACTTGGGACAGCTGTGCAGAATTCTCATTGTGTTGCAATGGATGAGAAGGCCCATAGCTGAGCCGCATGCAGACTGATAGTCATTGGTAGCATAACCATATAGATTACTTGAGGGGACACGTTGATGTGCCTTGTTAAAAATAAACACCAGAGCTGTATTCTTGAATCCTCCAACTTGTTTTACCCCTGTGAGAAGTGAGAAGGGGAAGCAATAAAGTCAAAATATGCTATCTTTCCATTGCTGCGTGAGCCTAAATTCAAAGGACAAATGAATGCAGTCATACTCATTATTTTCACATGGAGGCCCAGAACTACACATTGTGTTTTTAGCTGCTGTATTCATAAACCAAAAACCATTCACAATTTAGTATTGAATTCCACAATCACTCAATGAAACCTGCACTTTTTTGGTACAACCACATTCTCGAGTATAAGGATCCGTGCAATACCTCAACTGTGCATAGTTAATGATGGTGTAGATCCGCCTTGCTCCAAATATTACTAGGAGATCTCTATGTAGTGATGGTTGGCTCCCTCTGCCTGAAGTGGTACTGCAATTTTAACTTTCTGTATCTTTTCTGACCATTATTATTTGCTTTACATTATG
>NW_017306417.1:1611029-1621925 GCF_000935625.1 Nanorana parkeri
TGTTATCTGGGGTTCCCTGAGAAATAAATGTTATTGCTAGGGTTAAGAAAGGCTGCGGTAGAAATTGATTTGTGGAGCTTTCAAAGAGTATTTGAGGGTTTCCATAACTTTTTCATTAGTGGGCAGCATTTTGCTGAAAAACGCTTGTGTAGGTTTGGCCATGACGTGATAAATATTTGTGAATTTACATTTCAAACGTTTAATTCCTTTTCCACGGTTCTGGCTGTCAGCCACAACAGTTTGTACAACATACATAAATACAACATCTAATGTAACACTTGACAATTTTATGGTCATTTTGGAAGGTTTCCATCCATTTCCAGATTTTAATGCTCCACGGCAATCTGCCATTCACTGTTCCAACTGTTTTCTTATTGTGATCAATCAAACAATTACAATTGTGGTTGAAATCAATCTAAACCACTACAATAGCAATCATAAGATATTTCCATAGCAATTTAATCAACTCAGGTTCATAATGGGGAAACAGTTGAAACCATATTGCTGCAAGCTGTCCTTGCAATCAGAAGCTTCCAAATTGTCATAAAATTACACAAAGTGTACAACCATTATAACAGGACATGTTTTTTCAAACTTCCAGGTAGGCGCACAAGTATATAAATTTGTAACATATTAAAGGAAGCCTGCTAATTATTTCATTATGTCCATGAGAGCTGGAAAGAAAACTGTTAGTAATACATGAATCAAAGTTAAAGAATAAACTGCTACATTATAAAGCATTATTACTATTGTCACTAACATTAATATTATTGTAACTTTCTGTATTCTTCATATTTTAGAGTAATAATCAGAAACACACTGTGGCCTTTATTTAATGTCAGAGTGGAAAAAGCGGCTAGTTGCCAGAAAAATGAAAGGTAATTTTTGATCGGTTGCCATGGAGTATTGTTCTTTGTTACTATTTAAAAACCCAATAAAAGACAGGTGCAGTACCACCCCCAGATGAAGGAATTTTTTTTAGGAAGCAGCAGACCACTAAGTTGTGGGTGTCAAAATTATTGGTGGTAACAATGTTGTTCTTGAGAAGGGTTAGTTACTGGCAATTTATCTCAAATGCATTCTTATATTAAAGCAGGAATAATGTTGCTGTGTAAAAAAAATGTTAGAGGTTTTTCGCAAAAGAGACATTGAAAGTCTATTTTGCCAAAAGAAGCCCTTCACCCTAAACTTCTGGCTATTTTTTTTCTTTGATGTACATTTCATGTGCAGGGGTTGCGGCATCAGTGGCCATCAAATGGCCAAAGAGGAACATTGCAGGACCCAGAAAAAGAAGCAGGGACAATGGCCACAGCATTGGATGGAGTGGGAAACAGAGGCTGGACCTGTCACCACTAGAGGAGAGCACACTTAGAGGTAAGTGTGCCATATGATCACAATACGGTGAGAGCACACTCCCACACAGCAGAATTACGCTTTGCATTAACTTTTGCATGTTGGTTAAAGCCCCACAGGCTTATATACTCATACATATTTAATCAGTAAGAAGAAAGAAGACCTTTAGATGTGCTTCTCCCCAACCTATTGGCTATCACATTTCAGAGCTGAATAGCGTTCTTCAGCTTTTCAATGGGTCCCCAAGTCCAAGTTATGCCACAGTTTGCCCTGGAAACCAAAGGGTTTTCAAAAAGAGACTGAATACCAGGGCTCGGGTGACTCAGCTCAGATGAGCTAAGAAAACAGCCAATGTTTTTATGTAAAATAAATGGCAATTATAGAGGTTTTCCAATGTCTCACTGAAAGTGAAAAAAAGTGTAATTGTCAGAATTGTAGCAACTCATACCAACCAACTAGACATCATGTTAAACAGATCTGGTTACAGTAAATCTGATTGGTTACTATGGGGGTATTGCTTTTTGCATACCTTACCTGATCTGTACATACATTATTAAATAGAGCTGAATATATTTATAAAATATGCACAGATATAACGCCTGAATCATAAAGTCAGAGGAAGCACACTTGCCACAGTAGTTGAGGTCTGAGCTATGACTGCAGCTCTCTGCTTAGGGGACTGTAAGTCTCGTAAATTGTTGCTGGTGACCTTGCATATTAGTGGGGCCATCGGAGGATATTCCATACTCATAAAAAAAGTCACTTATAAAATTGCCATTGCAGTCAGGTTCATGTTGCCAGCATTTGTCAGTGCTTGAGAGAGCAACGACAGGTCTCTGAACAAAGTTTGGGTCTCTCTCAAACCAAATTGCTTACTTCAAATGCATTTAAAGGGGCATACGATCACCTTATATAAATACATAAATGATCAACTTGGTGCAAAGTTGTTCACTTTAGGGTTATTGCAAATGACAAGTGGGCACCCTTGGTGCCTGAAGGAAAAGAGGTGGAAATGGGAATGTGGAATGGACTTCCACAGGAGCTGGTTCCTGTAGTTTGTTTTTTAAAAAAATCTGTGTTTCTTAAGGCACAGAATATAACTGGCTACTGATTGCCTTAGAGAATCAGAAAGGAATTTTCCCCATTGCAGCTGGATCATGCTTTATAAATGTATTTGCCTCCCTCTGAATCAACTGTGGGGTTTTAGTGGATGCAGGGTTTTTTATTTATTTATTTTTAAACTTGATTTTAAACTATGTGACTTTAAAACAACTTATAGAAAAAAGGGTGATTTGTAACCATGAAAATGTGTTATATCCATTCTATTTTCTTTTTTTTCATCAAACTAATAAAATTTGACTAGTGCTGTTTAAATCTCAATGATAAGTACGCCAGGCACTGGCAAAATTATATCACACTGTCCTATTTATCCTATGGATAGAGAACTGAAGATGGGCATTACCTATGGCAACCAGAGACACTTCTGACATGATTATTTTGATTCTTGTCAAAAATGAAAGTTATTATTGGATTGTTTTGAGCGACTTTTCCACACCTCAGTCTCGATGCTTTATTAATTGTATTTTTTAATGGACTGAAAAGAGATTACTAGGAAAGATACAACAAACTTTAATGATGTATTGTATCAAGTCTTACCTCTTTACTCTCTTCATGGTCTGATTCACTACTGAAATCTTCAGTGTTTGGGTTATCAAAATCCGACTCTCCAGCCGCAATAGGCACTGCTACGGTGAGGCACTGTCGGTTACTAACAGCCATACAGTCCTTCTCATCAACTCCATACTTTTCCACACTGCTGCCTATCCCACTCACTTCATGATGGTAATCTTGTACTTTAATGTTATGCACCACAGTATTGCTGTAAACACCGTTATCACGTCTAATTCTCAGCTCCTCCAGCTGTTTTGTGTCATCCACATCTTTTTTAGCTCTTAAAAACAATTTCTGGAAAAAATCTCGAAGGCATTTCTGAACATAAGACATCCCACTCTGGATCCTGCCAACTGCTATCTGGAGATTATTCATTTCACCATCATCATCTGTAGCTGAAAGATTGTCAGAGCTGAAAGAGCTCAGGAGCAAAGCCAAGAACAAATTCAGCACCTACAATTCAAATGAAAACAGAGTTACATAGTTACATAGTTACATAGAGATGTAACAGGAAGAGAGAAAACATCTCTACAAAGTCAGAAGAACCAGAACAGATGTTTCCATTTGAAGAGTTCCCCTCCCTTCTTGTTTCAGTGACAACTGGTGTCAGAGACTCTGGTCACCAGTACAAATAGAGATTGTGAATCCACCCAGGGGCGACACAGACAATATTAGAATATTTAAATGGGTTCTAATTCTTCCCTATATGTTATGGTAAGCTCAGAGTCTCCTCTGAGAATCCCAGCCAGGACCTCCAGGAGATCCTCTACCAATGGATTTAACAGTGTCCAGGCCAGTATGGCTGATAATAGTAACAGATGCCAGACCAGGACTTCCAGTGTACCCTGAGGCTGGGCATGTCGTTTCTGATTCAGAGGGGTATTTAAGAACTAGCTCTGCAAGGAGCTGGTGCTGTGTTTTTTTGCCAGCTTCCTGTTTGTGAAAGAGCTTATACTTCTGCTGTTTTCCCGTTGCTGTCCTGGACGGTCTGACCCTTCTTCGCTTGCTGCCCACCCTGATCTTCTGCTTGGACCCCACTTTGCTCTTGTCTCCTGCTTTTATCCTCTGATTGCTAGTTGCTGACCATGGACTGTCCGACCACCCTCTGCTGGCTGCCTGCCTTGAACTCTGCCTGGATCTGACTACTGTCTCTTCATTGGAGCCCTCGTACTCTCTCGTCCATCCCTTGGCATGGCAACCCTGGGGACCACGACCTGGTACCATCAAGCAGCCTAGCCCATCTTCACCATCAGGAGCTCTGGTAAACACCGGCTGGTACTTGGACTCCGCCCTTCAGGTAAGCCCATGTCACCTGCTAGGGGGTGTCACCCTAACACTATAATTTTGGATTTACCCTCACTTTTTTTCTCATTGACAATGGTCACCAGTAGAAATAGTAGGCGGAATTTCCCCAAGGACATGGACAGCAATAAAAACTTCATGCAGAGTCTAATCCTTCCCCATTCTTTCCAAAGCTAATTAAAAAAAAGGTTTCGCCTAGGGATATACTTTGAGCTTAGGGCTCATAACTGACAATCAGTCCAGGCTGCTAGGTGAGTGTAAAACTTTCAATTTGCACAGGCATTAGCCTTGTTTCAAGTAATTCAGTTTTTTTATATGGCAGTTTTTTGAGTGTCTTTTCATTGACACTAAACTTGGGTAGAAGACAGGATGGCCTTACAGCTTGACATATGTGCTCTGACATTTCTGCACTGACAAAAATTGATAACAAGTAAATAAAATAAATTATGTAATCCTTGCTGCAATATTACAACAATTTAAGAGTGGAGATTACAATATAACAATATAGTAATTGGTTCTCTTTAAAACCAATATCACAACTATTGTCCATTAACAGAATTATTTACAGAAGACAGCATCAAACATCAAATGAAATATGGTGATCATAAATACAACATCCTAGCATAAACATAAACATCTGATCAAAGATATAAAAGGAACAATAATTCAGGTTTTGTAACGTTGTTATTATGTAATATTTACGTAACATAATAGTACTATATAGTCACTAAGGTTTGAATTGGCTCATTGTGCCCTTTTGTTTTTATTGTACTGAATATTAAACTGTATTTAAAGCTAAGGCTTTTTAGTTTTAGAGTAGAGAAGGGTAACATACCCTGCCAGGTTATTTTTTGCTTCCTGTTTCTTACTGGAAGAATTTCCCTTTACTTACTGTCCAGGAGGCGCAACAGAAAATAAGCGAAAATCTCACTAAATGGAATCTCAGTCTTAGAGAGTGGTCCTGGGAACAGTGTTCCAAGTGGAGGGTGATCCCTCAACACTTGCTTTGGTGTCAACTTAAAATTTTTGGATTCCCTCTCACTTTCTGTCCTGGTCTCCCAACAAACTCCTGTCACAAGTGACAGCTCTGACAGCTTGAATATAAACAAATGGGTGGGGCATCACGACTAGCTCTGCCCATTTGTTTTCATGCCATGCCAGCTCACTGACCTGAAATGGCATGAAAAAAATGGGCAGTGCAAGTTCCGTGACTAGCTCTGCTAATTTGTTTACATTCGGCCCGGAGCTGTCAGAGCTGTCATTTGCTGTGGCAGTTCGTCGGGAGCGGTCAAGTTGTCGTTCATCGTGATTGACCCTGGATTACATTTTACAGCACAATAGCGTACATTCACAATTGCCCATACAGCAGCCCTTTGGGCTTCCTGCAGGCAAAGCGAGCCAAAGGATTAGCCAAACGTTCGGCTACATCCTTCAGCTCTTTAGTGAATAACCCCTTAAATCTTGCTCTCCACAACTTCATGAGCCTCTGGATAGCTCTAATGCTCTAGACTATAATGGAGAATCAATTGCATACTGTGAGAGGATCAAAGTATGCACAGGCATTGGCGTAGCTGCATTCTAACCAGAGGTGGATGCTGTGCAAGGGGTGAACGTTACCCTGGGCCTATTTTGTACAGCACTGTGCAAACTGTTGGTGTTATATAAACTCTGTATAATAATAATAATAATAGGCTTAAAACCAGAAAGGCCCATACACACTTGTGCGGTAACATGCATTGGTGTGATGCAATGGCATTCATCGTTAATGGCACTCCAATGTAACCTGCCATGCGCATTGCAATGAACAGTAACACACTACCCTTTTTATGGTACGCTATGTCAAAATAAATGCTACAGGTCTGTTTTTCCAATGCATTTTCAACCCATTCAAATGAATGCACTACCTTGACACAAGGTACGTTAATGTGCAACATAGCACACGCTAACTTGTGTATGAAGAAATTGTAACTGGTGATAAAACATCTGATTAAACAGAGGAAACTTTAGTCAGCGGGACTAAGAAATTAAGACAAAGATTAAAAGACTGATAACAGAAAGAATCTAATAATCATAACAAAAATAACTTACCACAAGATTTCCTATCACCATCACTAGCAGAAACACCAATAAGCACAAAGATTGTCCGGCCACCTCCATACAGTCCCACATAGTCTCGATCCACTCTCCGCACAGTACTCGAAATACAATCAGGAAGGAATGGAAGAAGTCGTTCATGTGCCAGCGTGGAAGCTCGCAGTCCCCTGCGATCTTGCAGACGCACTCTTTGTAGTTTTTGCCAAATAGCTGCATGCCAACCACAGCAAAAATAAACACAATGATGGCCAACACCAAGGTCAAGTTTCCCAGAGCTCCCACGGAATTACCAATGATCTTGATAAGTTTGTTGAGTGTAGGCCATGATTTTGCCAGCTTGAAAACTCGGAGCTAGAATGATAAAATATACAGTGTGTTTTCTATTGGCGCAGGTACCTGAAAACAGCAATCTTATTCCCTGCACTAGATGAATTAGAAATTATTATAATTACAATTACAATGGAGAGAAACAGGCATTCTGGTGATTTGGTACTAATAGGTGATGGTATAGGAACATCTCTAAGAATGAAACACTGTCAAGCTATCTATGGCAGTTGCCTATACATAGTGAGATACAGAAGAGATGTAGAACTGAAAAAAAGGCTAGACTGATTCAGGTGAAATTCAGGACCCAGTCATTTCAGGCTCAGAACCATCCAGCAATTTTAATGAGCTAGGGGACAAGTGGTTCCACTGGCAATAGAAAAAGCTGGCAAGGTTTGTTTAAAGCACATTGACTACCTGACCCTTTGGACTTGTCCAGTACTTCAAAATGATTTCCTGGTTAACTCAACAACAATAAAGAAAATGATTTGGTCTGTTACAGCCATAGGTACCCATGTTACACAGTACAATACCTTTGGGTACCAGGAGCCTGCTGTGGAAGTTTTCAGCATGGTGCTATTAATACCAAAAAGATCTAAAACCTATGAAGGAATAATATACATACCGTAACAGTTAAGCCCCTATCCAAACCCTGACACTGAACATAACATTTAAAATGCACTCCTAACAGTTTACCTTTAGCTTAACTGAGTCCTCAACACTTACCGTGACCCAATATTTAACTCTTACTCTAACCTAATCTATATATTATATGCTAGAACCCAAATTGCAAAAAAGTTTGGACGCTGTGTAAAATCTCCATAAAAACAGAATGCAATGATCTGCAAATCTCATAAACCCATATTTTACCCACAATAGCAAATAAAAAACATATAACATGTTTTCTATTTTAATATATAAAAATAAGATAATTTTAAACTGATGGCAGCAAAACATCTCAAAAAAGTTGGGACATGGCAACAAAAAGCTGGCAAAACAAGTGGTACTAGCAAGGTACCACTTATTTTGTACATTGATGCACATTGCCCACGTTTGTCTTATTAAAAATGATGTATGTACACACAAATATCTTTTGATCTGGTAGAAATCCACCTTACTTCCTGCTGCGCTGACGACACAGTGCCTCTGCTACACTGAAATCCCAACAAGTTTTGTCAGCACTGCCCAGCTCTCTTGGGATGGACTACAAAACACTCCCCATCACCTCATTTTCAGAAGGGGGGGTTCAATAATCCGCAGAGGTGATTTGAGCGGGGGTTGATAACACTTGGGATTTTAGTACAGCAGAGGTAACATTGCCAGCTGAAAGAGGAAGTAACATGCTTATTGGAATTCTAGCCGATCAACAAGTATCTTTCTGTAGTTGCAGCTTTTTTGAGCTATAAAGGTATAAGAGGACAGAGATGTACTGCATATATTATTTTTTTGCTGCCCACACATACACGTTAAACCCTGTCCCTCCATTTCCAATCTTGCATATTGCAGTATACATACTCTGAAACATTCACAATTTGACACTTTGATTTACCAGTCTAAAGGATCGCAGAACAGTGAATCCTCCTGTTGTTGCAAGCCCAAGTTCCATTAAACTAAGACTCACAATAATCCCATCGAAGATATTCCAGCCTTCCTGGAAGTAATAGTACGGATGCAGTGCAATGAGCTTAAAAACCATTTCAGCTGTAAAAATTCCTGTAAAAACCTAGGAATACAAGAAATATATGGTGATGTGCATTTAGATGTCTTTCTTTACAGTGAATTTCTATTTTTGCTTACAGACAAGGGCGTAACTACAAACCATGGCAAAACGTTCTGTTGCAGCTGGTATCAACTGTGACAATATGTGTCATTGATCTTAACATGAAGTATGTATTAAGGACAGGCAGTAGGAGAGCTGTCAGCATAGTCAGTAGACTACTAGGGAGCAGTGATGGGGGTACACATTATAGTTGCACTAATAATAATAACCATGATGATGTTTTATATTATGATAAAATTAATAATGCTCTTGCACACACTTAAAAGATTATTCACTAAAGAGCCGAAGGATCCAGCCGTACCATTGGCTGATCCTTCGGCTAGCTTCGGTCGCCTCTGCCCTTCGGTTCAGTCGAACCAAAGGGCTGCTGTGCGGGCTATTCACAATAGCTTGTACTGAGTTGAAGTGACAGCCAAAGCGTGGCGACGGTTCTTCACGTAAATGACAGCTGGGCGAGTTAGGAAGAACTGGGAACTGCGGTGTGGTTACTTTACATTGAAGACCTCCCCAAAAAGAAATACATTTAATAGTGGCCATGCAAAACAGCAATAGCACTTTTGAGTGAATTTTGCCTTTTAAACATTAAGGGGTCTATTCACAAAGCTGCCGAAGGAAGTGTAAAGGGAAACAAATGAAAGTAAAATATAAAATAGTGAACTAATGTTCTGTATCATGGGAAACAGTTAAAAGAGTTTTGGACCCACCAGATTTCCAACAGAAAGCACATCTATAAAGTCCTTGGTCATGTTTGCATGTTCCATAGCCATGAAGACGGTGTTCAGCACAATACAGATAGTGATAGCAAGGTCCACAAATGGATCCATCACAATCAACTTTACTATGTCTTTAATTTTCGGCCACATGTCGCAACAGTCCCAAATTAAAAAGCACTTAGCGAATTTGTACCAGCATGGAGGACATTTCTGCTGCCTCGATTCTTCCAGTTCTGGAAGAGAAGTACAAAAAAACTTCAATAAGTTATATATTTGCTGAATAAACATTTTTCTTGTACTGCAAAAACATAATGCATTAACAACGATTCCAGGTAACTTGTTTACTGGACTCTAGACAGTATTATTATGCATTTAAAGTGTATGAATGGCCATACATCTCTTTTTAGTTTTGGAAAGAGAAGGGAAAGGTTAATCCTTTCCTGATATGACGTGTGGTCTTCTTCAGTTTTGTGAGGGACTCAACAGAACACACTGTGCCTGGAGAAAGTGACAGGATTCCTTCTTCCCAGGGTGACAACACAGTCAATTAGCTGCAAGTGAAATGGTGTTGTCACCCTGCAGGGAAAGGGCAGTGGACTGGCAGGATCACCAGGTATTTCCATAAATGAAATACAGATTTTTAACAAAATTAAAAGTTGCAATTCCATTCAATAGCTATGCAAGTGTTACAAACTGATTTTTACAGTATGCCTGAGCATACATGTACCTCTCAGCTATAACCAAGAGACTTTCAGGGTTATTTACAAAGCTGCCGTAGGCAGCCGAGTGAACACCCAACCCCAAGTGAAGTGAAACGAACACTGTTTGGCTATTCACTTCAGGCTTGTAGTCTGATTTCAGCCCTGCAATGGCTTACTTCGGCTGGCTTTGGTTCGGCCGACCATGCTCAGCATGTTCGGCTGAGACGAAGTGCAGAAGGAGTTTGACCTCCGGCAGGCTTCTCGCTGCCGTTCGGCCTATTCTCATAGCGGCCGAATGGCAGTGAGTGAATAGCCGAATGCCGCTCGGCTCGGCTATTCTGCTTGGTACCTCCGTGGTACCGAGCAGAATAGTAAAACAGTGAAAAAAGTAGAAAAAAAGTAGAAAAAAATGTTTAAAAAGTTCAATAAATGAAAAATCTTAAAAAAAGAAAAATAAAGATCATAGGAAAAAGAAAGAAAAAAGAATTAGACAAAGGAAACAATTGGGCGGAGCTAGCAGTGACAGCTAGCTCCGTCCAACTGTTTCCTATTGGCCGGGACCTGCTAGAGTCTTCCTGGCCAATGAATAACAACTGGGCGGAGCCGGCCGCAATCTTACGGCTGGCTCCACCAAGTTGTCATTGTGTAATGACAGTTCAGCGTCCCCAGGTAACATGGGGACGCTGACCTCTCATTGCAACTGGCCAGAGCCAGCCGTGAGATCACTGCTGGCTCCGCCCAGCCGACAGCTCGCCCCGCTTCGGGTTTCACTTCGGTTCAGTCGAGCAGAATGATAAGCCCTCGGCTCGACTTAGCCGCTCGGCCAGCTTTGGGAGCTGTACGGGCTATAGTGAATAGCCCATACAGCAGCCCCTCAGTTCTACTAAACCGAAGGGCTCCGGCGGCCGAAGCTAGCCGAAGGATCAGCCGGAGCTACGGCTGATCCTTCGGCTAGCTT
>NW_017306417.1:1622319-1625424 GCF_000935625.1 Nanorana parkeri
GCTGATCCTTCGGCTAGCTTTGTAAATAATCCTCTTTATATTGCTCTAGACCTAGGTCATGTGACCCAGTGTCACAGCAGTAGTACTGCGGAACTAATGAAGGACGTAAAAGTAAAATACTTATCTGAAGGGTACTATTGAAAAATCATAGATCAGCACTTTTTAAAGGTGTTGAACCTCTATTATCGGTTTTGGTTGTTTGCATAAGCTCACTGTCAGCATAGACGTCTGCAGTTATGAAGACAGACACAGAGCTGGTGGTACTTTGGGGTGCATGCACAGATGTGTTGGAGCTTGCACCCCGTTATGCCACTGAATCTGCAGTGAGATACATCCTATCAATGACACTTTGATGCATCAGGTTTTCTGCTTGTGAGAGACAGCAGGTATCCTACATTGGGCTTATATGGAAATAACCCTCCTGCATTACAAATGCAGATAACCAAAAGGGGTTCCCAGATTACTAATAAAAGGCACTGGGTGTAATGGTGCAATAGAGCAATACCTGGGGAAAGAAAAAACTGAGCAATGGGCTGATTTCCATGTAAGCATATCAATCCTTTTAAATCATTATGTTTGTGGCCGGGTGGTACCTACACTTTTCAACAACTTTCATTTATTGTGTCTGAACATCAGAGACTTTGGAATATAGTGTGTGTGAGTCTAGGCAATATAATAGAAACAAATGAATGCAGCTCTCTAGTGAAAGTACCTGAATTTGACCTGGTATCAGCATCTTGCAATATCCTTTACAGGAGATATTAGACTGGGAAAGGGAGGGACACAGCTTGGAGCCAACCAGGTAAGCTGCATACATACAGTATGTTCTGACAAGAAACATGCATATAGAAGAGAGCAGAATGAGTAGAGGGATTATTTCATCAGTCTGTTGCTGGACTCTCCAATCAGCAGGCTAGGGGTGGACAGAAGATATGAACAGGAATACAAATCCTTTGCCTGGTAAAACAGTTGCTTGCCCCCTGTATGGCATCTATTTCTTTACCTGTTTTCCTGGAGTTCAGCTTTAATCGGTGTACGAAACATGTAAATGGTTAATGAGAATGTCTTACCTTCCATTGTGTTTGTTAAAATTGTAGCAATACTGAGAGCCCTTTGTCTGGCAGTTGGATCTTCCAACAAGTCCATGGAGATTTTGTATGTACTTGGTCTTCTTCTGTTTACATCAGTCTCCGTGGTGGTTCCCTAAAAGTCAGAATGTAGCCGATTATTCTACTGTCACAAGGTTCAGTTCCTGTACGGCTCCCAGTCTCCACTGTCCTCCAGCATACTGGTGGCTGTGGTACCTCAGTGTGTGTGAAGTCCTCTCCTCCTCTGCGTCTGCAGGTTCTGATGTCAGAGTTAGAACTATCTGGCAGACATCAGGGAGGAGATAATTCCAAACTGCACGGAGGAGGAGGGAGGGGAGATCACTTTACACTACATGGAGGAAGAGGGAGGGGAGGAGATCACTCTGCACTACACTGAGGAGGAGGGAGGGGAGGCGATCACTCTGCACTACACTGAGGAGGAGGGGGGGAGGAGATTACTCTGCACTACATGGAGGAGGAGTGAGGGGGGGGGGAGATCATTCCATACTACCCAGAGGAGGAGGGAGGGGAGGAGATCACTCCACACTACTCGGAGGAGGAGGGAGGGGAGGAGATCACTCCACACTACAAGGAGGAGGAGGGAGGGGAGGAGATCACTTGCGCTGCCTGGCCTTATCCAGGGGTAAGCCTGGACAAGAGCGCAAGGAGAACTTTGGCTGCAGGAAGAGTGTCCAGAGAAATTGTGAACAAGCTTGGACCTTGCAGGGAGTCTGGTGGCTCATCCAAGGAGTTTGTGTGCTGCGTTTGCTCTATAGTCAGAAAGATACAGAGTGCCAGTCTGGCTTAAAGGTCTTTTTTCTATATCGACTGTAAGTAGGTTTTGTAGTCTGCTCGGACACAGACAGGATGCATCCTGTCTGCGTCGAAGAATAGACACCTAGACCCGCGCGAATGTGCAGTTTGCGTGTGCGTATGACAGCGTACTGTCACGTCCTCCCATAGGGAAGAACAGTCTGCTACACACAGCACCTGTCCCTCTGGGGAATGCACGCCGCACAGACGTGTACACCGTAAGTTAGAGCAGAGTGAATGAGGCCTTAATGCTGCCTTTATTGCTATTGCCCCATCCTTGCCTGCCTAATGCCTAAAGTTGGCCATACACATAGAGCAGACAAAATCTGGAGCAGTTGCCCATGACAAACAATTAGCTTCTCTCTTTAGATTGTTCAGTTAAGGTTTAAAAATGAAAGAGAGATGCTGATTGGTTGCCATGCACAGCTGCTCCAGATTTTATCTGCTCCAGTTTCGATGAATTCCCCTCAGATTGTTTTTTATTCTTCTATTCATGGATGGGGAATTTCAAAGCGTTGACCCAACGCTTTGATGACCGGTTGGCACCCGCCCCCCTACCACCACCCTCTTTCTTGCACCCCTGTCTTGCTGGGGCAGCCACGCTTCCTTGACCCCTCTGGACGGCCCTGTCGTTAATATGCACTGTCTCCTTGCAGGATCCTGCAGGCACCCACCCGGAGACGTAACTAAGCGGGACCTAATAGGAGGCTGGGCCCACCCTCCCACATACCGGACATTCTTCATGGAGGCCGACCGCAAGGTGGCGGACCAACCCTCAGGATATAGGAGGTAACACTCCACACACCTACCGGGTGGACACCTACCTCAGGCCTTCATTAACAGCACCACGATAATTCTGGGGTATCCCCCACTGTTGTTAACTGCTATGATTTTGTTTACGTGTTGTTGTTGACACTCTGTTATCATAGACGCCATTATGGAGGTTACCTTGTACGGAGACGGGACCCTACTGGGCCCCTCTCCCCCAAACGATCCTTGATGCCCAGGCAGAGGCATCTCAGCCTCTTCAGACCCTTAGATACCAAAGGCTTTAAAACCCGCTGCCCGTAGCACACCACTTTCCCCCACATAGCATCTCGGCTCTACCCCAACCACCAAGGTTTCCTTAATCACCCTTGAGGTTGGCGGAGACCCGATAGGCTGGTTATCTAGCCTCTTAGTAGCTGTATTTCCCCACCGATAA
>NW_017306417.1:1625594-1630476 GCF_000935625.1 Nanorana parkeri
CCGCCCCCCAGACCTCGCTATCCTCTCTTCCCCTCTTCCTTCTCACCTCCCCTCTCCGCCACCTCTACCCCCTAAAGATGTCACGCCTCAGAGTCCTTTCCTTAAACACCAAGGGACTGAATGTCCCAGAAAAATGCACGATGATCCTCCGTGACCGCCAACGCATAGATGTGGCACTTTTCCAGGAAACACACTTTAAAACATACCAGATTCCCCGTCTCGGAGACAGGCGATACACTACTGTGTATCATAGCACCTCGCCGGATAAACGCTCTAGGGGAGTGAGCATAGTTCTCTCCCGCTCCTTACCCTGGCTCCTGACTGATGAATACTCTGGGGAAGAGGGCCGGATATTGTTCATAAAAGGCACCATTGGATATCTAACCATCACCCTGGCCAATTTGTACTTGCCTAATTACGATCAGATAGCATCCCTGTCACGCGCCCTGTCCCGCCTGGCCGACTTTAGGGAAGGCCTCCTCATTTTAGGAGGGGACTTCAACTTTGTACTAAACCCGAGCCTGGATTCCTCCGCCTACTCCTCCCATCTCTCCTTCAACAAGCTGAACCGTATTAAGAAGTGCTTATTTGACCACCAACTGGTTGATGCCTGGCGCATCCAACATCCGTCCACGAGGGACTACACCTTCTTTTCCCACTTACAACAGCGCTATACCCGCATCGATTTCCTCATGGTGCACCACAGCCAGCTCCCCTGAGTCCACTCCTCAGACATAGGGAACATTACCTTCTAAGACCATGCCCCTGTTCTACTTACCTTCTCCCTGGAGGGCCCCCTCCTGGGCCCATGGCAGTGGAGGTTAAATGAGTCCTTATTGCAGGACCCCAGCATCTCTGCCTCCATCGAACATGACCTCCGCCTTTTCTTTGCTGAGAACGCTACCCCTGACATATCTCCGTACGTGATCTAGGAGGCACACAAAGCGACGATCCGGGGTACCCTTATTGCCCACGGCACTCGCCTGAAGAGACAATGACTCGCCCACGTCACTGCGCTCCTAACTCAGATCCGCCACTTAGAAACGCGACACAAAGCCAATGTGGACAAAACCGTGGAGGCACAACTGTGCTTGCTATGAGAACAGCTCCGTGTGCACTGCCTTACGAAAGTCAAAGCTTCCATTAACCAAATGTAGGCGCACATTTTACTAATACAGCAATCAATGCCGCAAATATTTAGCCCGAGCACTTCGCAAACGCCATGCCCGGACCTACATCCCCTCCATTTCCCGGCAATCTGGTACCAAATGAACTACCCCGGCAGACATAGCCGCTGCTTTCATCGACTATTACTCATCCTTGTACAACATCTCGCCCACCACCTCCCTGGAACTCGCCCAAACCCGATCTTCCCTCATAGCCGCATATATTGCCGACTCCGGCATGCCCTCTCTTGACCCCTCCGTTCTCTCCCTACTGGAATCCCCGATCACCCTCGCCGAACTGACATCCGGCATCAAATTCACCCAACCCGGTAAAGCTCCTGGCCCTGATGGATTCTCCCTCCCTTACTACAAGCAATTTCTCCCCTTTCTATCCGCTCCATTTCTATTGGCCCTCAACTCCCTGCTCGATGGGGCTCCCATCTCATCTGAATCACTTCATGCTCATATAACAGTCATGCCCAAGGAGGGCAAAGATCCCTCCCTATGTCCTAGCTATAGGCCCATCTCCCTGCTGAATGTGGACACGAAACTCTTCGCCAAAATCTTGTACTTCCGTCTCTCCCCACAAATGGGCGACCTGATTCACCTAGACCAGGTAGGCTTTGTCCCGGCAAGGGAGGCTAGAGATAACACCACACAAGCCCTGGGGGTTATCCACTGCGCCCTGTCATCTGCCTCTCACTGCGTCCTGCTGTCAACGGACGCGGAGAAGGCGTTCGACAGGGTGGGCTGGGACTTCCTCTCCTCGACCTTGCAGGCGATCGGCCTGGGCCCCCACATGCAAACCTTGATCCGCTCGCTTTACTCCCTCCCGTCTGCCAAAGTTCGAGTGAATGGTGTCCTCTCCCCCACCTTCTCCATCTCTAACGGCACTCGTCAGGGCTGCCCCTTTTCACCTCTCCTCTTTGTCCTCTCCCTGGACCCTTCCTCCGAACTGTTCGCTCTAACCCGGACATAAAAGGGATCCAGAGAGGTCCCACTCACCACAAGATAGCCACTTTCGCAGACGACCTCTTGTTTTTCCTTACCTCCCCCTGATGTCTCCCGGTACTCCTGACAGAGATTAGTCGTTACGGTAAACTCTCCAACTTCCTGATCAACTTTCACAAATCGATGGCCATGCATATATCCCTCACGGGACCCCGTCTGCAGAGAGTCCTAGTAACTTTCCGTTTAAATGGTCTCCCACCTCGTTAAAATATCTGGGCATACGACTGCCGAGAAATCTCTCGCAAACATTATCCCTCAACTTACCCCGCTACTTGCCACTATTGCCTCTGACCTCAAAACCTGGTCCACAGGCACCTTTTCCTGGATGGGCCGGTGTAATATACTTAAACAATCCATCCTCCCTCGCATTCTCTACCCACTCCAAGCCCTCCCGATCCAAATCCCCCCGTTCTTCTTCCGGAAACTGAGAACCCTCTTCACCTCCTTCGTCTGGGCGAACAAGACCCCCAGACTACAATACGAAATTTTGCGCAGACCCAAACAGGCTGGTGGGATGGGCCTGCTGGATATTCGCTTATACTATGCCGCGAGTCCACCTATCCCGAATAGTAGACTGGTGCCGCCACCTAACCTCGAAACTCTGGACTGGCCTTGAACAAACCTTCCTTGAGACACCGCTCCCGGGACTCCCCTGGTGCACCGCCCCTTTGCCCCCTGACATTCGCTCACATCCCACCATTATGCCCACTCTAATGGTGGCTAGATCCACCTTCACTACCCTCTTCCCTTCCCCATCACACATGACCCCTATATTGGGAAACCCATCTTTTCCACCCGGACTAGATGATGCACGCTTCAAAGCACTTGGCACCACAGGCAACTTCAGGGCACTCCACTTCTTGGCTGGCCCCTCCTGGCCCTCCGGATTCACGGTAACCACTCGGCAGGGCTCCTCACCTCTGGATTCATGGAGAACCATGCAACTCACCCACTTCCTGCATTCTCTGCCACTCCCCTCACAGCTCTCTAGGGTCCTGACCCCATCCGAATGTGAGTGCGACCAAGAGGGCCAGGCCCGTCATGTTCTCTTCTTTTGTTACAAACTTCTCATATCTGACTCTTCAGAAACGACACCGTGGTTCCTACAGAGGTGGGAGGAGGACCTTGGGATAAAACTAGACCCAGGCGACTGCAGGAAGCTGCTAACACTCTCTTATCAATCATCAATTAGCAACAAATACCAAGAGGCAGGGTACAAACTGGTTACCAGGTGGTACAGGACGCCCAAGGCTCTCCATTCTATGTTTCCTCAAATGCCAGCCACCTGTTGGCAGTGTAACACCCCCTCAGCAGACATACTGCACATATTCTGGTCGTGCCCAATCATACAAACTTTCTGGGACCAAGTCCACGCCACCACCCAAAAATTCACGGACACCACGCTGCCACGAGATCTGGCCCTCTTCCTGCTCTTGCTAAGACCAGCAGGACTCTTACTGTAGACTTGCCAAGCAAATTTTCTGCAAATTCAAAAAGTGTCAACTAGAATTTGTGCTGCAAGTGTTCTGCAAGTCTACAACTTGCCAGGAATGTATGCAGCAAGTTAACAAGAATTACAATTTAACCCGGCCACAAGTTTGTGGCAAGTTATACTTGCTATCTGGGTGCCTATCCTTTGTGAACCCAGTGCAACAGGAAATTATTGCAGCTCCTGTTCAAGTATTAACATCAGTAAAGCTTTCCTGAGGTGATCTCCCACACAACATCGCCTTAGTACATCCACCGGAACTCTAATCTTGAAAGATCTTCACCATTGTAAACCTGCCACAATTACTGGTACATCACTCATAATTGCACTACGATTAGGTGGGAGGGTAATTTGGCAAAGGGGATCGTAAAAGCACCTCTAAATGTCACTTCACTCCTTGAACTGTACATTCCCCAGTGGTTCTGCTAAAATGACAACACGCCCACACACAAAACCTTAAAATAGGACACTTATGGGTAGTTTGACGTCCGTGTCACCTGAGAATTTATAACGTGCACTGTATGATTTTCCCAAACATTAGGGAAACACGAGTGACTTGCAGAACAGAGCGATACGATATGCAGCTATTACATTAACAAACTTTAGAATGTGGGGGGGAAAAAATACACGTACATTCTATTCTATTGTCAGTTCATGCTGTTTAAACATTGTATATGTCAAAACATTGTGTTCGATAGCAGTAAATAACAGCAAGCATTTCTCTGGAGAACAGATTTTGTGTGAATTTGTATTGTTCTACACTAATTGGTAAGCTTGATTTAAAAATGTAGACTTGGTATCAATCCTATTTCTAGGTTTTTACACTTATCTAAACCACAAAAAAATAAAATGTTATAATTTACAGTCTACCGATCCCTAGATGTGATGGCTGCATTTGGTTTCTCTTTTCAGGCTTCCATTTCTTTAGTTGTTTTCTTTGATCCTGCCAGTGACACACTTTCATGGGTGACAACGTTTACTTATTGCATTATATCAATGGAGAAGCAGTGTTGTCACATTAGGATAGAAAGTGTGTCAGGATTACAGAACACCTCCATGTTATGGAGATGAGGTAACACTGCAGAGTGCATAGGACAGCACTGGATTCCTGGCAGGGGAAATAGGTAGTTTTTCCATTTGCTGAACAGTTATAACAAAACAAAAATGTGGGGCTGTCCCTATAACGAGGTAGCCTGAAGCGGTTGCCTCAGGCATC